>NC_137675.1:28123827-28388827 GCF_963989245.1 Nansenia antarctica | reverse complement strand
TGGGAGAGCCAGGATGCTGTGGTGTCTGTATGCTTTGTCTTTGTCTACACGGGCCAAATAAATACACCTTGCATGAAAAATGCTGCGACTTTGCCATCATTTTGCCATCATTTTGCCCCCCCCCCCCCCTTACACGCACAAAGTCACCATATCCTCTGCTCACCTGACGGTTTTCTTGGGCCCAAGGCATTTGAAGTTTGCACTGACTGAATACCAGCCCCTGAAGGTGGCCTTCACGCTCAGAGAACCAAAGAGGTCCTTGGGGTTCAGTCTGTACAGGTCAAAGGTCACACGTGCGATGTCTTTTCCTGTCCGGGGCTTGATCTGATCTTGGGGTTTGGAGTAAGCCTTTCCCTGAGGGTTTGGATGAGAGAAACAAGGCTTTAGTTTAGACGGTAAGGCAGAGAATTCCATGTCGAGATCCTTATGGATCACACACACACTTCTTTCTTTATTCTTTTTCTTTATTTATCCAGGGAAAACTGAGACCAAGGTGTCTTTTGCTCCCTGTCTACACTATTAGTATGATTACAAAGCTACATTAAATATATATGAAATATACAACACAATAAAATACAAAACATTAATCGTAAAACTCGTTAACACAGCGTGAGCTTAGAATTATAAGGTTCTATCTCCGTTTAGGGCAGTTCAGAGATATTGAGCGTCAAAGTTTTTACAATCCATTATGTTTTGTGAGATGGAACCTTTGTATTTCATGAATTACTAACTCAAAAATGTCAACATTTAAAAAAATAACACCACACATGCATTAATAAACACCTAATGGATCAGATTATGTACAAAACTCAATTTTGACAAAAATGGAGATAGAACCTTATAATTCTAACGTCACGACAGGCTAATGTACATGCACACTGAGATGCACAGATTAGGGATGAGACTACATTAGCAAAATACTCTAATATTGATACAGTATCGGGCCACAGACAACCTACAGCAGGGGGTCTCCATGTCTGGCAAGGCTCCAGGGCCATGAGGACAGTGTTGTCAGGCAGGGACATGAAGAAGTCCTCAGAGTCCACCTCAGTCCCGTCCTCCTCACACACCAGGGACAGACACATGGTGGACAGGGACAGCAGCAGAGCCTCGCACACCTGGACAGACAGAAAGCCAAGGGATATTTTCAGGAAACAGTCCAACTAAGTGAGTATGAAGTCAAATCTGTATTATGTGTTTGGTTTTTTCTCCTCAATATCTCTTCATTTGTTGCATATTTTCATAATCATTGTGTTTTGCATCAAATCTCTCTCTCTCTCTCTCTCTCTCTCTCTCTCTCTCTCTCTCTCTCTCTCTCTCTCTCTCTCTCTCTCTCTCTCTCTCTCTCTCTCTCTCTCTCTCTCTCTCTCTCTCTCTCTCTCTCTCTCTCTCTCTCTCTCTCTCTCTCTCTCTCTCTCTCTCTCTCTCTCTCTCTCTCTCTCTCTCTCTCTCTCTCTCTCTCTCTCTCTCTCTCTCTCTCTCTCTATTCCTCTCTCTCACCCTGTCTCTCAGCTCCTCCAGAGTGCCGGCTGTGACGCCCTTCCTGGTCTCCCTGTCTTGGGTGACCACTCTGAACGGCCGTTGGGGAGCTTTGTGATTGGCTGGCACGCACACACACACACACACATCTCTACACTACTTCTGCTGTCTCTGGTATTAACGCACATCAGCACATCAGCAAGCTGCTTGTGAAAAAGACTCAGAAGATCAGAATATAATCAGAATGCACTGGAAAATGGAGATGTTGTGTAAAATGGAGATGTTGTGTAATATGGAGATGTTGTGCGGCTTTTATAAAAAACAAAACAACACTGTCACTGCTGCCACTACTCACAGATTTCATTTTTCATAGTTTATTTATTTATTATTTCTAGTGGGGTGGGGGAGGCCAGGGGAGGGTGAGGCCAGGGGAGGGGGGAGGCCAGTGGAGGGGGGAGGTGTGGGAGGCCAGGGGAGGGGGGAGGCCAGTGGAGGGGTGAGGCGTGGGAGGGGGGAGGCCAGGGGAGGGGTGTGCAGAGAGTGCAGTTATGACGGTCCAGATGTACCTCGATTAGTTAGTTTGATTAAGCTCATTTTGAGTAATTAATAATTAATAAGAAATTACCTTGCCCCCGCCCAGCTAGGTTTCCCCCCCTGTTTTCTCTCTTTGATTTTGTTTATTGTTTTCTTGCCATTTGCCTAAAACACATGTTGTGTGTCCAAGTAATGATGCCGTAGTTCAGTTGGCGGTTTTTTGATGTATTGTGCGCGCTCGCAACAGCGGAGCAGCCGTCCGTCCGAAGTGCGAAGAAGGACAAAAAGAAGATTTGGTGACCGAGATTTAACGGGATAAATCAGACCTTCGTAGATAATTTGACAACGTAAAGTCTTAAGGTGAGTTTACACATTCACATCTCTTGTGCAACGTTTTCCACCATTATTAGCCAGCTAACATTCGTTAGCTATGAGGCTAACGATTAGCTAGCTTTGTGTTAGCCAAGCCACTACATTTAGGCTACTCCGTTCACGGGTAAGTCATATACTGTATATCATCATAACTAGCTAGGTAGTAATATATATCATCATAACTAGCTAGGTAGCTACAGTAAGTCATATATCATCATAACTAGCTAGGTAGCTACAGTGAGTAATATATATCATCATAACTAGCTAGGTAGCTACAGTAAGTCATATATATCATCATAACTAGCTAGGTAGTAATATATATCATCATAACTAGCTAGGTAGCTACAGTAAGTCATATATATCATCATAACTAGCTAGGTAGCTACAGTAAGTCATATATATCATCATAACTAGCTAGGTAGCTACAGTGGCTAGATAGTCTAATTCCATTTAGCATGTTGTTGTTGTTGTTGTTGTTGTTGTTTTTAGTTCAGCTGTGGAGCCATTGCCATCGCAAACCCTTGCAGCAACAGATTAACACATTTTGTTAATTAATTTATCTGCATTATGACTATAGGATGGTGGGGGGGGGGGTGCTCAGCATTATACCAAACACAGTCCCAATTTGTGTGTTGATGAGAGATAATTTATTTGTTCTCTTTTACACCCTCATAGGAGTTCTGTAATGACCAGGCACAGGAAGATGGACCACCATCCACCAGGGGTCGTCCATCCCTCGGACAGCAGGCCTAGTCTTTACACCCAGACCTCCCGCTGCTCAAAGACCACGCCTGGCCTCCACCCCAGATAAAACTCTCTCCTCTCCTCCAGAGCCTGCTGAGGGTCACAAGGGGGTCACATCTGAAGTATCCGGGGGGTGTAGTTCCGCCTCCGCCCCCACCGCCGCATTCAGCCTCAACCAAAACCACATGGTGTGTCTGCCTCTCGTCTCGAACGGTCAGCTGTTGTGGGCGCGCTCAGAGCAGACCCAGGAGCTGGAGGGCACAGAGAAGCTGGTGGAGGCCTTCAACGTGTTTCCCTACCTGACCCTGACAGAGACGGCCGTGCTCGCCCAGAGCTGCTCCCTGCACCCCGACCAGGTCCGAGTGTGGTTCATGGTCCGGAGGCTCCGCTTCGGCATCAGCTGGGACGGCAAGGAGATACGCGAGGTGCGCAGCAAACTCTGCTGCACTCCATTCCACCCCCCGACGCAATCGGCGGAGGGGGGGAAGGGAAAGGAGGCAAAAAGGGAGGAGGTGGCGAAGGAAAAGATGCTGGAGGGGCGAGTTGTCCTCAGGAGGGAGGATGTCAACAACAACAACAAGCACAAACTGTCACCTGTCTCCACCCAGGTTAGCCGCCTGTCGTCCGGGGCTTCACCTGTTCTTCGGAAGCCCACTTCCACTGTTGCTTCTCTCAAACAGCACAGACACAACAACAAACCAGGGCCCCAGAAGAAGAAAAAGCCCCAGAGCACAAGTCCGTCCAAGCCAGGCCCCCGGCCGAGGAAGAGTACAGCTCAGCAGGCCATCCTGAGGCAGGCCTTCCTCACCTGCCAGTGGCTCACCAAGGAGGACTGCACACTTTTGCAGGCGCAGACGGGTCTCACCCGCCATTACATAACCCAGTGGTTCAGCGACACGCGCTACCACGTCAAGCAAGGCCTCGAGAGATGGATAAGGGAGGAGGATCGCTGTAAGATTATAGCTGAGGTCAAAGAGAGGCAACAGAGGAAGTCACAATAAAAATCTTCATTCACTGTTCATTCATTGTTTTAATCTTCATTCACTTTATTGCCTCCAGACTCACATGTTCTTTCTCTTTTCTTTATGAATAAACAGTTTTTTCCTTGTTCTGCAACTATTTCTCCTCATTTATATTTTGTGAGCTGCATCATTGTCAACAGATGAACTACACAGATGAAATCATGTATATAAGAGAGTAGGAGATGAATGTAATTAAAAAATGCCATCTTTGTCCATCACACATTATATCATCACTGTGTTTAACATGGTACAATTGATAGAAAAAGAGGATTATATACAGTACATCAAACATATTTGTATTGTAATTTGTACAACCAACTTTTCTACATTTTACATTATACACCAGCAGCATAATGTGTTAAGCTTATCATACTCATTGTACATATTATACTCATAGTATTCAAAATATTACTCGAACAGAAGGTTGCCACGATTGGCACAAGTACATGTTGTGATCAGCTCCACATCTTATCTTCTATTCTCATTAGACCTGATGAGTGATTAGCCAATCACAGAGGGTTAGGGTTAGACACTCCCCTAATTCCAGTACTCAATCCGCTTGTTAAGTCTGACGTCACACGTGACGTTTAGGAACTTCCGGGGCCAAACCAGAAATTCTCCGCACCAGAATAACAGTTGTACTAGCGATAACTTACCATTACACTATTATTATACTAGCATATTATCTATAACTAGCTAACAATTACAAAGTTAATCAACAATGGCTGAACCTGTGAACCTTTTCACGATCACGTCTTTCTTTAGTGAGGCACCATTGAGAGTTAAAAAGGGTCTACATTCGTTCAATTCCAACAAAGTGGTTAGTGTCACGGTTTTCTCAGGGGGTATTATCAAGGGTAGTGTCCAGGCATCCATGAAAAAAAAGATTTACGAGGTTGAGGTGAGTTAAGTTAGCGGTAAGTTAGCTAGTTGAGATGATATGCCATGTTCTGTCTGAGGTGAGTTAAGTTAGCAGTAAGTTAGCTAGTTGAGATGATATGCCATGTTCTGTCTGAGGTGAGTTAAGTTAGCAGTAAGTTAGCTAGTTGAGATGATATGCCATGTTCTGTCTGAGGTGAGTTAAGTTAGCAGTAAGTTAGCTAGTTGAGATGATATGCCATGTTCTGTCTGAGGTGAGTTAAGTTAGCAGTAAGTTATTTATGTAAGGGTGGTTAGGGATAAAATTGTTTTCAATGCAGGTGCACGTTGAGGGTCAGTCTGTCAGGTACAGCACCTGCGAGTGCCCAATCTGCAGAGACAAGTGCCACCATATGGCTGCTTTGTTGATTTGGGTGGAGAAAAATGTGTCCCGTACCGACGTGGAATGCGTGTGGAAGAGGGCAAAGACACCGAAAACGAATGAAATTGCAGCCAAGAGAGTGTCTGAGATGACTTCATCCACAACACAAGGTTAGTAATTAATTAGCAAGTGGTGCTTATGTTGTTACTAAAGCAATACAACACATATTCTCAATTAGTATTACTCATTTCATACTATTATTTCAGCTGGAATCAAAAGACCGGTCACCCAGGAGGACAAGGAATGGGCACTGGCATCCCTGTCCAAACTTGGCCGTTTTACTGGGATGGGGTGGATTTTGAGTCCAGAAATGCCTCAGGTACGACTTATGTCTTTTGTACTTTGATATGCTTTCCATGTTACCAGAAACATCCCAATTACACAATTGAAAGGCGCTATAGAAATTAAAGTTATTATTACACTGAAACCTCATTGACTTACAAGGAAATCATTCTTATTTGTACAAATCTGACACTGTGCTTAACTTTGAATCTAGACTCTCCCTATCAAGACCTTTGATGGGCTTGTGACCAGCCCAGGTTATGCGCAAGCTGAGCACAAGGCTCTTTATGTGCTGTCATCACTTGCAGTTACTGAGGAAGAAAAGCAGCAGATTGAGATAGCCACAGTTGGACAAGCAAAGAATGTGTTATGGTAAGAAATTGCATTAATAAGAACAAAACAAGAAACAAGCCAAATCAATTACTATTAAATGAAACTGCTCAACTTTGCAGACACTTATAGAAATTGTAGCAACTGCTAGCTGCAACAGGTCAGATTGTTTTACATGTAACTGTAATCTTCATAACAGGTCAGCATATCGCAAGAAACTAGTGTTGCACGATATACCGGTACCAACGATATACCGCGGTGCCAAAATGTCACGGTGCCTACTATACCATGAGCTTTATACAACGGTACTACCGTGGAATACTATACTACCGTGTTGAACACGGTACCAGCGGGGCAATGTGTTACCTCTATTACCAAATTCACTGGTTCTGCTAATGAGGACAAGACTGGCTCGCGACACCGTTGTGTTTGTTTGCTCGCGCACATCTCCGCAGTTTGACGTTACTGACGTTATCTGGATGTCTGTCTGGGCGCGAGCCAGTCTTCTCAGTATCGTCATGGCAGAAGCGTTCCCTACCCATAGCGTCGCACCATCAACGCCAACATTACTAAAGTTTTATCTGGAACTGTTTTGGTTTTAAACCAGATCGCAGATCTGGTAAGAGAGGTTTTAACCTCAATGTGACTTCCTGGTAAAATAAAGGTTAAAAAAAAAATATATATATATATAAAAATCGCGAAGGTAAAGCAATAGATGATGGCCGTCCGTTCTGCAGGAGATGCAATCATGCCATACAGGCAAAAGGAGGCAACACGTCAAACTTAATAAAGCACCTACAATGTCGTCATCCAGACCTTGCACTGGAATACAAGCAAGCTAATGAGGTTAGTATGGCTTTATTTGTTATAATTATCTGTGTTCTTGCAATTAGCTAATATTACAAAAATGAATGAATAAACTTCTTAGCTAAAGTGTGCGGCAGCACTGCTGCTGTTGCTGGCTAACCAGCCGGTGCTAGCCAGCCTGGCTAGCTAATGAAGTAACGTAACGTAGGCTATACATGGCTGATTCTGTTATGTTAGATGTGCGTTTTAAATATTTTATATGAATAATTCATAATATGCATTTCCCATCCTTCTCATTTCAGAAACAAGCAGCCACCCCAGCTAAAGGAAGGCAGCCCTCATGCTCCCAGACCCTACCAGAACTGTTTCAGCAGCAAAAACAATATGAGAAAACTTCAAAGGAAGCCAAAACACTGAATCGAGCAGTGGCAGAGTTCATTTGCTTGGACCGAATTCCAATATACACAGTGGAGAAATCTGGCTTTAGGGGATTGGTTAAAAAATTCAATGGCAGATATGAGCTTCCTGGGAGGAACTTCTTTATGTATACAGAAATACCCAGGCTGTATGCAGAAACCAGAGAGGCAGTTAGAGTAGAGCTGTCAGGTCCTAACAAATACTTCTCCTGTACGACAGATCTGTGGACCAGCAGGGCCATGGAAGCCTACATGGCTGTTACAGTGCAGATGATTACAGAGAGCTGGGAGATGGATGCGTGGTGCTTGGGGTGTTCTGAGCTGAACAGTGACCACACCGCCGAAAGCCTACGGGAGGCCCTGGATGAGAAGATGGAGGAGTGGAGTTTGAACATGAGCAGGATGTCAGGTATCACCACCGACAATGCATCAAACAACATAAAGGCCTTTTCGCAAGACTACACCTGGATACCATGTTTTGGACATAATCTAGATTTGGCCACCAATAAAGCACTGGCCATTGACAGGATTTCATCCAGCCTGTCCAGACTACGAAAAACAATTTCCGCCTTCTCAAGGTCATCAAAGCTGTCCAGGCTGCTGGCTGAAAAGCAGACAGACTTGGATCTACCTAAGCACAAGCTGCTTCATGATGAACCAACACGGTGGAGCTCCGGGTACGACATGGTAGAGAGGTTCCTGGAGCAGCAGCAAGCTGTGAGTGGTGTCCTGGCCAGCGACAGGAAGAAGGGGCATCTGATGCCAAAGGACAGTGACATCACTACCCTTGAAACTGTGAAGGAGGTGCTTGGTCCACTACGACGGTTCACGGATGCCCTCAGTGGAGAGCAACATCCCACACTCTCTGCAGTTCAGGTGGTCATGTGGGAGATATCGTCTTGCCTTGCCCCATCTGAAGCCGATAGCAACCTCGCCTGTGAAATGAAGGAGAAAGTTTCAGCGGATCTGAAGAAGCGATATGCAGACCGAGATTTACAGATTACCCTCAACTGTGCCACATTCCTCGATCCTCGTTTTAAACACACCTTTGTGACAATGGAACCCGAGGTGAAAGAAAGCCTCACGAAGCAAGCGCAGCAGCAGGACTCCGGACATCACACTGAGCCTGAGGTGAGGCAACCCGTATGCTCACCAGAGAAGCGGTTCAAAACTGACATGCGAGGGCTTCTTTCCAGTATCAAAACAAAGAAGAAGGGAGAAAGCAGCAGTGACCTCAGAGCTGAGGAGAGATTGACCAATACACAGAAGCTACAAAAAGAGCTGGAAATATACACCAAAATAGAGGAGATTGGTGCAGAAGAAAACCCACTTGAGTGGTGGAAGCTAAATGCAGGAACTCTGCCACTCCTCTCACAATGTGCAAGAAAGTACTTGTGCATTTCAGCATCGAGCTGTGCCTCCGAACGAGTGTTTAGCACCTCAGGAATTATCTGCAGTGTTAGATTGGCTCAAGACAGGGTGGACATGCTTGTTTTCCTAGCCCAAAACCTGCCTAAAATTAAGGAGAAACTTCAGTAGGACTTGAGTGAATTGTATTGTAGGTGTAGGAGGACTGCTGTTGCTGAACCACACTTCTGCCCTGCTTAGTGACAATCTTTGGAATATGACCACTGAGTTTTCTTAAGTTGAGTTAAGTCTTGAGCTACAGTTTGGAAGTAGCCCTCTATATTTTTGATATGCCAGTGTTTGCTTTTACTTTTCAAGTTCGTGAAAAAGACCCCACAGACGGACAGACATACAGACACAGAAAGACAGACAGACAGACAGACAGACAGACAGACAGACACACACACACACACACACCTACTTTGCTATACTCTTGCAAAAGGCCAGTTGGTCTGTTTGATGTTTCAAACTACTTATTAATAGATTACCATATTGAAAGACACAAATTCGTTTTAATAAACGCCTGAAACATCAAATTTGCCAAGATGTTAGGATTATCTCGAGATGATCGAGCAGCTACCCATGGACTTCCGCGACAGGTTTACGGAAATGAGTGAGATGGACTTGCAAGTGCAGAATGCCATGGACCAGCTGGAGCAGCGGTACAGGATTGTGTCTCTGTTTTAGAAGACTGAACAGTGAAGGAGAGACGACGAGTGGAGGAGAGACAAGAAAGGGGACTGATTAGGAAGAGTGAAGAAGAGAGGAGAGAGGATTGACAAGAGCAGAAGAGTAGGCCTATTGGAAGGAAAGAAGACAGGCTGAAAAGATGGCTCTTTCAAAGAAGAGGAAGTGTCATTTCACTGATAAACTACAAGCAGAATTTCCATTTATTTATTCTTGTAGACCTGGCCAGGCTACAACAAATGTTTATGTATTTGTATAATAGCCTATGGAAGTGTGCCTTTATTACTTTCTCAAACTAGTAATAATGTCATTAATCTTAATCTGATTGTACTTGTTGTACGGCGACCTTGAGTGTCTTGAAAGGCGCCTTATAAAATAAATGTATTATTAATAGATTACCATATTGAAAGACACAAATTCGTTTTAATAAACGCCTGAAACATCAAATTTGCCAAGATGTTAGGATTATCTCGAGATGATCGAGCAGCTACCCATGGACTTCCGCGACAGGTTTACGGAAATGAGTGAGATGGACTTGCAAGTGCAGAATGCCATGGACCAGCTGGAGCAGCGGGACAGGATTGTGTCTCTGTTTTAGAAGACTGAACAGTGAAGGAGAGACGACGAGTGGAGGAGAGACAAGAAAGAGGACTGATTAGGAAGAGTGAAGAGAGGAGAGAGGATTGACAAGAGCAGAAGAGTAGGCCTATTGGAAGGAAAGAAGAGGAAAGAAGACAGGCTGAAAAGATGGCTCTTTCAAAGAAGAGGAAGTGTCATTTCACTGATAAACTACAAGCAGAATTTCCATGTATTCATTCTTGTAGACCTGGCCAGGCTGAGACCATGGTGCTCTGCTCCCTTTGTAAATCTTCCTTTTCAATAGGCAGTGGTGGGAGGTTTGCTGTGGTGGAGCACCAACCAGGGCTGGACTGGCCATCTGGCATACCGGGCATTTGCCCGGTGGGCCGCGGTAGTTTTGGGCCGAGCCGACCGGCCCAAAAAAAAAAAGTGTATTTTATTTTTTATTTTTTAACCAGCCGGCCCGGCCGAAAGCTACCATCGAACGGCCCATAAATCGAAAGCTACCATTGAACGGCCCATAAATCAGGGACAGCGGCCCATTGGTCAATTTTCGATACAGGCACTGGGCTGGCCCAATCAACAGAGAGAAGGGGGGGGGGGTCAGGGGTCACGCACGCACGCAGCACCAGACCTCCGTCTCAGTTTCGCGGTAGTTTTGGGCCGAGCCGGCCGGCAAAATAAATTTAGTTAGCCTGGATAGTTACTAGATAGATACTGAGAGAGATGGAGCGCAAAAGCACACTAAAACGGAAGGGGGGCTGGGAAAAACTTAGGGAGAAAAACAAAAAGAAACTCTTGGCATATCATACATTGAAACACAATCATAGTTACCGCTCCCTCGACTGCACTGCTCAACTGACAAGGAAGCTTTATGAGCCGAAGTTTACCTGTGCCAGGACAAAAGGTGATGCTATTGTTCAGAATGTTTTTGCACCTTGGGCAACCACTATGGTAACACAGGACCTAGATAGAGTTGAATTTGTGTCCATTTCAACTGATGCTTCAAATCATGGACATGTTAAGCTGATGCCAGTACTAGTCAGGTACTGCAAAATATATGATGGGAGCCTGTCAGTAGAAACAAAGCTACTTGATTTTGTTGAGCTTAAGGGGGAAACAGCAGAGCAACTGGCAGCTGAGATCCTTGTTGTCATAGAGAAATACACTGACTCTTCAGAACAAAGTGGTGGCATTCTCTGCAGATAATACAAACACAAACTTTGGGGGCCTGAATAGGGCAGGGAGGGTCAATGTCCACACCAAAGTAAAAGATTCTCTGCAGCGGGAGGTGATTGGCTTTGGTTGTCCTGCCCACATCATCCATAATGCAACCAGAACAGCTTTGGTTGGCTCGTCAACCTGAACAGTTCTAAGAATTACTTTTAATACCACTTACAGTAATGTTGAGAGGCACATTCCAGTTGTTACACTTGAGTATTCTTGCTTGAATGTGTATACATTGGTCAAAATAAGGTCAAAATAAATGAAACCGCAATTGTCCCCGTTTCTGTATTTCATCATGATAAAATGTATACATTTTTCCTAAAAAGTTGGAAATGTCCCCAGATTGCATCTGAGAAATCTGGTCACCTTACCTTAGGTGGATACAAGATAATTAAATAACATGCATACAGGCCTACTTGGGGATGATAGTCAATTGTCTACAGTGGGCCTGTTCATGTTCTTCACTGTATGGATATTGCAATCATTGGACTTATCGGGAATGTTACCCTTATAAAGTAGTAGAGGCACAAATATGTAAATTTCTAGCCTGCAAACTGCGACACTTCAAATGAATGTGCAATAACACTATGTGCAATATGACAACCCTAGTCGTCTATCTGTACAGTATAGTATAGTGGATAGTGTACATAGCCTTTATTTATGTAAACCAGCTCCTTCCCTTGTGTTTTTTTTCGTTTTTTTTTCTTTCCTAGCACCAGGGGAGCTGTCATGCCAAAACCTGCCGCTGCCAAAAGCTGCCGGCCTAACGCGTGCCAGCTGGCGACTGTGACGCGTCAGTCTAGTGTTTTTGATTAGCGAAAAGCTGTAATTTGCCTCTACAAGTGTTAATATGTCATTTTATGAAGTTTTAATATGTTTTCAGGCGAGAAAGTAACCATATATATTCACAAAATGTATCCTAATATGTCATTTTATGAAGTTTTAATATGTTTTCAGGCGAGAAAGTAACCATATATATTCACAAAATGTATCCGGTTTATCAAAATAACCCGTTTATATAAAGAAAGAAACGGAGGTCTGATCAGCAGATCATTTCTCATAAAGTTGCAAACGCAACTTGAGCCCTGGACTAAGCATCCTAAAACAATGCACAGCAATTCAACTAAATAAAAAAAATGCGCGTTTCGTTCAAGATCCATTAGAGTAGGACATGTACAGTTATGATAAGTACAGTCATATGTAACTTAGTAGTTGATATTGTAATAAAACGTGCCAATGTCAGACGATTGAGAAAACAGAATAAACTTTATATATAAATACACAACACATCAGGGGGATAACGTTTGCAAAAGAACTGTACAGGTTACAATCAGGTATATAATAATAGTTAGGGAGTAACATATCATTCACAAATTCAACAATAATAGAACCAATATACGTATGTTACACAGTCAACTGTTAAGTGGGACAATGACAAGCTGGTCTGTGTCCAGAGGGGAGAGAAGAAGAACAAAGGATGGAAGCATTGGATTGAAGGAGGAGAATTATACTAGGTGAGCTCTTGTCCTCATACATGCATTTCTTTTTTACTACAGTAAACATTGTATCCAAGAAAAGAAAAAAAATCAAAGTAAACATTGTCAACAAGAATGAAGCCCTGCATTTTTATAACTTTATATTTGTTTCTCTCTTAGGCAAGTCTAAAGGTTGTGGTGGTGGTATCTGATATATCAATCAATCAATCAATCAATCAATAATCGTTTAGAACGTGTCAGGACCAGGTGGTGACTGTGACGTCATTCTAGTGCGCTGTGTTTAATCCTCCGCACTTTACTCCACCATTTTGCTCTGCTGCCGCACGACGAAACACCTGCTACACGACACACCTGCTACTACAGAGAACTACTAGAGAACTACTACAGATAACCCTATCATTTCCTTTTATACGTTACTCTTATATTGTGCTTGTATTGTAAATTGTTTTATTTTAGATTGTGATTTATTTCGAACTAGCTAACTTGTGCGCACACGCGCACACACACACACACACACACAGGGCATTGATAGCTAGCTTTCCAACCATTTATATATATATATACACAATTATTATACATATCAGATAATAGATATGGCATCCTATACTAGCCACAGTGACATTTTCTTATATCTGTCCAAAGCCCAGTTCCAGGAGGATATGTCTGCAGAGAAGAAGCGTGCTCTCCGGAGAGCAGCTGAGAATTACATGCTTGGGTAAGATTTGTTAAATTAACCCATAAAGCAATAAAGTAGTGTACTACTGTAAAAAAACAACAACAACAAAAAACATTATTTAACAAGTCCTGGTCTCTTTTCTCTAATCCTTTTGATGTTGTCGATCGTCTCATGTATTATAGGCCCAAGAAGGGACAGCCACAAAGGAGGGTCATCATGTCAGACGAGGAAAAGGAGGAAGTGCTGACCGAGGTCCATGCCGGTCACTTCGGAGTGAAGCGCATGATTAACAAGATTAATCAGCGCTTCTTCTGGTTTGGCATTGTGAAGGATGTGAAAGACTGGGCAAGCAAATCTATTATTTCTTTAGTTAGTTTTTATGTTTTACAAACAGTAGCAAGATTGTATTTTACACACAGATAATATTCATTCATTCACATTTCATTTCAACTTGCACTTTACTGATTGTTTCAAGGTCCGTACCTGCGTGGCTTGCCAGAGGTTTGAGAAGGTGAAGACTGAAGCCCCTGAGCTGAAGAGCATCAAGCCTGTTTCACCGTGGTACATGATTGGTGAGTTCTACACTTTTATATCCCAATTAATTTTTTGGGTTTTGACTTGTTTCCCACCATGCTTTCTTTCAGTATGCTCTTTAAGTGTGAATGTTTTACTTCCGCTTGTCCAATGTTAGAGTATGCCAACACATTTTTCTTGCTAGGTGTGGACCTCATCGGACCATTCAAGGCCTCATCCAAGAATAGCAATCGCTACTGCCTCACAGCGACAGATTTCTTCACCAAGTGGGTGGAGGCCATTCCTATCCAGGTGTGTTATATCTGTGTTTAGTGTTGTTTTCTCAAATATAATGATCATGACCATGCTTTTTAAAATACTTGAATGTATTGTACTTGAACAGTTCATCACCATGTATCCCAATTTTCATCTTAAAATTAACATTATAAGTATTAATATAATAGTACCATATCCTGTGTGTATACACTGCTAGGACAAGACGGCAGTGGCAACATCCCAGGCCCTGATAGACATCTTCCACACCCATGGTGCACCGGAGGTCATCCTGACTGACCAGGGCAAAGAGTTCTGCAACAAGGTCATGTACTTGCTAAAACATATGATCTTGTAACAGTTATGGACATACTTGTATGGACAAAACTAATGACTTCTGTCTTACTTTCTTTTTTAGGTCAACCAGATTTTGTTTGAGAAGTGGGGGATGAAGCACCGGATTACCTCTGCCTACCATCCCCAGACCAACGGACTGGACGAGCGGACCAATCAAACACTCAAGAGGGCTATCGGGAAATCTCTGGATGGGCACCAGGAACGGTGGGAGGACAACCTTAAGTTAATCCTTTCGCACATAACACCAGCGTCCAGGCCTCCACCAAGTACTCGCCCTACCGCCTGATGTACGGTCGGGAGCCACGGCTGTCCTCTGAGGTATGTCAACTCTTGATATTATTGTTCTTATAATATATAATTTGTTTTGCAAATTGATTCTCAATATAAACAAAAAATAAAACACTAACTCTATGCAAATGTATGTATTGCGTATCTCTATTTGCCTCTCATTTCAGATCACAGGCGACCGTCCTTTTGTGGAGGTGGACGAGATTGATGAAGACACCGCTGCAGACTATCTCCACGCCAGGGCTGAGAAGGATGAGGAGGTCTTTGACAAGGTGAAAGATATTACACAACTATATACTGAACAACCACCTGAGTGATGCTAAGTAACTGCTAAAGCAATAACAATGCCTCAGCAATATACAGAGCTATACTGCACAACAGAGAATTACAATCTCTGCTGCTTCGCTTTTTCTTCAACGATCAAGGTGCGACTCAACGTGGAGAAGGCCCAGGAGAAACAGCGGGAAAGCTACCGGAAGAGGATCAAGAAGGGAACCAAGCGGTTTGAGATCCTCCCGGGCATGGAGGTCCTGAAGAAGAATGAGAGGAAACGTGGGAGACCTGGTGGCACAATGGACCCAGACTGGCCAACTACGTACCGGTAAATGTTAGACTTTTAAGAATATTCAGAATGAGAGGGTGATGTGTGATGTCCAATTTTGCCATTATTAATACATATTTTCTTCAGGGTGACTGAGGTTGGGGACAACAATTTGGTGCAGTTGGAGACCTTGGATGGCCAACAACTGGGAACCAAAACCCCCTATGCCTCAGTGAAGCCTCTGCGGACGAGTAAGTGTAACATACAGTTCACATTTTAAAGTTAATGTAATGTGAAACTGTATTTTTTTTACCACAAGATGTCATTCTAAAATTGTTTTGTTGATTGACTTAAGGATTCCGAGCCTGCCCGCCCACTCAGAAAGCTGTGTCCCATCCACCGGAGCCAGTGTGTTCTGATGACCCTGAACCGCTAAACTCTGAGCCGGAGTGGGACTCACTTCAGGTAAACTTAAAAATCCTAGCTTCATTCATTTTAAATAATCAAAATTCCAATGGCTGAGTACTGTAACATGACAGTCCCTTTAACCCAACATCATTATGTTTTTTAGGCACCATCTCAGCTGCTAGATGTCATCATCACAGATGCTCAGCTGGGGCGGGCCTGTCCAGCTTTACGTAGCAGGTTGGAGGTGCTTAGGCCTTTCGTTCTGACTCCCAATTGTTGGCTGAATGATCTCTCCATTGACAATGCTCAGGCTCTTTTACAGGCTCAACATCCCCATGTAGGAGGCCTCTACGCCACAACGTCCCTCTCCCTCCTCTCCTCCGTGCCTACATCAACCCAGGGGTTTGTTCAGATTTTAAATGTTTGTTCAAATCACTGGGTTACGGTAAGTAACATCAACTGCGAGGTAGGTACTGTTAACGTTTATGACTCCTCTGGTCACGGGTCGACCGAGGAGTTCATTTCTCAAATAACAGGTCTCCTCTCTTTTTCAGGTCCCAAGGTCCTTCTGCAGTGGCCTGATGTCCAGCAGCAGAGAGGCAGCTCAGACTGTGGGCTGTTTGCTATTGCGAACAGTCTCACATGCTGCAGAGGTGAGGACCCAGCAAGCAAGGAATTTGATCAGTCTGCTATGCGTAAGCACCTCTTTTCCTGCTTTCAGGATGGGCACCTGACACCATTCCGCAGCTCCATACGGTGTCCACGCACGGCCCAGTCAGTGTACACTATGGACGTTAGTGTGCACTGCATCTGCAGGAGGACCATCCGACCAGAGCTTCAGGTATCCTGCAGGAGGTGTTTCAAGTTTTTCCATTCGTCTTGTGTGTCAATTAATATTATGTTTCCTAATGAATTTGTTTGTACTGCTTGTAAAGTTGTTTTTTAAGTATTTTCCAGATTGTACACAGATAGCCCTGCTACATGGTTGACTGGGGTTTCTGACAAGCCTGCCACACACTCCCAACAGTCCAAACCCACACACCTCTACCCCCAAAAAGAAACAGCTACTTCAGTCAAGTCAGTCAAGGTGTTTTGATGTAGGTTTTTCCTGGAGTACCTCAGGGGGCAGTTCCCGAACCCGTGTTTTTCCAAAGTGCTCCATTGAAAACCCCTTAATGCATGGATGTTCTCCTTTCGTTGGAAAGTGCTTGGTCAGCTGAAAATGGCTGACTGACTGCCATACAAAAAACACCTGCCAGATTCAGTAGTTTACGATTACAATTATTTCCATCGGGTCTCAAATCAACTGATGTGTTGACATTTTAATGGCGTGTATTAATGGCATGTCACCTTTGCTTACATGCTAACTCTGTTACATCTACTGTACCTCTGATGAAACTGAAGTCGTGACAGCATGTTTTAATCACTTATGAATGGAGGGTTTTTCTAAATGTTTTGCTGTGGTTGTCAGTGTTCATTGTTGTAGTGGTGGTTTCAGTTTGAAACTGTGAACGAAACATTGAGTTAAGAATCCAAGTGCAAGTTCTTATTTTTCAACAACAAACCCAACTGTGGCAACATCCCAGGCCCTGATAGACATCTTCCACACCCATGGTGCGCCGGAGGTCATCCTGACTGACCAGGGCAAAGAGTTCTGCAACAAGGTCATGTACTTGCTAAAACATATGATCTTGTAACAGTTATGGACATACTTGTATGGACAAAACTAATGACTTCTGTCTTACTTTCTTTTTTAGGTCAACCAGATTTTGTTTGAGAAGTGGGGGATGAAGCACCGGATTACCTCTGCCTACCATCCCCAGACCAACGGACTGGACGAGCGGACCAATCAAACACTCAAGAGGGCTATCGGGAAATCTCTGGATGGGCACCAGGAGCGGTGGGAGGACAACCTTAAGTTAATCCTTTTCGCACATAACACCAGCGTCCAGGCCTCCACCAAGTACTCGCCCTACCGCCTGATGTACGGTCGGGAGCCACGGCTGTCCTCTGAGGTATGTCAACTCTTGATATTATTGTTCTTATAATATATCATTTGTTTTGCAAATTGATTCTCAATATAAACAAAAAATAAAACACTAACTCTATGCAAATGTATGTATTGCGTATCTCTATTTGCCTCTCATTTCAGATCACAGGCGACCGTCCTTTTGTGGAGGTGGACGAGATTGATGAAGACACCGCTGCAGACTATCTCCACGCCAGGGCTGAGAAGGATGAGGAGGTCTTTGACGAGGTGAAAGATATTACACAACTATATACTGAACAACCACCTGAGTGATGCTAAGTAACTGCTAAAGCAATAACAATGCCTCAGCAATATACAGAGCTATACTGCACAACAGAGAATTACAATCTCTGCTGCTTCGCTTTTTCTTCAACGATCAAGGTGCGACTCAACGTGGAGAAGGCCCAGGAGAAACAGCGGGAAAGCTACCGGAAGAGGATCAAGAAGGGAACCAAGCGGTTTGAGATCCTCCCGGGCATGGAGGTCCTGAAGAAGAATGAGAGGAAACGTGGGAGACCTGGTGGCACAATGGACCCAGACTGGCCAACTACGTACCGGTAAATGTTAGACTTTTAAGAATATTCAGAATGAGAGGGTGATGTGTGATGTCCAATTTTGCCATTATTAATACATATTTTCTTCAGGGTGACTGAGGTTGGGGACAACAATTTGGTGCAGTTGGAGACCTTGGATGGCCAACAACTGGGAACCAAAACCCCCTATGCCTCAGTGAAGCCTCTGCGGACGAGTAAGTGTAACATACAGTTCACATTTTAAAGTTAATGTAATGTGAAACTGTATTTTTTTTACCACAAGATGTCATTCTAAAATTGTTTTGTTGATTGACTTAAGGATTCCGAGCCTGCCCGCCCACTCAGAAAGCTGTGTCCCATCCACCGGAGCCAGTGTGTTCTGATGACCCTGAACCGCTAAACTCTGAGCCGGAGTGGGACTCACTTCAGGTAAACTTAAAAATCCTAGCTTCATTCATTTTAAATAATCAAAATTCCAATGGCTGAGTACTGTAACATGACAGTCCCTTTAACCCAACATCATTATGTTTTTTAGGCACCATCTCAGCTGCTAGATGTCATCATCACAGATGCTCAGCTGGGGCGGGCCTGTCCAGCTTTACGTAGCAGGTTGGAGGTGCTTAGGCCTTTCGTTCTGACTCCCAATTGTTGGCTGAATGATCTCTCCATTGACAATGCTCAGGCTCTTTTACAGGCTCAACATCCCCATGTAGGAGGCCTCTACGCCACAACGTCCCTCTCCCTCCTCTCCTCCGTGCCTGCATCAACCCAGGGGTTTGTTCAGATTTTAAATGTTTGTTCAAATCACTGGGTTACGGTAAGTAACATCAACTGCGAGGTAGGTACTGTTAACGTTTATGACTCCTCTGGTCACGGGTCGACCGAGGAGTTCATTTCTCAAATAACAGGTCTCCTCTCTTTTTCAGGTCCCAAGGTCCTTCTGCAGTGGCCTGATGTCCAGCAGCAGAGAGGCAGCTCAGACTGTGGGCTGTTTGCTATTGCGAACAGTCTCACATGCTGCAGAGGTGAGGACCCAGCAAGCAAGGAATTTGATCAGTCTGCTATGCGTAAGCACCTCTTTTCCTGCTTTCAGGATGGGCACCTGACACCATTCCGCAGCTCCATACGGTGTCCACGCACGGCCCAGTCAGTGTACACTATGGACGTTAGTGTGCACTGCATCTGCAGGAGGACCATCCGACCAGAGCTTCAGGTATCCTGCAGGAGGTGTTTCAAGTTTTTCCATTCGTCTTGTGTGTCAATTAATATTATGTTTCCTAATGAATTTGTTTGTACTGCTTGTAAAGTTGTTTTTTAAGTATTTTCCAGATTGTACACAGATAGCCCTGCTACATGGTTGACTGGGGTTTCTGACAAGCCTGCCACACACTCCCAACAGTCCAAACCCACACACCTCTACCCCCAAAAAGAAACAGCTACTTCAGTCAAGTCAGTCAAGGTGTTTTGATGTAGGTTTTTCCTGGAGTACCTCAGGGGGCAGTTCCCGAACCCGTGTTTTTCCAAAGTGCTCCATTGAAAACCCCTTAATGCATGGATGTTCTCCTTTCGTTGGAAAGTGCTTGGTCAGCTGAAAATGGCTGACTGACTGCCATACAAAAAACACCTGCCAGATTCAGTAGTTTACGATT
This sequence comes from Nansenia antarctica, assembly GCF_963989245.1. NCBI lineage: Eukaryota > Metazoa > Chordata > Actinopteri > Argentiniformes > Microstomatidae > Nansenia > Nansenia antarctica. The sequence continues at coordinate 28,368,878 of NC_137675.1, read as the reverse complement.
ACAATTATTTCCATCGGGTCTCAAATCAACTGATGTGTTGACATTTTAATGGCGTGTATTAATGGCATGTCACCTTTGCTTACATGCTAACTCTGTTACATCTACTGTACCTCTGATGAAACTGAAGTCGTGACAGCATGTTTTAATCACTTATGAATGGAGGGTTTTTCTAAATGTTTTGCTGTGGTTGTCAGTGTTCATTGTTGTAGTGGTGGTTTCAGTTTGAAACTGTGAACGAAACATTGAGTTTAGAATCCAAGTGCAAGTTCTTATTTTTCAACAACAAACCCAACTGTGGCAACATCCCAGGCCCTGATAGACATCTTCCACACCCATGGTGCGCCGGAGGTCATCCTGACTGACCAGGGCAAAGAGTTCTGCAACAAGGTCATGTACTTGCTAAAACATATGATCTTGTAACAGTTATGGACATACTTGTATGGACAAAACTAATGACTTCTGTCTTACTTTCTTTTTTAGGTCAACCAGATTTTGTTTGAGAAGTGGGGGATGAAGCACCGGATTACCTCTGCCTACCATCCCCAGACCAACGGACTGGACGAGCGGACCAATCAAACACTCAAGAGGGCTATCGGGAAATCTCTGGATGGGCACCAGGAGCGGTGGGAGGACAACCTTAAGTTAATCCTTTTCGCACATAACACCAGCGTCCAGTCCAGGCCTCCACCAAGTACTCGCCCTACCGCCTGATGTACGGTCGGGAGCCACGGCTGTCCTCTGAGGTATGTCAACTCTTGATATTATTGTTCTTATAATATATAATTTGTTTTGCAAATTGATTCTCAATATAAACAAAAAATAAAACACTAACTCTATGCAAATGTATGTATTGCGTATCTCTATTTGCCTCTCATTTCAGATCACAGGCGACCGTCCTTTTGTGGAGGTGGACGAGATTGATGAAGACACCGCTGCAGACTATCTCCACGCCAGGGCTGAGAAGGATGAGGAGGTCTTTGACGAGGTGAAAGATATTACACAACTATATACTGAACAACCACCTGAGTGATGCTAAGTAACTGCTAAAGCAATAACAATGCCTCAGCAATATACAGAGCTATACTGCACAACAGAGAATTACAATCTCTGCTGCTTCGCTTTTTCTTCAACGATCAAGGTGCGACTCAACATGGAGAAGGCCCAGGAGAAACAGCGGGAAAGCTACCGGAAGAGGATCAAGAAGGGAACCAAGCGGTTTGAGATCCTCCCGGGCATGGAGGTCCTGAAGAAGAATGAGAGGAAACGTGGGAGACCTGGTGGCACAATGGACCCAGACTGGCCAACTACGTACCGGTAAATGTTAGACTTTTAAGAATATTCAGAATGAGAGGGTGATGTGTGATGTCCAATTTTGCCATTATTAATACATATTTTCTTCAGGGTGACTGAGGTTGGGGACAACAATTTGGTGCAGTTGGAGACCTTGGATGGCCAACAACTGGGAACCAAAACCCCCTATGCCTCAGTGAAGCCTCTGCGGACGAGTAAGTGTAACATACACTGTAAAAAATTGCTGTAAATTTACAGCGGAATCTCACTGTAATTAACCGTTTCTTCACCTTACAGTAAAATACAGTGGAAAGCTATGCATTGTGGGTAATTGTGGGTAATTGAAAACTTTGCAGGTTGGAAGAGAGGTAGCAGTTATAGGAGCGCCAGTGTATGCACCAGCCCGCTCCCTCGTTCGCAGGACCGGCAGCACCAAAGCTAGAACTGTAATGTGTCTAATATTTGCAGTATAACGTAAGTTGGTACTAGAAATATAGACTGCAGAGTGGGATACCACGTTTGCTCTGACACCAAAACTGTCCGCACGTGTAATGTTAACTTAACGTTACATGTCCACTGTGCGTGAACAAAGGTAACGTCAGCTAGCCAGTAGCAGCTCATTTGGTGTCTTATTGCTAACGTTATATCTTGTCTTGCTTTCATTGGTAGCCGTTATTACACTTAGCTATTATACGAATTGCTAGTACAACGTATTCATGGTATAACTAAGTAGATTTTCTCTAATGCTTTAATGTCAGCACATGTGGACCAACTAGCTAATACCAGCAGTGGCTGCAAAGGTGTTTCATTGCGAAATCTGGTCTAGTATTTATTGGTAGCAAAACCCCTTTCATGAGATCATACAGATAGTAAGTGAGAACAATTATAGTCACATTACAATATAGTGACATAATCACATTAGCTAGATTAGACTGTCTTTGTCCTGACACCGAACTGTCAGCACGTGGTGTGTCCACTGTCGCGTGTGAGCTAGCCAACTTAGCAGCTAGCTTTTACAATCTCATTAGCACGTGTTACCACGTGGCATTGCAATATCTTGTCTTGCTTTAATTGATAATTATTATACTGTAACTACATTGCTAGTAAGTTATTAGAACTGTCTAATTATGGTATAATAACCTTAAGTCAGTGTGTTTGATCTGATGTCAAAATGTCTGCACATAAGTAGTAGCTACCAGCTAAGTTAGCTGCAAAGCAATCACACTGTCTTGCTTTTATTGATAGCAAATGTGCTCGCATAAGGTCCTACTCATATTATAATTTGTAATATAGCCTAATTATAATACTACAATAACATAGAATATCAAGTGGGATGCCATGTTTGGTCAGACACCTTTTTTTCTGTCCACAGGTGAGTGTCCAGTCCTTCCAGGGGTGTGAGCTGAGCTTATTTGTCAAGTTATCACGTGAGTCACCTGTCTAGTGTCTGTGAGCCACCTGTCTGTAGTCTGTCAGTTGTGTTTTTTTCTTTTCTTCAGTTAACATAACACATTATCACCCAAAATGTTCCCTTGTCAATTTTGCACGCATGAATCCATCTCCATATTGGCTTATATAAGACATATGAAAATACATAGGAACATTCCTAATTCCTCTTTCAGGTGTTGCATTTCTGATTGTAAGAGAACCTTTACAAAATTCCAAGCCTTCAAATTACACATGTACAGGAACCAAAAGAAACGTCAGTATGTGGTGGAGCCTAGATTGTGCAGTGGCAATCTTAGCTTGATATGCAGTGTTGAGATGTGCAATGTCCGATGTAAGGATCTGACTGGGTTCTTTTCCCATTTAAAAACCCACATTAAAGAAGGTGGAACAGTTATGTGTCCATTCAGACAGTGTGATAAGACATTCCGTGTTATATCCACGTTCACATCGCACCTGTCCAGAGCACATAGAAGTTGTTCGGAGGCAAGTCTGGTCAAATCAATTCTAGAGACACCTGCTGTTAATCTAGAAACTAGCAGTGAGATCGGTGCAGGGGAGCTGCATTTAAATGAGCAGTTTGAAGCTATGACCTCCAGTGAGGGTGGTGAGGAATTAGATGTTTGCCCTGAGGGTGGCGAGCAGTCAGAGGTTTGCCCTGAAGATGCAGACGAAGCCTTGTTCATGAGAAACTTGGCCCTGTTTTACTTGAAGTTGCAGGCAAAGCTATTGCTTCCTTCATCCGTTATTCAAACTATAATTGAAGATTTTCAGTCTGTACATGACATCAGTCAATCGCATCTACTTTATAAGTTAAAGGAGAAATTGGTTACTCTGGGGGTTTCAGAGGATGACATAAAGAATGTGATAGATGTGGTGAAATCAGAAGACCTCTTTCACGCTTGCAACACATACACATTGAAAACAGATCATAGAAGGAAGACTGTGTTTAAAAAGAGTTTCAATTTTGTAGAGCCTATGCCCATCTGCTTAGGTCAGGATGAAGCAGGTAAAGAGCGCTTTGTGCAGTATGTTCCCATCAAGGAAACAATTGAATCTCTTTTGAAATGTGATTCAGTCAGGAAGCAGCACCAGGAAACACATTCACGTGCTCAAAACAAAAATGTCATTCAGGACATTTGGGATGGTAGGAATGCTGCAGAAAACCCGCTCTTTAAGACGGAGGCCTCAACTCTAGGCTTGGTCCTATAGCAGGATTCGTTTGAAGTTGTAAATCCTTTGGGTTCTGGGAAAAAGAAGCACAAAATACTTGCAGTATACCTAACGCTCGCAGACATTTTGCCGCACAATCGGTCTAGCATTGATCAGATGCAACTTGTTCTTCTTTGTAGGGAGGTTGACTTTAAGTATTTTGGTCAACAATTAGTGATGGGCCAGTTGGTCAAGGACCTCAAAGAACTTGAAGTCAATGGTATTGCATTTCCTGATGGGCGGATTGTGAAAGGAACTCTGTGTGCTATCGCAGGAGATAATCTTGGTTCTCACAACATAGGAGGCTTTGTGGAGAACTTTAGCAAAAGTAAACACTTTTGCAGATACTGTGACATTGACAGGACTGCATTTGAGTCTGACCCTCTAGCAAAAGGTTTGAACAGGACCGTGGAGTCCTACAAAAATGCTGTACAAACTCAGGGCGATGATGCACAGGGTAATACTACAGGTATTAAGTTTGACTCTCTCTTTAACGAACTCCAGTACTATCACGTTTGTCAGCCAGGCTTACCTCCATGCCTTGGTCATGATCTATTTGAAGGTGTTGTGTCGTATGATCTGGCATTATATATCAAACATCTTGTCACTAAAGACAAACACTTCACCTATACTGAGTTGAACAGAAGAATAAATCAGCTTAAGTATCTTGGTAATGATGCTCATGACAAACCTTGTGAGATTAATCCTGGGAGTGAGAAGCTTGGGGGTCATGCTGTGCAGAACTGGTGTTTCCTGCGATTGCTACCAGTCTTGGTTGGAGATAAGATCGAAAGCCCAACTGACAATAAAGTGTGGCAACTAGTGTTGCAACTTAGGCAGATCGTTGAGTTCATTTGTGCACCTACTATTACCCCTGGTCAGATAGCCTATTTAAGCATTCTGATTGATGAGTATTTGCATTTTCGATTGGAGGCATTTCCCAATCATCCCCTGAAACCCAAGCACCACTACATCACTCATTACCCAGACCTGATTGTTCGCTTTGGCCCTCTCATTCGTCTGTGGACCCTAAGATTTGAGAGTAAGCACACATATTTTAAGCAGTGTGCGAGAAAGTTACACAATTTTAAGAATTTGTGTTCTACTCTTGCAGAGAGGCATCAGCTTCTTCAAGCTTTCTTAAGTGCTGGCAACTTATTCCCACCACGTGTTGTAGCTGAGAAGACAACTGATTTTGTCTCTGGAGACTATAATGAGGAGATTAGACAAGCAGTTTCTCACCATAACTTTCAGCCTATTGACACTGTTGTAGCACATGACATCATTGTGAAGGGTACTAAATATAGAAAGAACATGTGTCTTGTAATGAACAGCAATGATGTGGGGCTCATATTTGGTAAAATAAGAATTATTATAATTCAGGGAGAGTCTGTATTTTTTGTCACACAAAATTTCCAATCGGTGAGGCTCACTGATCAAGGCATTTATTGCCTTGCAACCACACCTGTGCAGAGACAACTGTGTTGTATTGACCAAGAGAGTCTTGCTGATTATTACCCTTTGCCTGAATATGAAATATGTGGCTTGTCAGTAATTCTCCTTCACCATTCTTTCCCATGTCTAGAATAATGTCTCACTTAGCAGAAGACATCAAACAATGTATCACCCAAGCACTGCCCAATCTGGCCCTTGATAAAGTGGAGCAGCTGACTGAGAGGCTTGTTGGACTCGGCGTAGAGAGCAAAGAAGACCTCCAGTATGTTGAGACAGCACCCGGGGTGTCACTGTCTGACTTGTTGCCACCCATCCAAATAAGAAAACTCTTTGACAGATTTAAGAAAGGTATATATATATGCATATTCTACAGTGTACATATATATATATTTATTTTTTACTTTGTATAGCATTGGATCCAAATTATAATATTTAGTATGATTCTGCTATGCCACACTAATGAATCTACAACTTTTATGGAAAGTTCATGGACAACTGCTCAGTACGGTGAATAGTATCCCAACAATGTTCATACTGTCCGTTCCATACTCATAACTGTAAGTGATGTGTTGCAGTGATATTATACTTTGTTTATCATGTATTGTCTGTTTATTAGTTGTTCAAGAGCCTGGTCCTCCTGGAAGTCCTTCATCAGCCTCATCAGATGCTTACAGCCCAAGAAGTCTGTCCTCGTCCTCTACAGCCCACAGCCAAAGTAGTTGGGCATCGTCCTCGTCATCTACAGCCCACAGCCCAAGAAGTCTGTCCTCGTCATCTACAGCCCACAGCCCAAGAAGTCTGCCATCGCCCTCTACAGCCCAGAGGTCAAGGAGTCTGCCATCATCTTCTACTTGGCTTGAACGATTTCAAATTCCCTGGGAGCAAATGCCACAGGACCTAAGGGAAGCCATTACTAATGGCAAGAGGCCCGCAGCAGCTGACCGCAGGCAGATGATCAGGATACTAGCTGATGAAATAAGGAAAGTCGAAAAAAATCCTACAAGAGCACAGTGTCTTTGTATTGCCCATAGAATAGTGCAGGACTACCCGCAGAGCTTTGCAGATTTCCACGTTAGTGGAAACGGTGATCAGTCAGCCGGTGAGCAGTCACTACTCCTACAGTTGAAATCACGAATCGAAAACCTGAACAGAAATAACACCTTAGTGCGACGCCGCTCAGAGAAGCGGAAGGAGCCAAACTCTGCAGAGGGTGGACGGAAGAGGGGCCCCACAGATATGTACGGGTGCACAAAGTGGCAGCCGGAGATCCCAATTGGTGAGACAGAGGTCCAACAAGAAGCAAAGCGAATCAAAATAGAAGAGTTTTACCACCAAGAAGGAGCTTCAGCCATCGATCGACAAGAAGTGTCCAAGTTAATGAAGGAGACTTACTACCTGCAGCGCTGCTGCTTGAACACCTCACCAGCCCCTTCCTTTGGAACAATCAAAGCCAAGTGGCCTTTACTTTGCACTCAAAAAGGCATCATTGATCACTTTCAAATGCTGACCGACATCCATGTTGGCAATGTCCTTGCACAGGCGCTGCAAGAAAGCGGGCAAGTCTTAATTGACTTTTTCAAAAATTCACCAACCAACAACCAAGTGAAAGAAGTGCTTAGGAAGACCGGAGATGGGATGGTGTCCATGGTCCTCAGGCTACTGATGGCCCACTTTCGAGAGGGGGAGGAGGGACTGCTACTCCATGCAGACGTAAGTATTTCTATAACACAGCCAGTGTAGTTACACTCACATGTGCTCACTCAGTCAATCATTCAGTCACTCATTTGTGTGTCCTGCAGAGGTCTACTACTGCTGTGGATGTCGAGTCAACTCTTCCGCTCTCTGGGAGTCCTCGGCTGATCATTCGAGGTATGTGTCATGCTTGCTCGCTCACTCTCATTCACATAATCATACTCACTCGCTCACTCACTTCCCTCATATGCCTTTAGATGACACTCTGGATGGGCCGTGGCTGTTGAGCATCGAAGGACAGGTGATTTGCGAAGGCCAACAACCAACCCTGTTATCTGGCCTCGCAGCGCTCTTCTCAACATACTATGTCTTCAACCTTGCCTATCAAGAAGAGGCTGCAGCCACTCTTGAATTCATTCAGAGGTCAGTCACACTAACTTGAAAACAAATACACTACATCACTCAAATGTTTTACTTTTATGGTGACCTCTTAATTCCAATAGGGGTGAGATTTTCAAAGTGACAGTACCATTGACTTTGGTCATTGCCGTGTGTCTACGCCTGGTCATTTTTCAGTGACTGGGCATTTTTCAATTAAAGGAGGTTGTTCTTTCAAACGCGTTTATGGAACTGATGTAAACAAAACCTGATGTTTATTTATTTAAACATCCGCTAGCGTCTCTCTCCTAAGCAATGTGTTATCTTTGTTTAATCTTTCAGGCGCTTCATTGGCATAAATCCTGACAGGGGTACGAAGGCCAGCAAGGGGAAAGTGACTTCAAAGAGGACCGGACGAGTAGTGCATAAGAAGCCAGTAATGGTCAACCCACACGTGTCCACTCTTCTCAGGAGGTTTACAGACTTCCAGTACAACCTGGGGAACAATGGTGACTAAATCAGGTAATTTCATATTTTATTTATATTGTCCTGTTATTTTTATTGAAAACAGTATGCACTCAGTATTTTATTATTTGCATTCTGTAGTTCTCATTTTCACCAGAAGGGGACGTAAAAGTGCCACAACTAATGATTTTTTATCCCCAGATGCCAAGGAGTCTGGAGAAGAGCAAGATTACTTTAAAAGGTACCTGAATGCACATCACAATCCACCCAATGTCAGACCACTATACTAATGGATGGGAATTACAGAACTCTTCCCTTTCTGTAAGATTGTAGCCATCACCATGTATTCACCCGACCAGTGCCTTATGCCTGTAATGCTGTTGCATTTCTTATCAATTGGTGGAAATGGCCTAGGTGCCAAAATGTCACTTTGCCTTAACAGCTATTTTTCTACTCTGTAGGGTCCTGCTGAGAAAGACTTTCGACCCGTATGCCAATGTGCGCCACTGTATGTCCAGAGGTTCCAAGACCCTCCCCCATCGCTGCAGGCCCCCCCTCCAAGACCCTTCCCCCATCGCTCCAAGACCCTCCCCCATCGCTGCAGGCCCCCCCTCCAAGACCCTTCCCCCATCGCTCCAAGACCCTCCCCCATCGCTGCAGGCCCCCCCTCCAAGACCCTTCCCCCATCGCTCCAAGACCCCTCCCCCATCGCTGCAGGCCCCCCCTCCAAGACCCTTCCCCCATCGCTCCAAGACCCCTCCCCCATCGCTGCAGACCCCCCCTCCATGAACCTCCTGCTGAGAGACTTTTGACCTGTGAGTCTTGCATGCCAACATGTGTGCTCCATCTAAGGCAACTAGACCTTCTACACTCTATACGATTGTTATAATTTACTCTATTCTTTCTCTGCACATTTTTTTCGGTTTAATCCTAATTTTATTTCAAAAAAAAAAAAAAAATGCTGTATGTCCTTCAAATAGGCTAGGTGCACCAGCTCCTCTATTTCCTGAAAGGAAGTGGGCATCTTTACTTCCTGTCCTATACTATTGGTATTGGTAGTGATTAATCAGGTGTGCGCTGGGTGTGCCACACACCTGATTAATCACTTAATCCAATAGTATGAGACAGGAAGTAAAGATGCCCACTTCCTTTCAAGAAGTAGAGGAGCTGGTGCACCTAGCCTATTCTCTCCAGCATTTCTTATTTGTTTTGCATATACCACATGGTGTGGCAAGTGATGGCATTTATGTTATTTGTCAGTCAAGTTCAAATTATTTGTGTACATTTGATTACATGTAAAATAAATAGGTTAAAATGTAGTTGTGCTTCTCTTGACTCTTCTCTGCTGTTCAGTACAAGTTTTTCATTCAAGCCTACTGCCAGTAATGCACTGTAAATGTACTAAGTGGATACAGCATTTAGCTGTCTTTTATTGTTACTGTAACTCCAAAATTACTGTAATTTATGGGCAGCAAAATACCGTAAAATAACAGTCATGACGCTGACAGTAAGTTACTCTAAAATGATAAAGCCCAGTATGTTACTGTATTTTGATATTACAGTAAGATGTTGAAATCCTGTAAAAGTACAGTATTCAACTGGTCGCACTGCTGCCTGTATTTTACCGTAAAATCTATTAAATTTGTATTTTACTGTATTTCAATATTACAGTAAGAATAAGAAATACCGTAAAAGTACAGTATTCAACTGGTCGCACTGCTGCCTGCATTTTACTGTAAAATTTACGGCCAATTTTTTACAGTGTACAGTTCACATTTTAAAGTTAATGTAATGTGAAACTGTATTTTTTTTACCACAAGATGTCATTCTAAAATTGTTTTGTTGATTGACTTAAGGATTCCGAGCCTGCCCGCCCACTCAGAAAGCTGTGTCCCATCCACCGGAGCCAGTGTGTTCTGATGACCCTGAACCGCTAAACTCTGAGCCGGAGTGGGACTCACTTCAGGTAAACTTAAAAATCCTAGCTTCATTCATTTTAAATAATCAAAATTCCAATGGCTGAGTACTGTAACATGACAGTCCCTTTAACCCAACATCATTATGTTTTTTAGGCACCATCTCAGCTGCTAGATGTCATCATCACAGATGCTCAGCTGGGGCGGGCCTGTCCAGCTTTACGTAGCAGGTTGGAGGTGCTTAGGCCTTTCGTTCTGACTCCCAATTGTTGGCTGAATGATCTCTCCATTGACAATGCTCAGGCTCTTTTACAGGCTCAACATCCCCATGTAGGAGGCCTCTACGCCACAACGTCCCTCTCCCTCCTCTCCTCCGTGCCTGCATCAACCCAGGGGTTTGTTCAGATTTGACTGATTGACTGAAAATGTTCATTGTGTGAAGCGCATTGAGTTGCATCTTGTAAGAAATGCGCTATACAAATAAAATTTGATTTGATTTGATAGAACACAAACATTTCAAAATTTCACATGCTGCGTTACACCTCTAAATCTCAATGAATTTTCCCAAAACATTGCAAAAGTCATTTGTATGTGCACTAGAGCAAAATGCAACAATGAACAAGTTGATATTTTGACATTATTTTTTTTGCATTGCATTTTGATGCACCCTAGTACAGGACATGGACGAATACGATATGTGCAGTGTGCACGTATCCTTTGTGTGCACTCCTTCATAATAGCCTACGCGAGAGGCAATATTTCTTATGTCGGTGGAAATGGTATCCATTTCAAAGTGTTTCTCCTCTTTCACCCTTCTGCCAGCGGAGTCGCAGTTGCTCATTTCTGTCTGATGATGCATCGGTAACGTTAGCTACCTTAGCTAGCTAGTACCTGGTGGTAACATTAGCTACCTTAGTTAGCTAGCACTTGGTGGTAAAGTTAGCTACCTTAGCTAGCTAGCACCTGGTGGTAACATTAGCTACCGTAGCTAGCTAGCACCTGGTGGTAACGTTAGCTACCATAGCTGGCTAGCACCTGGTGGTAACGTTAGCTACCTTAGCTAGCTAGCACCTGGTGGTAACGTTAGCTACCTTAGCTAGCTAGCACCTGGTGGTAACATTAGCTACCTTAGTTAGCAAGCACCTGGTGGTAACATTAGCTACCTTAGCTAGCTAGCACCTGGTGGTAACGTTAGTGTAAGAGTCTCTAGGCACAGAGGGAGGTCGACACAAAGGAACAGCTGTACAAACGTGTTTGTTAACGTACAGCACGGCTCAGCACCGTCACTGACGGGCTAACACACACACACTGCACCGTCACTGACGGGCTAACACACACACTGCACCGTCACTGACGGGCTAACACACACACACTGCACCGTCACTGACGGGCTGAGCGAGACGTTCAAAATAATCAAGAGCAGCGCGCGGCCGTCACTGCCGCTCAAACTTTCCATACAGTGTGTGTGTGTGTGTGTTGTGGTCGCTCGTATCTGTTGACTGTTTAGCTCTAGCCACCCGCACAGTTGTTGTCAGCTCCAGTGAGAAGCGAGCAAAGGTTTTTGAATGACGACAGATGCCGTGTGTACGTCTTATATAGGCGGAGGGTCCCGTCCCTCGTGATACAAGCGTCGCCTGGGCGATGAGGTCACGCAGGGGGCGTTCCCAAACGAATACTATGAAAGAGAACTGAATGCACTACAACTAGAAATCAGACAGTAACTCATTTTTTTTTCTACAATGCTGAATGCTGCTGTTTAAATTGTTTTAACTTGAAACCAGTTGGTCACCGAGTAGTGAGTAACAGTGAGTACTGTTTTTGTTGCTTGAATAAAGGCTGGCAGTCTTTAATAGCCAAATGTTGTGGACTATACTGGGGAAGTATTTGTTATTATTCAGGAGTAAAACAATAAATAAAAATATCGGATTGATATCGGTATCGCAGATACCTGAAGCCCAGGTATCGGTAGTGAAAAAATGGGATCGGAACATCCCTACCTAATTTCATCCAATACAGGCCTTTCAATATCTTATTGATAATCACAACCTAGAGAAACAAGATTTCTACAGGTATTTACAACTGAGGCATACTACTTCTATAAGAATATAAAGAATAATGAGGTTTCTGAAATGAGTCTCGTCAACATTTTTATTGATGCGTATAAGGGCAACACCCACAAGAAACTGGTGTCAAGAATTATACAGAAGAGTATACAGTCCACCAAGAATCACTCCACCTTATATGTTAGGGATAAGTGGGAGAAGGAAGCAAACATAGTCCTAACTGAGGAAGAATGGTTGAAAAATGTAAAATACAATCCACCACCTCTAGCTCTGGACAATGGAGAGAATTTTCATGGAAGAACATTATTAGGTTTTTTATTACCCCACGAAGAAAATACTTACAGAATGGTACACCGGGAACTGGTAATTGCTGGAGAGAGTGCAACAATTCAATGGCTCATTTCTATCAAATTTTTTGGGAATGCAGGGGTGCTGGCCCAAAAAGGTGACAAAATTATTTTCACTGAAAACGACGGAAATTATCATTGCACGGCGCCCAGGCACCTTCCTATGATGCATGCTATAATTTTTCTATACAAGCTCTGTTCAAGGGACACATATAAAGCCTGTCAGTGTTATTCAGACCTATGAAGCAGCGGTAACAATAATGAAAACGCATCTATTAGAATTAGAAGAAAGATGTATTTATTTTGTAAATATAATTTGTTTGTTTTTGTTTTGTTTTTTTGTTTTGTCACTTAAAACATTTATTCCCACATACATGAAACCACACATCAATCCCAAAAAAGAAAAGTCGCTTTGGATAAAGGCATCTGTTAAATGCCCAAAAATGTAAATGTATCATGAGACTTGTTAACCAAGGGCAGTGTGGAGAGTGGGAATGTAACGATGGACATATGTGCTGAGAGAACATTCCACAACAAACAGTATCAAAACTAAACTTCAAAATGGGAATTTCTTAACAAGGTTCCCATACGTAGGGACGTCTACAGCTCCATGAGGGCTTTTATTTCATTAATGCGTGACGCCTTCTTGTCGGTGGGGTTCTTGGAGCCGAAAGCCTTGTCCACCAGATCCTGCTTCTGCCTCTGAATCTTCACCATGTTCTCCTCCACAGAGTCCTTCACGATGAACTTGGTGATGAAGACGTCTCTCTTCTGGCCCAGGCGGTGACAGCGATCCACACACTGGTCCTCTGCTGCAGGGTTCCACGCTGGATCCATGAGGAAAACACGGGAGGCGGCTGTCAGGTTGAGTCCCACCCCGCCAGCTTTGAGTGACAGCAGCATGATCGTGGGGCCGTCAGGAGCGGGGCTCTGGAACTCCTGGATGACCTGGGGCCGCCTCTTCTTTTTTTTCTTCTTTTTTTTTTTTTTCAAAGATTCAAACATTTTTACAATATAATTGAACACATTTTTTCTTGTTTCCCCGCCCCCTTGTATCCACCCCCCCCCCCCCCCCCACCCACCATTGTGCGGCAACGCCCAACGACAACACAACAAAAATATAATAATAATAATAAGACAAAACACACATGCCTACATACACACACACACACACACACACAATAATACATTCATTAGGGATGCGCTATGATATTAACAGCAATTCACATCACTGTGCATCCCTACAAGAAACACTGTCCATCAAACAATAGTACCTGAAGCTGCCCTTCTTGCCATAAAATCTATATGTGGTTGCCATATTTTTACAAAGTCCTGACTCTTATGTCTTATATTATAGTATATTTTATCTAATGGAATGTAGCTAGAGATTTCATTTAACCAATGTGATATTGTAGGAGAGTAATCGGATTTCCAATGGATTGCAATACACTTTTTTGCAGCAATCAAAGCAAGATCAATATATATATTTTTAAATTCATTCCAAGGATCCATATTGATTGTGCCTAAAAGACACAAGCGAGATGATTTTGCAATGTGAATATTTAAACATAATGCTATCGTGTCAATTACAAAGTTCCAAAATGTTAACAACAAATTACATGACCAAAACATATGGTAAAAGTCCCCTTTCTGTTTTTTGCATAATAATAATTTCATTATTCATTTTATAAAGTTTTGCAGGTGTATAATAAGTTCTATGCAAAATTTTAAAAAGAAGGAGTTTGTGCCTCATATTGTAAGAACATTTATGAACTTTAAGACAAAAGAAAGACCAGTCCTCTTTACTTATATCCATGTCTAAATCCTTTTCCCATTTACACCTCGTAGCATCTGTACTTGTAGACAAGCATTCAAGCAGAGATAAATAAACTTGAGAAATACATTTAGAACTTTGAACCTCCTTATTGATAAGGCCTTCTATTTTGGAGGGCTTGAGTTCTTCAAGAGTGCCTTGAGTTGTCTGTATCATATGGCAGATTTGGAAAAAATCGAAATAAATGTGTGATAAATTATATTTTGACTTTAACTGAAGGAAAGAAACAAATGTACCACTGTCGTAAAGATGTGTTATTTCCCTTATCCCCTTGTCGTACCAAGACTTGAAGGTGTCATCATTAAAACAAGATGTAAAATTGGGGTTTCTCCAGATAGGAGTATAGGGCGAAAGGTGTTCCTTGTGACCCATACGTTTATGGGAGTTCTTCCATATTAGTAAACTGTTAATAATAATAGGATTATTTGTGATTTTTTTAACCTGTTGTAAACCAATATAAGGCAGGTATCTCAGTTCATATGGAAGAATGTCATAAGATTCCAGTCTTGACCATGCGCTAGATGAGCTAGAGAACCACTGCCTAATCTGGGTAAATTGGGCAGCCAGAAAGTAAATGTTAAGGTTCGGTAGGTTTAAGCCACCATCATTATATGGAAGTTGTAAAACTTGTTGGCTAATCCTTGGTGACTTACTCTCCCAAATGAAAGAGGAGAAGATGCTCTGTAAATATATTTTGAACATTTATTTTTTAACAAATAAAACCAATTCTGATGAAGTCCATCCCACCAAGCACATCACTTGTGCTTTTTTGCCTTCTTTGCCTGTACCAGCACTTCCAGTGCTTTTTTTTCTTTTTTGAGCAGCCATGTGCCTCACTGTGGCTTGCCTGTCATCCTCCACTGCAGTCTTCCTGCTTTGTGCAGCACTGGTTGTTGGCTGGCAACCAAACTCTTCCTGCCTCCCTTTTGTCTTCAACAGGGCCTGTTGTCTGCGAGCCTTGTCTTTTGAGCCTGCAGTGTGGATGTTCCTGCATAGGACCTTGTCTACCTTTGAGAACTTGACATCCTCTCTCCTGAACATCTGTATTGCTGTCTGACCCCTGGACCTGAGGGCATACTTGGTTGTCTGGATTGGTTGTCCCTAAAGGTGTCCATGCTCATTCTGGTGCTTTTGCAGTCAATAATATCTCCCATGGCACTGAACGATGACTCCACCATTGGTCCATGGAAAATGGAGAGCGCTGCTCGAACCACATGGTTGAGGCCTGGGTACCTTCCAGTGTCAATGACATTTGCCCACCAGTTAACCATGTTGTCCCCATCAGTGTACAGGGGAAGGGTGGAATTTGTGCTGAATTTGACAACTTCCAGTGGCATGTCAAATTGGGGTGTGGCACCAAGTGGCTCATCATCCCTGCCAGCCACTTCAGGAGGATGCCCGTCTCTGAGTGTCCCCTCACCAATGGGTCCAAGGCAGACAGTGACTGCAGGGTCCTGCTGTCCAGTGGCAGCTTTTTCTGCATATAGGCTGCTGTCGACATGTATGCAGTCTTCGCTGTTTCGAGAAACTGCAGCACACTCTGTAAAACATTAAAACGATTGCAATTAAATCATTTTAGCTGGAGAAATTTATAAATGTTTGATTTGCCGTTTTTAATACATTTACTAACCTGATTACGTGGATTTCCTGCCTTCAGTTTCTCCGCCACCTGTCCGACATACAGCTCACAGAGAGGCAGCATTTTGGCCTTGAAATCCAACTCCATGATATTCTTTGGGGTGGTATGCGGATTCTCAGCCTTGATAAAGCACCCCATGAAGGTTTTCACAACTTCAAGCTGCTTGTCATGCAGCTTGTGGACAAGGGTTTGGCTGCCCTGTGAATAATGGCATTATTATAAAATGCTACAACAATTCTATTACCATACACAGACATGCAGTTGAGGGTCTGTTTATATCACAATCTAACTGATGAGAGAATACAAGGATAGGCCTATTTAGTTTATCTATCAGAGATTGATAATTCACTAATTCATTAGTGTGAAAACACACACCTGGAACACCGTAACATACTCCTTCATGATGGGAAGGACGCCGAGGTAAATGCTCAGCTGGAGGTCTGTGTTGCGACTCTCAAACCAGAGCTTCTTCCACACCCTTTCTTTCCTGTCCTTCCCAACTTGCGTCATTCCTGGAAGAGAGAGATTAAATACAATATGTATTTTGGGCTACATACAGTATACAAGAGGATTAATCACATAAGATTGTTGGCGGCTGAGGCCCCCCTTTACAATATTAGATTAATTTAAAGAATTTTTGGGGGGGTCCTGGTGGAAAAATTGTATCCTGGCCTTTGCCCGCTCACCAACACTGTGGTCCTTGTATATCTCCACTATATCACTGTGGATCTTGTATATCTCCAATTTTGCCGGCATTGTGGATGTGGTGGCAGGAATCTCCATCAACATCTAGGAGGTTCTGACAGTACTTGGACCTTATCCTGGTCTCCAGCCCGGACTTACTCCCTCGCATGACGTTGCAGGAGTCCATCATCATGCTAACCATGTTAGTAAATGGAATTGTGTGTTCCTTGAAAAAGGTCACTAGGGCCTTTTCCAGATGTTCAGCAGTGCCCTTTAGTACTTCAATGGAGCCAAGGTGCTCGACGACCACATGCTTCAGCTCCTGATTAAAGTAACCAACAAGGATTGACAGCACCTTCTTATTGGAGCTTGATGTGCTCTTATCCAGGTTGATGGAGAAAGGGCTTGACTGAATGCTCTCAAACGTCCTCTCTGAGAAGGTGTACATTGATTGCAGCTTGGCAAGAGCTTGTAGTAGATCTCAAACTTCTCCCGCGGGTCCTGGGGCACATGCCCAAAGACGAACCAGTGCAGCTTGGCACTGATGCTCCACGCCTCTGAGTGTAGCTTGTCAAACACCACGGGCGTCTTGATGGTCAGTGACAGCTGATACATGGGCATCTTGATGGTCAGTGACAGCTGATACATGGGCATCTTGATGGTCAGTGACAGCTGATACATGGGCATCTTGGTGCTGCGGCCACAGTCGGGGATGAGCCGGTGCTTGGGGTGCAGCTTGCCAGGCCCCACCCGGGAGTCAAAGTCCAGCAGGGCCTTGTTGAGCTGTGCCACCTTTCGTCCTCCTGGGCGAGGGAGAACAGGTCCACCTGTCACGGGTCGACCGAGGAGTTCATTTCTCAAATAACAGGTCTCCTCTCTTTTTCAGGTCCCAAGGTCCTTCTGCAGTGGCCTGATGTCCAGCAGCAGAGAGGCAGCTCAGACTGTGGGCTGTTTGCTATTGCGAACAGTCTCACATGCTGCAGAGGTGAGGACCCAGCAAGCAAGGAATTTGATCAGTCTGCTATGCGTAAGCACCTCTTTTCCTGCTTTCAGGATGGGCACCTGACACCATTCCGCAGCTCCATACGGTGTCCACGCACGGCCCAGTCAGTGTACACTATGGACGTTAGTGTGCACTGCATCTGCAGGAGGACCATCCGACCAGAGCTTCAGGTATCCTGCAGGAGGTGTTTCAAGTTTTTCCATTCGTCTTGTGTGTCAATTAATATTATGTTTCCTAATGAATTTGTTTGTACTGCTTGTAAAGTTGTTTTTTTAAGTATTTTCCAGATTGTACACAGATAGCCCTGCTACATGGTTGACTGGGGTTTCTGACAAGCCTGCCACACACTCCCAACAGTCCAAACCCACACACCTCTACCCCCAAAAAGAAACAGCTACTTCAGTATTGAACGCAGAGGAGCGGAGAGGAGCACGTGGTCTGAGCAGATTGATTGATCATCATTAGAGTCCATTAGATTAATCACTATTAACCTGTTATTATAACCTATAACCTGACTATTATATCATTAATCACCATCAGGAACATGTTGGTCAACGGGCTGAACGGTCTGTCGGCCAGAATCCGCCAGTTCACCAGAGACCCCCGAGAGACCAGGGAAGGTCCGCAGGTGTGTCGCGATTACCAGCGGGGGAACTGCTCCCGGGGGGAGAACGACTGCCGCTTCTCCCACAGCACCATGATCGACACCAACGACAACACCGTCACCGTGTGCATGGACTACATCAAGGGCCACTGCTCCAGGGAGAAGTGCAAGTACTTCCACCCCCCCGCCCACCTGCAGGCCAAGATCAAGGCCGCCCAACACCAGGTGAAC
Source organism: Nansenia antarctica (assembly GCF_963989245.1). Classification (NCBI taxonomy): domain Eukaryota; kingdom Metazoa; phylum Chordata; class Actinopteri; order Argentiniformes; family Microstomatidae; genus Nansenia; species Nansenia antarctica. Next base: position 28,350,619 of record NC_137675.1, on the reverse strand, counting down.
CAAGCCACAGCCGCCGCAGCCATGAGCCCGTTCCAGCGCCTGGCCCAGCAGATGCAGGACGTCCTGGGAGACGGAGGTGTGCTGAAGGAGGTGGTCCAGCCTGGAGACGGCCCGCCTGTCCCCGAAGACGCCTCAGTGTCATTCCATTTCTCTGGGTTTCTGGAATACTCTGACATACCCTTTGAGACCACAAACCACCTGAAGTATCCTCACATGGGCAAGATTGGAAGAGACGTGACTCTGCCAGGCCTGGCGCTGGGCCTGATGACCATGAGGAAAGGAGATGTAGGTTTTTCCTGGAGTACCTCAGGGGGCAGTTCCCGAACCCGTGTTTTTCCAAAGTGCTCCATTGAAAACCCCTTAATGCATGGATGTTCTCCTTTCGTTGGAAAGTGCTTGGTCAGCTGAAAATGGCTGACTGACTGCCATACAAAAAACACCTGCCAGATTCAGTAGTTTACGATTACAATTATTTCCATCGGGTCTCAAATCAACTGATGTGTTGACATTTTAATGGCATGTCACCTTTGCTTACATGCTAACTCTGTTACATCTACTGTACCTCTGATGAAACTGAAGTCGTGACAGCATGTTTTAATCACTTATGAATGGAGGGTTTTTCTAAATGTTTTGCTGTGGTTGTCAGTGTTCATTGTTGTAGTGGTGGTTTCAGTTTGAAACTGTGAACGAAACATTGAGTTAAGAATCCAAGTGCAAGTTCTTATTTTTCAACAACAAACCCAACTGTGGCAACATCCCAGGCCCTGATAGACATCTTCCACACCCATGGTGCGCCGGAGGTCATCCTGACTGACCAGGGCAAAGAGTTCTGCAACAAGGTCATGTACTTGCTAAAACATATGATCTTGTAACAGTTATGGACATACTTGTATGGACAAAACTAATGACTTCTGTCTTACTTTCTTTTTTAGGTCAACCAGATTTTGTTTGAGAAGTGGGGGATGAAGCACCGGATTACCTCTGCCTACCATCCCCAGACCAACGGACTGGACGAGCGGACCAATCAAACACTCAAGAGGGCTATCGGGAAATCTCTGGATGGGCACCAGGAACGGTGGGAGGACAACCTTAAGTTAATCCTTTTCGCACATAACACCAGCGTCCAGGCCTCCACCAAGTACTCGCCCTACCGCCTGATGTACGGTCGGGAGCCACGGCTGTCCTCTGAGGTATGTCAACTCTTGATATTATTGTTCTTATAATATATAATTTGTTTTGCAAATTGATTCTCAATATAAACAAAAAATAAAACACTAACTCTATGCAAATGTATGTATTGCGTATCTCTATTTGCCTCTCATTTCAGATCACAGGCGACCGTCCTTTTGTGGAGGTGGACGAGATTGATGAAGACACCGCTGCAGACTATCTCCACGCCAGGGCTGAGAAGGATGAGGAGGTCTTTGACGAGGTGAAAGATATTACACAACTATATACTGAACAACCACCTGAGTGATGCTAAGTAACTGCTAAAGCAATAACAATGCCTCAGCAATATACAGAGCTATACTGCACAACAGAGAATTACAATCTCTGCTGCTTCGCTTTTTCTTCAACGATCAAGGTGCGACTCAACGTGGAGAAGGCCCAGGAGAAACAGCGGGAAAGCTACCGGAAGAGGATCAAGAAGGGAACCAAGCGGTTTGAGATCCTCCCGGGCATGGAGGTCCTGAAGAAGAATGAGAGGAAACGTGGGAGACCTGGTGGCACAATGGACCCAGACTGGCCAACTACGTACCGGTAAATGTTAGACTTTTAAGAATATTCAGAATGAGAGGGTGATGTGTGATGTCCAATTTTGCCATTATTAATACATATTTTCTTCAGGGTGACTGAGGTTGGGGACAACAATTTGGTGCAGTTGGAGACCTTGGATGGCCAACAACTGGGAACCAAAACCCCCTATGCCTCAGTGAAGCCTCTGCGGACGAGTAAGTGTAACATACAGTTCACATTTTAAAGTTAATGTAATGTGAAACTGTATTTTTTTTACCACAAGATGTCATTCTAAAATTGTATTGTTGATTGACTTAAGGATTCCGAGCCTGCCCGCCCACTCAGAAAGCTGTGTCCCATCCACCGGAGCCAGTGTGTTCTGATGACCCTGAACCGCTAAACTCTGAGCCGGAGTGGGACTCACTTCAGGTAAACTTAAAAATCCTAGCTTCATTCATTTTAAATAATCAAAATTCCAATGGCTGAGTACTGTAACATGACAGTCCCTTTAACCCAACATCATTATGTTTTTTAGGCACCATCTCAGCTGCTAGATGTCATCATCACAGATGCTCAGCTGGGGCGGGCCTGTCCAGCTTTACGTAGCAGGTTGGAGGTGCTTAGGCCTTTCGTTCTGACTCCCAATTGTTGGCTGAATGATCTCTCCATTGACAATGCTCAGGCTCTTTTACAGGCTCAACATCCCCATGTAGGAGGCCTCTACGCCACAACGTCCCTCTCCCTCCTCTCCTCCGTGCCTGCATCAACCCAGGGGTTTGTTCAGATTTTAAATGTTTGTTCAAATCACTGGGTTACGGTAAGTAACATCAACTGCGAGGTAGGTACTGTTAACGTTTATGACTCCTCTGATCACGGGTCGACCGAGGAGTTCATTTCTCAAATAACAGGTCTCCTCTCTTTTTCAGGTCCCAAGGTCCTTCTGCAGTGGCCTGATGTCCAGCAGCAGAGAGGCAGCTCAGACTGTGGGCTGTTTGCTATTGCGAACAGTCTCACACGCTGCAGAGGTGAGGACCCAGCAAGCAAGGAATTTGATCAGTCTGCTATGCGTAAGCACCTCTTTTCCTGCTTTCAGGATGATTACCTGACACCATTCCGCAGCTCCATACGGTGTCCACGCACGGCCCAGTCAGTGTACACTATGGACGTTAGTGTGCACTGCATCTGCAGGAGGACCATCCGACCAGAGCTTCAGGTATCCTGCAGGAGGTGTTTCAAGTTTTTCCATTCGTCTTGTGTGTCAATTAATATTATGTTTCCTAATGAATTTGTTTGTACTGCTTGTAAAGTTGTTTTTTAAGTATTTTCCAGATTGTACACAGATAGCCCTGCTACATGGTTGACTGGGGTTTCTGACAAGCCTGCCACACACTCCCAACAGTCCAAACCCACACACCTCTACCCCCAAAAAGAAACAGCTACTTCAGTATTGAACGCAGAGGAGCGGAGAGGAGCACGTGGTCTGAGCAGATTGATTGATCATCATTAGAGTCCATTAGATTAATCACTATTAACCTGTTATTATAACCTATAACCTGACTATTATATCATTAATCACCATCAGGAACATGTCGGTCAACGGGCTGAACGGTCTGTCGGCCAGAATCCGCCAGTTCACCAGAGACCCCCGAGAGACCAGGGAAGGTCCGCAGGTGTGTCGCGATTACCAGCGGGGGAACTGCTCCCGGGGGGAGAACGACTGCCGCTTCTCCCACAGCACCATGATCGACACCAACGACAACACCGTCACCGTGTGCATGGACTACATCAAGGGCCACTGCTCCAGGGAGAAGTGCAAGTACTTCCACCCCCCCGCCCACCTGCAGGCCAAGATCAAGGCCGCCCAACACCAGGTGAACCAAGCCACAGCCGCCGCAGCCATGAGCCCGTTCCAGCGCCTGGCCCAGCAGATGCAGGACGTCCTGGGAGACGGAGGTGTGCTGAAGGAGGTGGTCCAGCCTGGAGACGGCCCGCCTGTCCCCGAAGACGCCTCAGTGTCATTCCATTTCTCTGGGTTTCTGGAATACTCTGACATACCCTTTGAGACCACAAACCACCTGAAGTATCCTCACATGGGCAAGATTGGAAGAGACGTGACTCTGCCAGGCCTGGCGCTGGGCCTGATGACCATGAGGAAAGGAGATGTAGGTTTTTCCTGGAGTACCTCAGGGGGCAGTTCCCGAACCCGTGTTTTTCCAAAGTGCTCCATTGAAAACCCCTTAATGCATGGATGTTCTCCTTTCGTTGGAAAGTGCTTGGTCAGCTGAAAATGGCTGACTGACTGCCATACAAAAAACACCTGCCAGATTCAGTAGTTTACGATTACAATTATTTCCATCGGGTCTCAAATCAACTGATGTGTTGACATTTTAATGGCATGTCACCTTTGCTTACATGCTAACTCTGTTACATCTACTGTACCTCTGATGAAACTGAAGTCGTGACAGCATGTTTTAATCACTTATGAATGGAGGGTTTTTCTAAATGTTTTGCTGTGGTTGTCAGTGTTCATTGTTGTAGTGGTGGTTTCAGTTTGAAACTGTGAACGAAACATTGAGTTAAGAATCCAAGTGCAAGTTCTTATTTTTCAACAACAAACCCAACTGTGGCAACATCCCAGGCCCTGATAGACATCTTCCACACCCATGGTGCGCCGGAGGTCATCCTGACTGACCAGGGCAAAGAGTTCTGCAACAAGGTCATGTACTTGCTAAAACATATGATCTTGTAACAGTTATGGACATACTTGTATGGACAAAACTAATGACTTCTGTCTTACTTTCTTTTTTAGGTCAACCAGATTTTGTTTGAGAAGTGGGGGATGAAGCACCGGATTACCTCTGCCTACCATCCCCAGACCAACGGACTGGACGAGCGGACCAATCAAACACTCAAGAGGGCTATCGGGAAATCTCTGGATGGGCACCAGGAACGGTGGGAGGACAACCTTAAGTTAATCCTTTTCGCACATAACACCAGCGTCCAGGCCTCCACCAAGTACTCGCCCTACCGCCTGATGTACGGTCGGGAGCCACGGCTGTCCTCTGAGGTATGTCAACTCTTGATATTATTGTTCTTATAATATATAATTTGTTTTGCAAATTGATTCTCAATATAAACAAAAAATAAAACACTAACTCTATGCAAATGTATGTATTGCGTATCTCTATTTGCCTCTCATTTCAGATCACAGGCGACCGTCCTTTTGTGGAGGTGGACGAGATTGATGAAGACACCGCTGCAGACTATCTCCACGCCAGGGCTGAGAAGGATGAGGAGGTCTTTGACGAGGTGAAAGATATTACACAACTATATACTGAACAACCACCTGAGTGATGCTAAGTAACTGCTAAAGCAATAACAATGCCTCAGCAATATACAGAGCTATACTGCACAACAGAGAATTACAATCTCTGCTGCTTCGCTTTTTCTTCAACGATCAAGGTGCGACTCAACGTGGAGAAGGCCCAGGAGAAACAGCGGGAAAGCTACCGGAAGAGGATCAAGAAGGGAACCAAGCGGTTTGAGATCCTCCCGGGCATGGAGGTCCTGAAGAAGAATGAGAGGAAACGTGGGAGACCTGGTGGCACAATGGACCCAGACTGGCCAACTACGTACCGGTAAATGTTAGACTTTTAAGAATATTCAGAATGAGAGGGTGATGTGTGATGTCCAATTTTGCCATTATTAATACATATTTTCTTCAGGGTGACTGAGGTTGGGGACAACAATTTGGTGCAGTTGGAGACCTTGGATGGCCAACAACTGGGAACCAAAACCCCCTATGCCTCAGTGAAGCCTCTGCGGACGAGTAAGTGTAACATACAGTTCACATTTTAAAGTTAATGTAATGTGAAACTGTATTTTTTTTACCACAAGATGTCATTCTAAAATTGTATTGTTGATTGACTTAAGGATTCCGAGCCTGCCCGCCCACTCAGAAAGCTGTGTCCCATCCACCGGAGCCAGTGTGTTCTGATGACCCTGAACCGCTAAACTCTGAGCCGGAGTGGGACTCACTTCAGGTAAACTTAAAAATCCTAGCTTCATTCATTTTAAATAATCAAAATTCCAATGGCTGAGTACTGTAACATGACAGTCCCTTTAACCCAACATCATTATGTTTTTTAGGCACCATCTCAGCTGCTAGATGTCATCATCACAGATGCTCAGCTGGGGCGGGCCTGTCCAGCTTTACGTAGCAGGTTGGAGGTGCTTAGGCCTTTCGTTCTGACTCCCAATTGTTGGCTGAATGATCTCTCCATTGACAATGCTCAGGCTCTTTTACAGGCTCAACATCCCCATGTAGGAGGCCTCTACGCCACAACGTCCCTCTCCCTCCTCTCCTCCGTGCCTGCATCAACCCAGGGGTTTGTTCAGATTTTAAATGTTTGTTCAAATCACTGGGTTACGGTAAGTAACATCAACTGCGAGGTAGGTACTGTTAACGTTTATGACTCCTCTGATCACGGGTCGACCGAGGAGTTCATTTCTCAAATAACAGGTCTCCTCTCTTTTTCAGGTCCCAAGGTCCTTCTGCAGTGGCCTGATGTCCAGCAGCAGAGAGGCAGCTCAGACTGTGGGCTGTTTGCTATTGCGAACAGTCTCACACGCTGCAGAGGTGAGGACCCAGCAAGCAAGGAATTTGATCAGTCTGCTATGCGTAAGCACCTCTTTTCCTGCTTTCAGGATGATTACCTGACACCATTCCGCAGCTCCATACGGTGTCCACGCACGGCCCAGTCAGTGTACACTATGGACGTTAGTGTGCACTGCATCTGCAGGAGGACCATCCGACCAGAGCTTCAGGTATCCTGCAGGAGGTGTTTCAAGTTTTTCCATTCGTCTTGTGTGTCAATTAATATTATGTTTCCTAATGAATTTGTTTGTACTGCTTGTAAAGTTGTTTTTTAAGTATTTTCCAGATTGTACACAGATAGCCCTGCTACATGGTTGACTGGGGTTTCTGACAAGCCTGCCACACACTCCCAACAGTCCAAACCCACACACCTCTACCCCCAAAAAGAAACAGCTACTTCAGTATTGAACGCAGAGGAGCGGAGAGGAGCACGTGGTCTGAGCAGATTGATTGATCATCATTAGAGTCCATTAGATTAATCACTATTAACCTGTTATTATAACCTATAACCTGACTATTATATCATTAATCACCATCAGGAACATGTCGGTCAACGGGCTGAACGGTCTGTCGGCCAGAATCCGCCAGTTCACCAGAGACCCCCGAGAGACCAGGGAAGGTCCGCAGGTGTGTCGCGATTACCAGCGGGGGAACTGCTCCCGGGGGGAGAACGACTGCCGCTTCTCCCACAGCACCATGATCGACACCAACGACAACACCGTCACCGTGTGCATGGACTACATCAAGGGCCACTGCTCCAGGGAGAAGTGCAAGTACTTCCACCCCCCCGCCCACCTGCAGGCCAAGATCAAGGCCGCCCAACACCAGGTGAACCAAGCCACAGCCGCCGCAGCCATGAGCCCGTTCCAGCGCCTGGCCCAGCAGATGCAGGACGTCCTGGGAGACGGAGGTGTGCTGAAGGAGGTGGTCCAGCCTGGAGACGGCCCGCCTGTCCCCGAAGACGCCTCAGTGTCATTCCATTTCTCTGGGTTTCTGGAATACTCTGACATACCCTTTGAGACCACAAACCACCTGAAGTATCCTCACATGGGCAAGATTGGAAGAGACGTGACTCTGCCAGGCCTGGCGCTGGGCCTGATGACCATGAGGAAAGGAGATGTAGGTTTTTCCTGGAGTACCTCAGGGGGCAGTTCCCGAACCCGTGTTTTTCCAAAGTGCTCCATTGAAAACCCCTTAATGCATGGATGTTCTCCTTTCGTTGGAAAGTGCTTGGTCAGCTGAAAATGGCTGACTGACTGCCATACAAAAAACACCTGCCAGATTCAGTAGTTTACGATTACAATTATTTCCATCGGGTCTCAAATCAACTGATGTGTTGACATTTTAATGGCATGTCACCTTTGCTTACATGCTAACTCTGTTACATCTACTGTACCTCTGATGAAACTGAAGTCGTGACAGCATGTTTTAATCACTTATGAATGGAGGGTTTTTCTAAATGTTTTGCTGTGGTTGTCAGTGTTCATTGTTGTAGTGGTGGTTTCAGTTTGAAACTGTGAACGAAACATTGAGTTAAGAATCCAAGTGCAAGTTCTTATTTTTCAACAACAAACCCAACTGTGGCAACATCCCAGGCCCTGATAGACATCTTCCACACCCATGGTGCGCCGGAGGTCATCCTGACTGACCAGGGCAAAGAGTTCTGCAACAAGGTCATGTACTTGCTAAAACATATGATCTTGTAACAGTTATGGACATACTTGTATGGACAAAACTAATGACTTCTGTCTTACTTTCTTTTTTAGGTCAACCAGATTTTGTTTGAGAAGTGGGGGATGAAGCACCGGATTACCTCTGCCTACCATCCCCAGACCAACGGACTGGACGAGCGGACCAATCAAACACTCAAGAGGGCTATCGGGAAATCTCTGGATGGGCACCAGGAACGGTGGGAGGACAACCTTAAGTTAATCCTTTTCGCACATAACACCAGCGTCCAGGCCTCCACCAAGTACTCGCCCTACCGCCTGATGTACGGTCGGGAGCCACGGCTGTCCTCTGAGGTATGTCAACTCTTGATATTATTGTTCTTATAATATATAATTTGTTTTGCAAATTGATTCTCAATATAAACAAAAAATAAAACACTAACTCTATGCAAATGTATGTATTGCGTATCTCTATTTGCCTCTCATTTCAGATCACAGGCGACCGTCCTTTTGTGGAGGTGGACGAGATTGATGAAGACACCGCTGCAGACTATCTCCACGCCAGGGCTGAGAAGGATGAGGAGGTCTTTGACGAGGTGAAAGATATTACACAACTATATACTGAACAACCACCTGAGTGATGCTAAGTAACTGCTAAAGCAATAACAATGCCTCAGCAATATACAGAGCTATACTGCACAACAGAGAATTACAATCTCTGCTGCTTCGCTTTTTCTTCAACGATCAAGGTGCGACTCAACGTGGAGAAGGCCCAGGAGAAACAGCGGGAAAGCTACCGGAAGAGGATCAAGAAGGGAACCAAGCGGTTTGAGATCCTCCCGGGCATGGAGGTCCTGAAGAAGAATGAGAGGAAACGTGGGAGACCTGGTGGCACAATGGACCCAGACTGGCCAACTACGTACCGGTAAATGTTAGACTTTTAAGAATATTCAGAATGAGAGGGTGATGTGTGATGTCCAATTTTGCCATTATTAATACATATTTTCTTCAGGGTGACTGAGGTTGGGGACAACAATTTGGTGCAGTTGGAGACCTTGGATGGCCAACAACTGGGAACCAAAACCCCCTATGCCTCAGTGAAGCCTCTGCGGACGAGTAAGTGTAACATACAGTTCACATTTTAAAGTTAATGTAATGTGAAACTGTATTTTTTTTACCACAAGATGTCATTCTAAAATTGTTTTGTTGATTGACTTAAGGATTCCGAGCCTGCCCGCCCACTCAGAAAGCTGTGTCCCATCCACCGGAGCCAGTGTGTTCTGATGACCCTGAACCGCTAAACTCTGAGCCGGAGTGGGACTCACTTCAGGTAAACTTAAAAATCCTAGCTTCATTCATTTTAAATAATCAAAATTCCAATGGCTGAGTACTGTAACATGACAGTCCCTTTAACCCAACATCATTATGTTTTTTAGGCACCATCTCAGCTGCTAGATGTCATCATCACAGATGCTCAGCTGGGGCGGGCCTGTCCAGCTTTACGTAGCAGGTTGGAGGTGCTTAGGCCTTTCGTTCTGACTCCCAATTGTTGGCTGAATGATCTCTCCATTGACAATGCTCAGGCTCTTTTACAGGCTCAACATCCCCATGTAGGAGGCCTCTACGCCACAACGTCCCTCTCCCTCCTCTCCTCCGTGCCTGCATCAACCCAGGGGTTTGTTCAGATTTTAAATGTTTGTTCAAATCACTGGGTTACGGTAAGTAACATCAACTGCGAGGTAGGTACTGTTAACGTTTATGACTCCTCTGGTCACGGGTCGACCGAGGAGTTCATTTCTCAAATAACAGGTCTCCTCTCTTTTTCAGGTCCCAAGGTCCTTCTGCAGTGGCCTGATGTCCAGCAGCAGAGAGGCAGCTCAGACTGTGGGCTGTTTGCTATTGCGAACAGTCTCACATGCTGCAGAGGTGAGGACCCAGCAAGCAAGGAATTTGATCAGTCTGCTATGCGTAAGCACCTCTTTTCCTGCTTTCAGGATGGGCACCTGACACCATTCCGCAGCTCCATACGGTGTCCACGCACGGCCCAGTCAGTGTACACTATGGACGTTAGTGTGCACTGCATCTGCAGGAGGACCATCCGACCAGAGCTTCAGGTATCCTGCAGGAGGTGTTTCAAGTTTTTCCATTCGTCTTGTGTGTCAATTAATATTATGTTTCCTAATGAATTTGTTTGTACTGCTTGTAAAGTTGTTTTTTAAGTATTTTCCAGATTGTACACAGATAGCCCTGCTACATGGTTGACTGGGGTTTCTGACAAGCCTGCCACACACTCCCAACAGTCCAAACCCACACACCTCTACCCCCAAAAAGAAACAGCTACTTCAGTCAAGTCAGTCAAGGTGTTTTGATGTACATTTTACCCGGCTGCCCTCGAAAAGGCGGTTCAGGACCATGGCCGCAAGGACAAACAGACTGAAGAACAGCTTCTACCACAGGGCCGTCCAGGCCCTGAACACAGCAAAGACCTAGGTTCTGGGCCCTGGACAGTCTGGACGGATTGATGGCAGCTGCTGGACTGAAAAAATCAGGTGTAGTGCTGAGGCACAATATGTACATTTCAAGCCTGCAAACTGCGACACTTTAAAGAAATGTGCAATAACACTATGTGCAATATGACAACCCTAGTCGTCTATCTGTACAGTATAGTATAGTGGATAGTGTACATAGCCTTTATTTATGTAAACCAGCTCCTTCCCTTCTTGTGTTTTTTTTAAAGTGTTTTTTTTTCCTTTTTTTTTTTCTTTCCTAACACCAGGGGAGCCACCCCTCCTAAATTTCGTTGTTTGGTACCTGTACTGTAGCAATGACAATAAAGACCATTCATTCATTCATTCATTCATTCATTCATTCATTCATTCATTCCTGAGGACTCTCAGGAAGTAGAGCCGCTGTTGTGCCTTCTTGATGGTGGCTGCTGTGTTGTTCTTCCAGGACAGGTCATCCTGTATGTGCACCCCCAGAAATCGGAGGGTTGAGACTCTCTCCACGCTCTCTCTGTCGATGAGCAGGGGCTGGACCTCAGATTTTTTCCTCCTGAAGTCCACGATGATTTCCTGGGTCTTTGACTTGTTCAGCAGCAGGTTGTTAACCTTGCACAGCTTGCTCAGCTGCTCTACCTCATCCCTGTACGCCGCCTCGTCCCCCCCCGAGATGCAGCCCACCACGGTGGTGTCGTCTGCAAACTTTATGATGGAGTTGCTGGGGTGGACGGGGGTGAAGTCGTAGGTGTAGAGGTTGTAGAGGATGGGGCTTAGCACGCAGCCCTGGGGGGACCCAGTGCTGAGTCTGAGGGCTGTGGAGGTGTGGGAGCCCACCCGCACCCTCTGGGGGCGGTCGGACAGGAAGTCCTTGATCCATGCACATATAGAGTGTGATAGTCCCAGGTCTAGTAGTTTGGTCACTAGCCTGTCTGGAAGGATGGTGTTGAAGGCAGAGCTGAAGTCCACAAAGAGCAGTCTCGCGTAGCTGTTTCCCCTCTCCAGGTGGGATAGAGTGGCGTGGAGAGTCGTCGCGATGGCGTCCTCTGTGGACCTGTGGGCTCTGTAGGCGAACTGGTATGGATCCAGGTTGGGCGGGAGGCGTGTGAGTATGTGGGCCCGGACTAGTTTCTCGAAGCACTTCATGAAGATTGGTGTGAGTGCCACCGGGCGGTAGTCGTTTAGGCAGCTCACCGTGCTTTTCTTCGGGACTGGGATGATAGTTGAGGTTTTCAGGCAGGGTGGGATGGTGGCCTGGGACAGGGACTGGTTGAAGATGTTGGTGAAAACCTCGGCCAGCTGGTCGGCGCAGTCCCTCAGCACCCGTCCCAGGACGCCATCCGGCCCAGAGGCTTTCCTGGGGTCCACCGCCTTCAGCACGCGTCTCACTTCATGCTCTGTAAGGGTGAGGCTGCTGAGAGCTGGAGAGAGTGGTGTTTGTGTTGTGGTTACCTCCGTTCGCCCCTCGTCGAACCGGGCGTAGAAGGAGTTCAGCTGTTGATTAGGATGCACTGAAGTAGTGACAGTTCATGCAGGATTACCATTGTCTTGACCAATACATAAATCGTTTGCATGGCTTGGACTGGATTTTTGCCACTGAAGGATTTGTGGTCAGGTTGAGTCATTCAGTTTTGTGCATAAGATATGAAGTAAATGGGTCTTTGGGTACTGTTATCTGGTGGATCATGTACCGGTAGGCTGTTTATAGGTTTACCTTGCCTATAAACAGCCTACATGACCCAAATGAACCTTGACATGAACACCCTGTCATTAGTAATCATTAAAGAGCATTTTCTTAGTTGGTACTCTGCAGCGAGATGCAAAAGATAATGTATGAATTCTCTGTACTTAAGCGTACAGATGATGACATAGAGGTACCCTGCCCTTTTAACTTGGCAACATTAGCTCAGAAAAGGCAAGACATGGAAAGCTTCTTCAAGAAGGTCAATGGAGCATCCTGGGATGAAGGGTCAATCAAAATCACAAGTAAGAAACTGTGTTCCTTCTTTGAGGAAAGCCTTAGAGGAATAACTAATAGTCTTAAGGAAATCCTGAAAAAAGATTTCAAGATTGAATTCATTGTCTTAGTGGGAGGTTATGCCTCAAGTAAGATCCTGCAGAGTCACATTAAGAAGAAGTTTGGAAATCAGTGCAAAGTGCTCTGCCCTCTTGATCCCCAGGAGGTCATTGTCAAGGGAGCTGTCCTTTTTGGGGTAAACCCTAAGGTGATGTCAGCACGAGTAAGTGGCCTGACTTATGGGATTGCTGTTTCTGCCATCTTTGATGAATCCGCGCACAAACCTGCAAAGAAGTTCACAAATGAAGACAGAGAGTGGTGTAATGACATATTTGAGAAACTGGTTTATATGGATCAGTCAGTGGGTTGTGATGAAGTCAGGGAGCACAGCTTCTCTCCCATAAAAACAGATCAGACAGGAATGACCTTCACCTTTTACAGCACAGATAGACGCAATCCTAAATCTATCAAGTATGTAGATGAGTGGGGAATAGAACAGATTGGCTCCTTCACTGTTCCGATGCCTGACATCCTTGGGGGCAAGGCCCGCAAAGTCAGGTTAGAAATCAAGTTTGGCTCCACAGAAATGAAAGCCACAGCCACTGACATAACTTCAAATAAAACTGAGAATATCAAACTTGACTTCATGAGAAAATCATAATGTCAAAATTCACATTATTAAGTTTCTAAATTGACAATCTTTCCTTTCCACGAGACTTAATCTACTGAAACACCTTAATGTAGGTACATTCAGTGAGACAACATCATTCGATTTTTGCTTATTATCTTATTGTTTCATGCAGTATAATGTTATTGCACTATAATGTTATACATTTAGATTTGTTAATTGATTTAATTTACTTACTCCTATATTTCCGATCTTTTAACACAATACATTGCACCTAGATCACTTAGATCGTCTGACCAACGGCTTTTAATTGTCCCACGGTCTAGGCTCAAAACAAAGGGTGGCCGAGCTTTTACTGTTGTAGCTCCAACATTATGGAATCGCCTCCCCCTCACTGTCAGTTTAGCTGGGTCTGTACCACTTTTTAAAAAAACATTTAAAAACACAATTATTTTATATAAGTTGTTTTCTCGTTTTACTTCTTGATATCTGTATTGACTTTATCATTTTATCATTTGTTTCATTGCTTTTGTGAAGTGCTTGTTTACATTTTATGAATTATACAAATATATTTTATTTGTTGCCTGTTTACTTGCTGTGTTATGCTGTATACTACCAAATGTACTGTGAAGCACTTTGTGACTGCTGTCTTGATAAGTGCTATACAAATAAATACAAGTAAAGTAAAGCAAAGTACTCTTAATACAGTAAATGTTGTACATAAACATACCAATGTGTTCTTTCCACAGCAAATAACCAAACAAAATAAACAACAATTAAACTTTTTCCCTTTGAATGTGAATTCTTGTGTCATATATTTTTCAATTGTGCTGTGATGTTGATAATGCAAGTTAAAGTGTTCAAGTAAAATGTTCAAGTACTTTTTTTTATAAATGAGGCCCCAGGTCAAACTCACCTCCAAGTCAGCCTTCAAGAACTCACTCATGGACACTTTCTACGACACGTGCAATTGCTTCTAAAGTAGGACTTGCTCACCTGGGGCCTCATTTATAGAAAGTACTTTGGATCAAATTTGATTGTATCTGTGTCGTATGTAGAAAACCACGTCAAAGTAGTGATTTATAAAGATGACCACGGTCATCTTTAACTTGCACGTAAGCACATTTTTCTAAATTGATTATTTATGAAACGGGCTGCGCTTGTTTAAAATTGCGTTCGTACTTCCGTCTATAAATACCAAATATACTTGAAATTGAACACAGGTGAATGAGCTTTGTATTTACGCCCTGTGATAGCGGCTCAATTATAGCGGCTGAATTAAGCCAAGTGCTATAATATAGGGTAGGCGTTCGTCTGGAAGCGGGAGAGGGCAGAGAAGGGTGGCTTCTCTGTAAGTTGCATTTGTCACATTTGATCATGACAACTAACCAGGCAAATGCTTATACTATAATAATATAATGGTCTTATTCAGGTGACATTGAAAACATGGCTGCTCACTCCCTTTGTGAACCCCAAGACACCGGAGGAAATCCAGTATAATTTAGCGCATGGCCGGGCAAGGTCCGTTGTGGAGCACACTATAGGTATGTTGAAGGGGAGATGGCGTTGCCTTGACAGCTCCGGAGGGATATAAAGGAAGACTGAAATACAATCATAAACATCAGTTCCCTTTAAATCTTGAATTAAACAAATTTTCTCGGCTGATAACAACATCGTTAATTTTATTAAGAGCCACTTCGCATGAATTACAGTAGGCAGTGCGGCTCACATGCCTGTAATAACCAGTAGGTAATGTGCATATGTCAAGTCAATACCTGACGTAGAGCTACAATCGTTTCCACGGTCAAATTGACTCACGTTGACATTTTATAAATCACTACTTTGACGTGGTTTTCTACCCCCAAAGTACTTTCTATAAATGAGGCCCCTGGTGTTGGTGAGGATGGATTTGGAACCGATGAGCAGGGCCTCGTTTTTGCTGCCGTTGAGCTTCAGGAAAGTCCTGCTCATCCAGCTCCTGATGTCCTCAAGGCAGTATGCCTTGCATCTATGCAGTATGCCAACAATGTTCGAGAGAAACTTGTCTTTCTGGATCAGACTACATCCAGCAGCACATTCATGACATTCATGACTTTGTCACCTACTTCCAAAAAAAGTCTCTCCCTGATGAGATTCTCACACTGATCACATCCAAGCGGGCAACCACCTGCCCTCGCGATCCCATCCCCTCCTCTCTTCTTCAATCCATTTCCTCTGACATCCTTTCTTACCTTACCACCGTAATCAACTCCTCCTTATCCACAGGATCTGTCCCAGTTGCCTTCATGATAGCCAGAGTCAAGCCTCTCCTCAAGAAACCTATCTGTGACCCGTCCTCTGTCCACAACTACAGACTGGTATCCCTTCTCTCCTTCCCTTCCAAAACCCTTCAACGTGCTGCATCTAAACAACTGACTGACTATCTCCGGAAGATGGAACATCTGGACCCCAACCAATCCGGCTTCAAGGCTGGGCATTGCACTGAAACTGCTCTCCTTGCTGTCACAGAGGCCCTCCACTGTTCTCAAGCTTCCTCCCTCTCCTCTGTTCTCATTCTCCTGGACCTGTCCGCTCCCTTCGACACAGGCAACCACCAGATCCTTCTCTCCATCCTCTCAGAACTGGGCATCTCTGGCACCACACAGTTGCTTCCTTGCTTGCTTCCTACCTGGCTGGTCACTCCTACCAGGTGACTCGGAGACAATCTTTGTCTTCTCCATGTACCCTCATCACTGGGGTACCACAGGGCTCTGTCCTAGGGCCCCTACTTTTCTCCCTCTACACCAAGTCTCTTGGCTCGGTAATCTCTTCACATGGGCTCTCCTACCACAGCTACGCAGACGACACTCAACTCTTCCTGTCCTTCCCCCCGTCTGATGTACACGTGGTAACCCGTATCTCAGCATGTCTCGCTGACATTTAAACTTGGATGGCTGACCACCATCTCAAGCTCAATCTTAACAAGACCGAGCTCCTCTTCATCCCCGGGAAAGCCTGCCCTCTCCAAGACTTCTCCATCACAGTGGAGAACTCTACTGTAACCCCCTCCCTGACAGCCAAGAACCTTGGAGTGATCCTGGATAACCGACTATCCTGTGCAGAGAACATTGCAGCAACGGCTCGCTCCTGCAGATTCTTCCTCTACAACATCAGAAGGATACGACCATTCCTTACCAGAGAGGCAGCGCAACTCTTGACCCAGGCACTGGTCATCTCCCGCCTGGATTACTGCAATGTACTCCTGGCTGGGCTCCCCGCTTCAGCCATTAGACCTCTGCAGCTCATCCAGAATGCTGCTGCCCGGCTGGTATTCAACCTCCCCAAATACTCGCATGTCACCCCTCTCCTTCGCACCCTGCACTGGCTCCCGATAGCAGCTCGCATCAGATTCAAGACCCTGGTGCTAAAAAGGTTTTAGTAGAAGGCGATAGGGAGAAGGTTTTTCCTTCTATCAGTGGCCCCGGGCCCGAGCTAGATTACCCTTCCTGCAACGAATGGTGGATTGCTGATTCACATGCTTAGTATTCAAATGTATTGATTGTAAGTCGCTTTGGAATAAGGCGTCTGCTAAATGCCAAAAATGTAAAAAATGTAAACAAGACTTCTCCATCACTAACCCCCTCCCAGACAGCCAAGAACCGTGGCGTGATCTGGACAACTGCCTATCCTGTGCGGAGAACAACGCAGTGATAGAACGCTCCTGCAGATTCTTCCTTTACAACATCAGAAGGATACGACCATTCCTCACCAGAGAAGCAGCGCAACTTTTGACCCAGTCACTGGTCATCTCCCGCCTTGAATACTGCAACACACTCCTGGCCGGGTTCCCCGCCTCTGCCATCAGACCTCTGCAGCTCATCCAGAATGCTGCTGCCCGTCTGGTGTTCAATCTCCCAAAATGTTCTCATGTCCTTCGCACCCTGCACTGGCTCCCGATAGCAGCTTGCATCAGATTCAAGACCCTGGTGCTTGCCTACCAGGCAACAAAACGGATAGCCCCTGCCTACCTGCGGGCAATGTTCACCCCCTAAACAGTAGCCTGTTCACTCCGCTCCTCCACCTCGGCTGGCCGATTGGCTACACCACCTCTATGCCAACACGGCAGTCACGCTGCCCGGTCACTTCTCTTCACTATACTGGCTCCTCCCCGCTGGTGGAATGAGCTTCCCACGGCTGTCAGAACTGCAGTCACTCCCCATGTTCCACAAGACTCATCTCTTCAGGTTAGACCTTAACTGCTTCTCTTGAGACATCTACTACCCCTGTGCCTCCTGAGACACCTGCTTCCCCCTATACTGTGTCTCCTAAGATTTCTACTTCCTCCCCTTGTACTGTCTCTCTTGTGTAAAAAATAAATGTATAATAATTATAATAATAATAATAATAATAATAATAATAATTCTTCTATCCCAATGACTGCCAATGGCCCCTGGCCTGAGCTAGATTACTCTTTCTGCTACGACTGATGAATAGATGGTTCACTTGCTTAGTCAAATGTAGCGATTGTAAGTCGCTTTGGAATAAGGCGTCTGCTAAATGCCAAAAATGTAATGTAAATGTAATTCATCTTCCTCATCAGAGACATCTACGATTTTGAGATACATGAAAGACTTGGAATACGTTCAAATCTGAATTTTCCACTGCAAAGATGAGGATGCTTTTTCTCTACAGCATTCTGTACAGATACCTTAATGCCAATCCTCCACACAACTATGTGTCTTATCAGTAAATTACATTCCTATTTTGAGCAGTGATGATAGTATCTCACAGATCACTAACTGGTACTTAGATAGTGGCATTGACACGACTTCCTTTAGTCGAAAACGTCTTGAAGTGCAGTGTGAAAATACTTTATTGTGTGTGCCCTGATGGCCAGTATATTGCATAAACTAGAAAATGTGTTAGTCAGGGAGACACTGTTACAGTGGTGTCAGAGGGGAAGAGGACAACAATGTTGAGGTGCATGCCCAAGGTGTGGAACTTTATAAATAGGTAGAAATATAGCTGGCAACTTTGTACAGGTATTTACAAAACAATAAGCAGGACGATGACAGGACACTGAACATAAACTGAAATAATGAAATGAGAGTTCTCAAAAAGAACGAAAATAAACACAGACACGTTTTTTTTTACTTAATTCACTTTTTATGACAAATACAACTTTTCCTTTAATTACCAGAAAACAGGTACCACTATTGTAGTTTTTTTGGCATTGAGGAAATACTGAGCTATAAGACTATTCATACTGTAGTAAAATCAGTTTAAAAAAGTAAACAACACATATACATTATATGAATACATATTACATACTTCCTTCAATTTACATAACCATATTTTCATTCCATAATTACAGACTACAGTTTCCGACCCTTTGTTTTCCAATATCAAGCTCAACAGATTCCAGATAGGCTCATATGATGAGCTGCCTCCTTCAACTTTGAAGCCGTTCACACCAATCCAACTTTAAAATGTGCAGAGAGGTCTAACTGCCATTGCTATGATATTTGGTTTTGGTACCTAGTACCTATGTTTAAAAGTTACAAACTTGAAAGTGCACTTTTTTACATGGAGGTCTCTGGAAACCAAAAGATGCCTAATCATCTACCTAGTCTAACCTAATAGACTGAGAGAAGCCCCCTGAAGCCCCCTGAGAGAAGCCCTGGGGGAGGTGACACAATGCGTGATTTCCCTCAAACAATCTTTTCTCTGAAAAACGACTCCATGGTTAAGTTAACGGCTGGAGTATGCCAGCAATGTTCCAGAGAAACTGGTCTTTCTGGATGAGGATGGTTTTTTGGGAAATCAGTGCAAAGTGCTCTGCTCTCTTGATCCCCAGGAGGTAATTGTCAAGGGAGCTGTCCTTTGAAGATAGACATAAGTAAGGAGAAGAGGCCATGTTAGCAGGGCATGGGCCAGATTCGAATGCATACCGACATGGTCATTGCCCATGACATACACTATGCACTTTGTTATTTTTGTGGAATAAGGAAGAGTCATTATTTGAGTAACAAACCTCTAAACTGCTTCAAATCATAAAGCATTTACAATGTAACAGCATGTTAAAACAATGTTTTTCCCACAAGGATTAGGCAATGGGGCAACCATGTTTTCCCCTCTGCTATAAGGACTCTCAACACCTGACTCACTGCACTAACCCTGCCAGATGTACTGCACTTTATAGTTGTAAATATTGACTATGATTTCTTCTTGTGGTTATGTGTGTACATTGTCCTTTGTGATTGTCATGTGTAACATGTGTAATGTGTGTATGTTTCATGTATTTGACACTGCTGTTTGAGTTTTTTCCATCTGTACCGACAAGAAATTCCACCGACCTTGGTCATTAAACGATTAAACGATTCATTCAATTAAATGTTAAGTGTGACATGGTTCATTTCTTCTTTCTATCACCTACAGATGTGCTAAACAAGGTAGTCATTCCAAACCTACGTGCCACTGTGTAAGAAATATACAATCAGGGCCCCGCGGTGGTGTAGCGGTCTAAGCACTGGCCACTAGTGCATGCTGCCCACCGGGGCCGGGGTTCGTATCCCGGCTCGCCAGATCCGGATATGGCCAGGGCACACACGGGGAACGGCATATTGGGCGGCCGCTCCCGAGGGGGGTATAGGAGTAGTTCCGGACAAGGATCCGTCACGCAACAGCGCCCCCGTCTGGTGCTGGAATAACGGTGCTGGGCTCGAGGAGCCAGTCAGCTAGTCTGCCTGGCGGCCTCCTCTGGGACTGCAAGCCGCGGGGTCGTGCGGCGGATCCCTCGCAATAGGCAGGGGATAATTGGATGCTAGGTTGGGTTCAATTGGCTACCAAATTGGGTGAAAAAAGGGATAAAATCTGAAAAACAAATTTAATAAAAAATTAAAATATATATATATATACAATCACATTATGGGACACTTGAATAGAATATTACAACAAATGCATGTGGTGTATAACAAAACAAACTATTACATCACTTTGGCCCGTTCTACACAACTTTATTATGTCTTGAAAGTAAAACAATCGCAAAATTGCTGTGAACCACAGCTAATATCTAAAACCCATTGCAGACTAGATGTGTGATTAAAAGTGCCTGTAACATGACGTCATTCACAATGGTGGGATTAACTGGCCTGATGCTTTGTTTCTAATAATACATATAATTTAAATCCATTAATTCGCTCTCTCACCCGTCCTTCCTGTCAATCTCTACTGTATCTATCCCATAAAGCAGAAATGGCCTAAAAACATAGTTTAGATTAAATCCATTCATTAATTCAACTGAAGATACTGCAGGGTGATGTGTTTATAATGATAGTAATTCACATCCTTTTCATTGTGATGAGGTAGGACATTTGGACTTTCCTGCTGATCTAAAGCTTTACTGGCTTCTGTTAAATTGCATTTTGAGAGGTGTGGGATCTGTGTTGACAATGCTCTCTGTTTGGCAGGATCACAAGGCAATCCCTTGTTTCTGTTGGACTCCCAGGAGGTCTCCTTCACACTTAATGTTTTTTCTCTTGGCAGGGGCCCACATAGGCCCTGTGGTTTCACTCTTGCCCCTCTTTCTCTTCCCAGGGCTGGGTTCAAAGAGGGTTCTCTCCACCACAGTCCTGGTCCCTCTACAGGTCAGACACCAGACTATAGAGTGAGTGAAAGAAGGATTTTATTTGAAACTGTCTTTTTATTTTGATAGCCTACAGGACAAAGTCTTGGACTCTTTGCAGTCCATCAGACTTGCATAGGATAATATCTGGCTAGGTTCAACTGAGACAAATAACCCACATACACTCCTTGTATGTGTAAGAGGATATTTTTGCATCTTTAGATTAAAAAACAATGATCCTCTTCAGAGTCTCAGATACTTTATTTGTTGATATGTTACAAAGAATAGACAGACAGTATATACTGCACTGTAAGGGAACATTCCAATAATGTTATATATAATAATAATATAATAATATATATATTATATATAATAATTTCCCTCTGTGAAAACAAGACAGATTTAAAAAAGACACAAATCAACACATCACATTAACACATCATGTTCACATGTCTAAATTAATCAAATTTACCTTTCAAACGTTATGCTAGCTCTAAGCAGCTGGATTAATGTATTTGTTTAACACTTAAGTTGACAGTGAGTCAGTGGGACAGTGCACATAAAAAAAAAAAACGTTTTCACATCAATGTAAATGTGTCAGAGAAACGTATATACACCCATAGTCCCTGGATAAGATCAGCCTTAATCATACATGTTGTGCCTGATTTGGAGTTGACCCATTCTCATTATTAATTAATTTTAATTTTGCCATTTAGCAGACGCTTTTATCAAAAGCGACTTACAATTACGAATTACAGGGACATTCCCCCTGGAGTAACTGAGGGCTAAGTGCCTTACCCAAGGGCACACTAGTAGTGGTGTGGTTTCAGGCGGGATTTGAACTCACAACCTTCCGATCCCAAGTCCAACTCACTATCCACTAGACCACCACTACCCTACACTAGACCACCACTACCCTACACTAGACCACCACTACCCTACGTTTTGTATTACAAAAGACAAGATAAAGAAGTTATGTATACTGTAGCTGCAGCTATATTGTACTTAATATTTTTCAACATACCACTAGACTGCGCTAGACCACAAGCAGTGACGACATAGCCAAAACTGAACTAAGTCACTGTTCCAAGCATCTTCGGACACACCACTATTTCAGGCAAACCCCACCCTACACACACAACTCACACTTAACATTTAAGTCTAAAAAACATTTACCAATGAACAGGAGAGGTGCACAGTGTTTAACTAAATTCCATTTACTGTATCTCCACTGTGAATGGTCCCCTTTATGTACTATAACAACCCTTGACTACTTTTGACATTGATTATTGGCATAATTGAATGAATCACTATGATTTAATAATTGTTTTTACGTAATGCTGCTCTTCACAAGGGATGATTAATTATGTCATCTCCATTTTTTACTAATTTTTTACTCAAATGCAACATCTTGTTGCTCCATTGGCTCAGTCTCCACCTTAGCCTCAGTCACGTTTGGTGGAAAACATTGTTTCTTATCCCAGTTCTTCCAGTCAGGTTGTAGAGGTGGGTTGTTCAGAGCCATCAAACTACCCAACCAGAAGCACTCAGCAGCTAGATGACCATAAGTGTCCTGGTCGTGATAGGTTTCATGTTGGTATTTCCGGAGGTGAACCTGTATTTAGCAGAGGTACAACGTGTAAAACAGAAGTCATGGTCTTGGCAAATAATATATTGAACAATTCAATATTCATGCACAATTAAAATGTATTATTTGGATAAATTGGAAGCAAATACATTACCTTAACATTATCATCTTTCTGGCTGTGAAAAATTGCGATTTGAAGATTTTGGATGGATAATTGCATATACTCTGATACCTATAATACAAAAAGAATACCTCTCAACGCATTTAAACAACAAAATGCCAAAACAGCAGGGGCTAAATTGAGTGTGAATAGCCAACAAAATTGTTATTGTGAAGGCCTACCTTTTTGGGGTTCTGTTCTGTGCTGAGTGGAAACAATTGTTTCATCATATTTTTCTTTTCCTCCATTTCAGCTCTTGCATCCTCAAAAATGTTCTATCAAGAGATCATATAAACATTCAAGATGATCTAGTGACTTTATTAGAAAAACTCAAACAATGTCTTGAATATTTAGCTTTGAAACACGGTGCAGCAGCTTTCAGTCACGCTGCTGCATGCTCCTGGAACAAACTACCTAAAGAAATCAACAGGCCCAAACCCTTAAAATATTTAAATCAAAGCTAAAAACCTTAATGTTTTGCATCAGTTATGATTAAACACAAACACTTCTATCAAGGTCTTTTTTCCATTAACTATTCTTAAATGTTTTATCTATTTACTTCTTACTGCTTTTATTCATTGTCATTTTTCATTTTCTTACTATGCTCCTCTTGCTGTATTTTTAACTAATGTATGTAAAGCACTTAGAATTGCCCCTGTTGTATGAAATGTGCTATACAAATAAACTTGCCTTGCCTTGCCTTGAAACTCATGATGTCCAAAAGATGGATACTGAGATGCTTTTCAAATTCACTTTTTAGTTTTTGCTATATGAATGTTTGTAAGAAAGCGTCTCATAATAAGTACAATATGGTGTGTGTGTCACTGGTCTCCTCTTACTTCAGCTATCATACAGGTCATTAATTATCTTGTTAAAAATTATCATTTGAGTTACCTGAATTAACCAAGTTGCAATGTGGCGGTATTCAGCCTTTGACCTTAATTCATCCCTGATTTTTGGCCATTGTTGTAGTCTCAGAATGTCATAGTAATGTCTGAGTTGTGAAGTTCTGCAGGGGTCTGTGAGGTCTTCAGACAAATCTCCTCTGCTCTGTATCTCAGAGGACATTTGACTTGCCATTCTTGAGAGAAGAGAAATACAGACAACCATATACAAGAACCAACAAACGTTACCATACTGTACTGAATAAGTGTCTCATGCATTGTATGCAGTATCGCTATTTTCTTAATGTGTCCAACCGTGGTTTAAACCCATGTCTCATACATGGAAGATATGCATAAACTTGCTAAGCTAAAGCCTAGGTATTAGCCAAGGCATGTATTCAGATATCATACAAGGTTATACTCATCACACTAATGTCATCGCCATACAATACTAGCTAATGTTGTTAGAATGTTACACTTCAACACCCATTATCTGCACAAACGTGTAAGCTAAAGCCGAGCTGTCAGTGTGAGGGGCCAACCTACTTGTCAAATGGGTGTGGTCTCCAAACCACCTCCGATACATTACAACTTTTTATTCCATTTTGTTGTAGTTCAACATGACATACAGTACCTCTCCTTGAAGGAAGCGTATTCAGCCTTGCAAGCTTCATACTTGGAACTGTGGTCAGAAAATGTAAAAAATAAAAATACAATCATTATTAACACAGTTACTTTGTTACAGTTATGAGCAGGATCAAAGGACATGACATACTCCTTGTGATTTTGGTATGTAGAGGCACTACATACACACAGTTAATGAAATGTACCTTATGTCTTTGATCTTGGATTTGTAATGTGATTCCATCTCGATCCTGTGTTAAAAACAATGTCTTCAATCAGTAATCTTACACCAATTACAATTAAATGAACTGCACTGGGTAGGGCAGATACATACAGCATAGAGTGGATTATTATAAGAATCTAATAATTTTCTATCAATCCACACACAATACCCAATAATATAGAGTTGTGCCAAATGAATAATAAAGAGCCCACCTTTGTTGTTGCTCATGTTCTTTTGTGTCAGACCTGTAATGCAAGGAAACATTGTATAGGGTTAATTTCTTGGACTTGTGAGTGTCATACTGAACATTTTAAATGTACATTTTTTTTAACAAGAGACTTTCTGACCATGAGCGTATATCAAACTCCTTAGAGATTGGGTTAGCGATTCCCGACACGACTCAGTCTTTCAAGACTGGCTCAGGAAAGGCATCAGATGGCTTAAAGATAACTGTTTTATATTTCGACCAGTTGTCTGAGAAATACGACTTTGTTTCAATACTTACAGGTCAGACACTATGCGCTCTATTTTACTGTGTTTTCCTGAAGAACCTGACGCTAATCATGACACATTTCTCTCTTTTGGCCCGCTACCCAGAGGTGCACAGTCCACATTGTGTGGGAACAATTCCATGTTGACATGTCCACCTCTGGACAGCATTAAAGCGGCTTGGGAGCATGATTTGGGACAGGCACTATCTGATGATCAATAGGATTCCATCCTCACATCAATACACAAATCCTCACTGCGCAAGACGCTGCCTATGGCAATTTAAGGCAATTTAATTTACAGTTTTTCTCAATTGCTAAAACACATTTCACAAAACTTTCCTCCATTTTCCCAAAACTCTAAACACAACACACTTTTCTAAAGCTACATAATCAAAACCACACCTTCTCTCTTCAAAACTCTCACACCAAAACAGCTGCTCAAAGCCTGCAAAAATGTAAACACTATACGCATCATTACAGACTACAACAAAACAACTGAAAACACAATGTTCAGTGTGTGAGAATGTTCTTTTTTTTCACAACTGCCAAAGCACATTTTTAGAAACCTTACAGTATCTGTTCTCAGAATATATCACTGTAGAGTATTGGGCATTCATAGATTTGTGTGTTTCATATGAACAGTATGTAAATCTACAGAAAATACAGTATGTATGTTACGGTACATGTGGGAATACGGTACATGTGGGAAAACTAGGGTTAGGGTTAGGTGCTAGGGTGACTTGGTACATGCTGGCATGTCTAACCCTAACCCTAACCGTAACCTTAACCCTAACCCTAACCCTACCCCTAATCCTAACCCTAGTTTTCCCACATGTACCGTATTGTTACGAGGGGGGTCAGCGAGGATACCTCTCCGATGCCTCCTGCTGGTCAAAGTGCATTACTCCAGCCCTGGACTAATTGCATTATCATTGTCACCTGTGAGTGTTTGTATGTGTATTTAGGTGTGTCCCATTTCCCTGTTCCCTTGTCAGTTGTTCGTACTTGTTAGCGTCATGAGAACCCTGTTTCTCCTATGGAATATATTGTGCACTATCCTTGACTCTGTCCGTTCGGTCCTGGAGGACTTTATGCTTCCAGGTATTGTGACTATATTTAGTGTTTTGATTTGTTCGTGTTTGCGTGAATCTTGTGACTAGTTTGTCGAGCCTTGATTGCTCGCCTTTTGTTTTCTCAACTCGCAAGTCGTTTTGTTCTCGTGATTATTTAGTTTACTTGTTACTCAGAGCCTAGCTTGCTCCACTTTACTTTTGATTATATATCCTTGTCCTGTTGTGAATACTCATTGCAGATCTCAGTAAAGAGAAACCGTATTTTATTACTGTCTCGACCTCCATTCATCTGAGCTGAACCGCACATGGGTCCAACACCATTCTACATCTAGAACTCTTTACCAAAACGTAACAGAACAACTGACCATCATGGATCCAGTGGAGGTAGCTCAGATCCGCTCCGTGCTGGCCACTCAAGGGGCCAAGCTCACTCAGCACGACCGGGTCCTACAGGAGTTGACGGAGTCCGTTCGCCAGATGTCCGCTGCTGTCCAACGCCTGGTGGACTTCCACGACGCAGCCAAGGCATCGGCAGCACCACCTCCTCTACCAGCTCCTACCCTTCCCATCCCTGCACTTCGAGAGCCTCGTCTGCCACCCCCAGAGAGGTACGACGGACGCCCAGATGGCTGCAGGGAGTTCGTAGTCCAGTGCAGCCTCGTCTTCAGCCTGCAACCAGCGTCATGAAGTGCAGTGTGAAAATACTTTATTGTGTGTGCCCTGATGGCCAGTATATTGCATAAACTAGAAAATGCGTTAGTCAGGGAGACACTGTTACGGTGGTGTCAGAGGGGAAGAGGACAACAATGTTGAGGTGCATGCCCAAGGTGTGGAACTTTATAAATAGGTAGAAATATAGCTGGCAACTTTGTACAGGTATTTACAAAACAATAAGCAGGACGATGACAGGACACTGAACATAAACTGAAATGAGAGCTCTCTGTGGAGGGTCAGCACTAAGTACAGAATGCTGTAGAAAAAAAACATCCTCGTCATCCATCCAGAAAGTCCAGTTTCTCTTTTTGTCTTGTTTTATGCCTTCGTCTTCAGCTGATAAAGCAGGGAAAGGAATTGGATCTAATGATTTGTCTCGACACATCACTGCAAGGTGACAACCACTGGTCGTTCTTGTGCAGGGATTTTCCAGGACAGTTGTCACTAGTGTCTTCTTGTTGCTTCTTTCCATCTTTCTTCTTTGAGCAAGACTGAGCACCAACATATGGGTCATCAGAATCCGTATCTGCATGGACAAAATATGAGAATAAGTGAAGTAATATAGGTTAATTCTAACCAGTCATTTTAATCCATCATCAAACTCATCTCCCTTTAGGTAAGTATTACAGATTAGACCAAGAACAATCCAAAGCAGAGAATCAACAAAGGATTCCCAAGTCCTTACCCAGCTGGGAGATGTGTGATGGTGTATTCCCAAGAGAAGGCTCGAGTTCAGGTGATAATCTGGACTCTGCCATCTCTGAAGCTGAGAGAATGCATTGATTAGAGTCACAGCAAGCAAACAGATTTCTCAACTGAAGCACATACAATTCTATAGCGTTTCCATAGCGTAGTGGTTATCATGTTCGAAACTGGGGCAGAAACACATTTTGGGGGTAGTGGTGGTCTAGTGGATAGTGAGTTGGACTGGTGATCAGAGGGTCATGAGTTCAAATCCCACCTGGGAACACCACCACTAGTGTGCCCTTGAGTAAGGCACTTACCCTAAGTTACTCCAGGGAGACTGTCTCTGAAATCTCTAATTGTAAGTTGCTTTGTATAAAAGTGTCTGCTAAAATGTAAAAGATCTTGCTCATATTGGTGGCAGCAGAATGTTTGGAGTGTGTGTCATTGCACTTGTTATACATTATCATAACTGTAAATATCAGGTTCAATTGTAACCCTCGGGTCAAGCAATTGGTGATATATATAAGATATACCTGTGGGAGAGAGGTTCTCCCTTCTCTCTCTCATCTCTTTCAGTCACTGTGCCATGGTGTCAGACACTTTCAGCAGAGGGCTGTAGACTATTCCATTCTCGTGATCAATGATGAAAGTGGACACATCTGTAACTGTGAACACAGAACATGTTCAAATGAAACCACCTTCAAGCACAAAGCTCTTTTAGACGCCAACTATAGTATTCTTCAGATGAACAGAGGTGTCTTACAAAAAGGTGACGACGGCACTGGATGAAGCTCTTTCATCATCTTGTCCAGTTTTTTCTTCATGCGTGTGTCATTTTCGGGGGTCAGCACGGGGTAGTCTTTTGGCTGCATAGAACGATGCTGGAACAAAAACAAAAAAAACAGTGTTATGTTTGAAATATAATCAAACTTATAAAGACAAGCTTTGACTTTTGACTTCACACAACCATGTCGTTTTTTTTTGGGCCAAACACACAACTAGTTGACAATGATTCCACCTTTATCACCAGTGTCTAATGTCTTTTCATAGGCCTAAAGACTACTTCTGTATTACCCGGCAGGGTTCGACATTAACGGTTGCCCGATTGCCCGGGGCAAGTAAAACATTTGCCGGGTTTGTTTGCGCGACAGCAACGACACTGCTGGATCCTGGTAATGCAGGAAGAACAGGACGGATGAACCACTGATGAACCAGATGAGACACTGACCTCATGTCTTTTAGCTTGCTTTTATAGTTGTTTTTATTTTCTTAATATTGTTGTCTTTATTTGCACTTGACACCACGGACCTCATTGTCTCTTAGCTTGTTTTATAGCATTTTCGCTTTTGAATTTGTCTAGTGTGTAATATTTGTGATATGTTATGTGTATATGTTTGTGAATATGTGAATATGTTTTTCTGTTTTTGCACCTTCAGAAGAACCACTACAATTTAATTGTATAGGCAACTGTACAAGGACAATAGTCTATTCTATTCTATATTCTATACGCATTGTTTGTTATTTTTCTGGTTTTGATCGCTTATGGATTATTTTTGTATGTCGCCAAGTTTGATTGTTCTATTCAATAAATGCTCTAAAATGTACTTTTCATCTCAGCGGATTGTTTGGCGCATCATACAATTACCAGCCCAGACCCTGGTTGCGTCTCTCAGCGACTTTTTACTTTTGGCTCTATCTATCTATCTCGCTACAGGTGTCATAACCCTAACCCATATCCTGTCATATAAAAGTACCTTATTGAATCTCCAGGTAATGTAGGCTATTTCTGACATCCATCACTTTTGCTATCGTTAAGATACTTTATTTTTCTGTTTTGGTAGTCTGTCCAATGTGACACTTGCCCTCCTCCACCGGCCCTAGTTTTGGATCTAGCTTGCTGTTCATTATTTTCATGATAAATCGTAGCTAGCTAGCTATAACATCTTCATATACACCATACAGGCTACTGATTAACAGTAGGCACTGATTAACAGTAGGCAAATGCCAATTGAACAGATTTATTCATTATCCTATCTTAAGAAAACTAATGTAACACTCATCTGGGGATTTACACAGCAAATCAAATCCCTGATGACAGGGAGAGGACGTATGACTGCTCTGATGAATCAACCCCTATTTCATTAATTTTCTCTATATAACGACGTCGATCATTGATCGGCAACGACACTATATAATAGTTTGCCTTACTGGCCATCGGATTTGGGCTCCTAATATCTAAAAAGCACTACGGTTTTCTTATTTTATCGGATTAAAGTAGCAAAGACCAGAAATGTCCATTGACCGCCAGTCAAACTTCTCCCCTTCTATCACCCAAAAAGGGGCGTGGACATGACGGGAGAGCAAAGTACCCGTCGGTGAGTACCATCCCTCCCCCCTTCTCCCTTCCTCCCCTCCCTCCCCCCTGCTCCCTTCCTCCCCTCCCTCCCCCCTGCTCCCTTCCTCCCATCCCTCCCCCCTGCTCCCTTCCTCCCCTCCATCCCCCCTGCTCCCTTCCTCCCCTCCCTCCCCCCTGCTCCCTTCCTCCCATCCCTCCCCCCTGCTCCCTTCCTCCCCTCCATCCCCCCTGCTCCCTTCCTCCCATCCCTCCCCCCTTCTCCCTTCCTCCCCTCCATCCCCCTGCTCCCTTCCTCCCATCCCTCCCCCCTTCCTCCCATCCCTCCCCCCTGCTCCCTTCCTCCCATCCCTCCCCCCTTCCTCCCACCCCTCCCCCCTTCTCCCTTCCTCCCCTCCATCCCCCCTGCTCCCTTCCTCCCATCCCTCCCCCCTTCTCCCTTCCTCCCATCTCTCCCCCCACCTTTTCCTTATCTCCCCTCTCCTTTCCTCCCCTCTTTCCTTATCTCCCCTCTCCTTTCCTCCCCTCTTTCCTTATCTCCCCTCTCCTTTCCTCCCCTCTTTCCTTTCCTCCCCCTTCCCCTGTTGTTGTCCCAGGGGCGAGGAGAGGTGGTCCAGAGCCTGGGTGTGGTGGTGTCTCTGGGTACAGGGAAACTCCCTCAGGTGGCGGTCAGCTCCGTGGATGTGTTCAGGCCCTCCAACCCTCTGGAACTGGCCAAGAGCTTCTTAGGAGCCAAGGAGCTGATCAAGATGCTGGTGGACTGTGTGAGTGGAGGGACAATGTGGGTTACACTGGTTTTTGTGGGGAGCATGCAGCATCTGGCCTGTAGAGGGAGCTACAGGACCGTGGTGGAGCGTGAGTGTAGCTCCCTCTACAGGACAGACGATGCATGCTCCCCACAATTGAATATAGTTATTGGGACAGTGAAGCGTTTTTCTTTCTTCTTTTAGGCTCGATACTCCCAAATGTTCCAAATCAAACAGTTACGATGAGGTTAAAGTGTCAATTCTCAGCTTTTTATTTTGAAGGTATTTGTGTTAGTATTGGTTTCACCGTTTAGTAATGACAACACTTTTTAAATGTTCATGTTCAAATGAAGCAATCACGTTTAGTGTTTCGTCCAAAAGATCCTTCGGATGCAAGAACTGTCCGAAGGCTGTGGCTCATTGACTGGTGATGTTCTGCCAGGCCTGGGGGGTATTCCATTAACGTCACTAAAGGAAAATCCAGGCTTTTTTCTTTTATTTTCGCGAGATTTATCAAAATAAGACTAGATTTTCCTTTAGCGAAGTTGATGGAATACCCCCCCCCCGCCAGACTACAGTCATATTCAGTTGTTTGTTTTGAGGTCTTTTTTCCCTTAGTCTCATCCTCAGCAACCCGTAGAATCTCCCCCAATGTGCTGCATTCCTCACTGGAGACACACAAACAAGTGCATAGCGCTGTAACAACGACCTGATAATCAGGGCTGCCAAGTTTCACCAAAAGTTTGGAGTGAGATTTTTTTAGTGGTGGAGCGACCCAAAACTGTGCACGTTTTGGCGGCAGCGGCCCCTCTCTCCCACCCAATTATTTGTGCTAGTTTCCTGCAATTTTACATGTTGTTCATAATAAACCAGCACAAGAAATGAAAATAATTAACATTTTATAAAACAAGACAAAAATTCAGACAGTCATATTTATGAAATCGTAATGAACAAATACAGTAGCCTACAGACTCTAAAAGAAAATTGGGCCCCATCAACAGGACTCAGCCGATTGGTCAGCAGCAGAAAGACCTGTGGTCATCATCTTATATACAGTGCATTGCTCATAGATGTCTATCATGTTATACAGTAGGCTACATACCAGGGTTTTTCCTGGGTCAGAATGAGGCCTTGGTGGTTGATCTTGTGCGCGCGTAGCGCGGCCACATTTTTTTTGAGCGACCCCCAATTGTTGTATTTGTATTGTAAATTGCAATTACTATTTATTATTACTATTGTAGGAGCCAGATATGGTCCTGTGATACGTGTTGTAATTCACTGTGTGGGCATGGGGTGGCGCTGTCACAATACCTGAGGCAGGTGTATATCAGGTAGCACATTTGTTGTTGTTGTCGTCAGGTGTTGACCCCGGAAGGGCAAATAGGTTTGACCGCAAGGGCGCTAAGTTTGTTATTGTTTGTACCAGTGATTAAGCCATTGATGGCACATAGTAACACAATAAATGTTTATTATGCAGCAAACCAACGACTACGGATCTTATATAACCAACAGCAACACATCAAATTTAGGACGCACGGCGCGTCAACCGGACAATCCGTCGGGTTAGCATCTCAGTAGCAAGTAGTAGACTATGCTCCTTTAACAATTATTATTAATGTACCTGGTTATGTTACAGTAGAGAAACAAAAAACAGTTACCAAAACTGAGTATTTACTAGCTAAGATTGGCAAAAGATTGGCGTGGTGCAACCGAAATTAGTAAACAACTAGTTTGAAACTAGCTAGTAATAACTAGGGGTTTAGTAACTACTGCATGCCTGCATTTAGTAATGACTTACGCCAAATTGGTGCAACCCAGTCCAGTAGGCTACCAGATACGATGTTGTAATGTATGCACATATTTTGCTACCACGGTTGCCAGATGGAATTGACAATGTCCAGCCCAACCAGTCTAAAAGCTGCCGAATCCCCCCGTCCAGTGTGACCAAAAGTAGCCCAATCTGGCAACACTGCTTGCTACGTTCTTGCAGCTCGCGTGAACACAGGTTCTTCCATCAGCGCTCGCCTGCCGCTTCGATTGCAGACTCAAGTTAACGCGCGTGCAGAAAGATGCCACGAAACTCAAGTCCCGTAAAACAAATTGTTATTTCTCGCCGTGAGAAATAGAGATGCGGCGTGAGAGCGTGAGAACTGGTTGAAATGCTGAGTCTCACGGTGATTGCGTGAGACTTGGCAGCTCTGCTAGCTAATAAGCTAACACTTGTTTGGCTAGTGTAGTAAACACACACACACACAGACACACACAATAACTTGTGAACAACACAACAAACAAAACCACGCTAAGTCAGCTAACAAAAACAAACAAGCTTCTAATAAAGCTAGCTAGTTAACAAGCTAACACCTGTGTGGCCTAGTAAACACTCCCTAATACAGTGAGTAAATAAGGCATTACAACTCGCTACATATGGCAGACCTTAGTATCATACTATAGTGTATTATATCCTCGGCCACTGGCTGGTTTTGTGGCGCTGTTCCGACTTTCAGAACTACGAACTAGTCTCCGAAGACTAGAAGAAGTCTGGCAAACGCATTGCTTTCAGACAGTTTTCACCGATCACTGTTTATTTTAATTCTCGAATTGCTATGAGAGAATAATAGTATACTTTTATACTTCAGCTCCTACATGAACTAAAAAGGACACGTAACCTAGATGAACACTAACACTATGCTCTAGAAGTCTACCATCTGAACCACAAAAACGTTGTCAGAAGTGGGGTTCGAACCCACGCCTCCAGTCTCAAGTGCAACTCTTGAGACTGGCGCCTTAGACCTCTCGGCCATCCCGACAATTGTAAATCAATTAAAGAACTGAGCTGAATAAGACATTAAACCTTTACTGTCACACCAGACAAACACGATAATACAACAGCTGTATACACTTACTATACGTGTAATTACCTGAATATATCTGGCAAATTATATGTTTTATAATATGACAAGCACACATGCCATTGAGTAGACTATGAACCGAAGGAATGTACAGCTGAATGAGCATATGAATGTGCAATAACACTATGTGCAATATGACAACCCTCGGGTACA
This sequence comes from Nansenia antarctica, assembly GCF_963989245.1. NCBI lineage: Eukaryota > Metazoa > Chordata > Actinopteri > Argentiniformes > Microstomatidae > Nansenia > Nansenia antarctica. The sequence goes on along the minus strand of NC_137675.1, from coordinate 28,317,204 downwards.
TAAGGTTCAGAGATAGGAAATGTTAGGATATGTATAGCATAGCATAGAGTACAGCACAGTGTTTTATTTGTATAGTATAGTGGATAGTGTATATAGCCTTTATTTATGTAAACCAGCTCTTTTCCCTTCTTGTTTTTAGTTTTTTTTTCCTAACACCAGGGGAGCCCCCCCTCCCAAATTTCGTTGTATGGTACCTGTACTATATAAATGACAATAAAGACCATTCATTCATTCATTCATTCATTCATTCATATGGATAGGCTATAGACAGTTCCAGTTGTAATCAAAGTCATGGTGATTAGCATTGTTAGCAGCATGCCCTTCTAACTGAGCTACATCGAGCCACTGACTATGCTGTATGTTCTTGTTAATAATAATAATAAATTATATTTATATAGCGCTTGTTAGAGACCATGCAGTGTTATGGTACCTTGAGGTTGAACTCGATGTTATAATAATGTATCTTACAGAACATTGAATGAGTCAACATTGCTGACACCTGCCATGCTCTACTTAAAATGTGTCAGCAGTGGGGTTCGAACCCACGCCTCCATTCGGAGACCAGAATACTCCTTTATCAGGAAGGACTTTCACCTTGAGTCTGGCGCCTAGACCGCTCGGCCATACTGACATCTTGCAATGGACCAGAATTGAGCTGAGCAAGACATTAAACCTTTATCCAGTTTACTGTTACACCAGACAGACGCTTGAACACAGAAGAGGAACCATACATAGAGAATGTGGCGTTGTTAATGATAGTAGCCTACATGGTTTTAAAGGAACACATTGACGCTCTGAGAAGGAGGAATCACACTATCATAACTTATTATTCTATGGAACCCAAATATACAATAAATGTAGGCTATACACACGCAGACTTCTAAGACTTATTGGCAGGGCAGCCAAGTTTCACCAAAAGTTTGGAGTGAGATTTTTTGGCGGTGGAGCGACCCAAAACTGTGCACGTTTTGGCAGCGGCGGCCCCTCTCTCCCACCCAATTATTTGTGCTAGTTTCCTGCAATTTTACATGTTGTTCATAATAAACCAGCACAAGAAATGAAAATAATAAATAATAACATTTTATAAAACAAGAAAACTATTCAGACAATATATCATATTTATGAAATCTTAATAAACAAATACAGTAGCCTACAGACTCTAAAAGAAAAATTGGCCCCATCAACAGGACTCAGCCCCTTGGTCAGCAGCAGAAAGACCCGTGGTCATCATGTTATATACAGTGCATTGCTCATAGATGGCTATCATGTTATACAGTACATACCAGGGTTTTTCCTGGGTCAGAATGAGGGCTTGGTGGGTGATTTTTTTTTGGAGGGACCCCCAATTGTTGTATTTGTATTGTAAATTGTAATTATTAATAATAATTATTATTATTAATGTACCTGGTTATGTTACAGTAGAGAAACAAAAAACAGTTACCAAAACTGAGTATTTACTAGCTAAGATTGGCAAAAGATTGGCGTGGTGCAATCGAAATTAGTAAACAACTAGTTTGAAACTAACTAGTAACAACTAGGGGTTTAGTAACTACTAAATGCCTGCATTTAGTAATGACTTACGCCATATTGGTGCAACCCAGTCCAGTAGGCTACCAGATACGATGTTGTAATGTATGCACATATTTTGCTACCACGGTTGCCAGATGGAATTGACAATGTCCAGCCCAACCGGTCTAAAAGCTGCCGAATCCAACCGTCCAGTGTGACCAAAAGTAGCCCAATCTGGCAACCCTGCTTGCTACGTTCTTGCAGCTCGCGTGAACACAGGTTCTTCCATCAGCGCTCGCCTGCCGCTTCGATTGCAGACTCAAGTTAACGCGCGTTTTGATTGTCTGGTAGCTGTCCGGTAGCTTTCTTTCAAGGAATTTCAAAAATAAAAGTCCCGTAAAAATAAAAAAATAAAAATAAAAAGTTGTTATTTCTCGCCGTGAGAAATAGAGATGCGGCGTGAGAGCGTGAGAACTGGTTGAAATGCGTGAGTCTCACGGTGATTGCGTGAGACTTGGCAGCCCTGCTGATAATGCTGCCAAACTTGCCCTCACCATAATAGAATGGACTAGTTTTCCTTATCCCACTTTCCCCATCCCAGAAACGGGAGACAGTGTGAAAATCCAGTTTTCAGCTATATTAGCGAGCGGTTAGCAACGATAGCCACGTACCAGTACACGTCTTCGGATATCAAACAAAAATTATTTGATCACGCTCAACAATCTGGCTAAAATAGCGTTCACAGGACGTCTCGCACTCTTCTTCCCTCGATGTGGAGTCGCGCCTCCTAGTTGTGTGATTTGCTCCGATTTTGAATTGATTATTAGGTTACCCAGTAAATTACCAGACTCTATGCACTCGCTATTCAAGCCTGGGCAGGGTGAAGCTAAACAGGTACTAGCTATTCAACAGATACGTAGTAAAAAAGGACTTGGGTGAGGTTACAGAACTGCAAATGCTGCATGCAAGGCAAGCTTTTCAATACGTAGTTTTTGCCCGCGTCACACGATGTCGTGGCTGACGGCTGACTTCACCATGCTGTTGTTGTCTCCTCTGTCTCAGTGCACAGACTCTGACGGCTGTGCTGTGGACAGGGCCAGGTCATGGTGCGAGTTGACTGATACCATCTATCACAGGTTTGTCTTTGATCTCACAACTCTTTACCTATAAGCGAACCGACTACAAAACGTTATGGACATTGCAACGAAGCAGTTCTCTGTTGTCTAGTAAGCTCATTCTCCCCCCCGCCTCTCCCTCTTATGCCTCATGTTGTCAAAATGTCCTTCCACCCTCTCCCCGTCTTTCTCCTCCCTCGAATGTCTCTCTGTCCCCCCATTATCTTCCCTCCCTCCCTCCCTCCGTCTCTCCTGCCCTCGAACCCCCAGGTTGAGCCCCCAGCTCTCACAAGAGGTGATGCTGGACGAGGTGAGGGACTCCGTCCTGGTGGACATGCTGTGGGAGACCCAGATGTACCTGTACGAACAGCGGGAGAGCGTCCAGATACTGGCACAGCAACTACTGACCGGCTGAGGGAGAGAGGAAGGTCGGGGAAAGGTTGGAGGAGAGGGGGAGGGGGTGAGAGGGAGAGAGAAGGGGTGGGGAAAGGTTGTAAGAGAGGGGAGGGATTAAAGGAGAAAGGAGGTCTCAAATACAGAAGGACAAGGTGTGCGTGTGTGTGTGTGAGAAAAGAAGAAAAAAATAAGAAAAAAGATGACTCCCACAAAGACATGTATTATCTCTTTCATGTGCATTTGACCCAATACTGACCCAATACTGACCCAATACTGACCCAATACTGTACTATTGTGAGTTTGTGATTGAGTTTTACTATGGAAATGAAAATCCAGATTTGCACAAAGGACTAGGGACTAGGACTGAGAGACTGAATAACTCAGAGAGACATAATTAAAACACATTACCTCATCTTCAACAGCTCATACAGCTATGGCCAGATTGTTGGAAGTAAGCAAGATGGCGGCGCGCATAGTCGCTGCGGCTGGAGTGGCTTCAACACTGGTGTTCTTTAGTGTTTTTAAGTGCATTTGTATGTACATTTTTATTTTAGTACTTATAGGGAACGGTTGTGTAAATAGTACCTACAGCAGGCACGACTTACTAGAAGTAAGTAACAGCGGAGTTCCTGAAACAGCAAAGGATTCATCACGATATCGCCCGCTTACCGGGAGAACTATGGTACTCAGTCCCGACCCTGAGGCGCAAACGTCGGCGTAAGGACCGCAAGCAACGACGGGGCTGCAGGGGAGGCCTGCTAGCTAGGCTGAGGAAGTGCCCGGACAAGCCAGCTTTGCCGAGTATATTCCTATCCAACGTCAGGTCCCTGACTAATAAGATGGATGAATTGAGACTACAGGTTGCCAAAAATAACATCGTGGGAGATAGCAGTGTGATTATTCTCACTGAAACCTGGCTAAATGAAACTATCCTGGACTCCGCGATTAGCCTGGAAGGCCGCACTCTACACCGTGCGGACCGCACGCTGCTTAGCGGTAAGACTCACGGAGGTGGGATCATTATATCTACGAAGGATAGCTGGTGCTTAAACACGAAAACTGTAAGTAGCCACTGTTCCCCAAACCTGGAATACTTGACTGTTAAATGCCGACCCACTTACCTACCGAGGGAATTCAATGCAGTGTATATTACAAGCGTTTACATTGCACCGAATGCAGACGGTAGCTTAGCATTGGCGCGGCTATATGACGTCATCAGTGGTCAACAAAGCGCAGATCCACAGGCAGTTCACATTATAGCAGGAGACTTCAATCATGTCGACCTGAAGGCAGTACTACCCAAGTTCTATCAGCATGTTAAATGTGCAACAAGAGGAGAAAAAACACTGGATAAGGTATACACCAACATCAAACGTGCTTACAAGGCTAGACCGCTAGCTCATCTAGGCATGTCTGACCATGTGTCAATCCTCCTGATCCCAGCATACACTACCATGAGGAAAAGTGCTCCCATCACCACTAAGACTGTCAGAACCTGGCCAGAAGGGTCCGCTCCACTGCAGATCTGCCTAAATGACACCTCATGGCAGGAATATGAGCATGAGGACCTGGAACAGTTCACGTCGTCGGTTCTGAACCACATAGTGAACTGCACCAACTCAGTCACCGTGGACAAACGGGTCCGGGTCTACCCCAACACGAAGCCATGGATGACTGGGAAGGTCCAAAAACTGATCAACGAGAGGGACAACGCCTTCTTCGCAGGGAAGGGCACACCGCTGTACAGCACCACCAGGGCTAACCTAAAGCGCGGCATCAAAGAGGCCAAGGCAGACCACAGAGAGAAGATTGAGGAATGCTTCCTGAGCAACGACTCCAGGCGGATGTGGCAGGGGGTTCACGACATGACAAACTTCAGAGCCAACAGGCTCACAGCCGCAGAGGACAACCCCTGCTGGCGGAAAAGCTGAACTCCTTCTACGCCCGGTTCGACGAGGGGCGAACGGAGGTAACCACAACACAAACACCACTCTCTCCAGCTCTCAGCAGCCTCACCCTCACAGAGCATGAAGTGAGACGCGTGCTGAAGGCGGTGGACCCCAGGAAAGCCTCGGGGCCGGATGGCGTCCTGGGACGGGTGCTGAGGGACTGTGCCGACCAGCTGGCCGGGGTTTTCACCAACATCTTCAACCAGTCCCTGTCCCAGGCCACCATCCCACCCTGCCTGAAAACCTCAACTATCATCCCAGTCCCGAAGAAAAGCACGGTGAGCTGCCTAAGCGACTACCGCCCGGTGGCACTCACACCAATCATCATGAAGTGCTTCGAGAAACTAGTCCGGGCCCACATACTCACACGCCTCCCGCCCAACCTGGATCCATACCAGTTCGCCTACAGAGCCCACAGGTCCACAGAGGACGCCATCGCGACGACTCTCCACGCCACTCTATCCCACCTGGAGAGGGGAAACAGCTACGCGAGACTGCTCTTTGTGGACTTCAGCTCCGCCTTCAACACCATCCTTCCAGACAGGCTAGTGACCAAACTACTAGACCTGGGTCTACCACACTCTATATGTGCATGGATCAAGGACTTCCTGACCGACCGCCCCCAGAGGGTGCGGATGGGCCCCCACACCTCCACAGCCCTCAAACTCAGCACTGGGTCCCCCCAGGGCTGCGTGCTAAGCCCCATCCTCTACAACCTCTACACCTACGACTTCACCCCCGTCCACCCCAGCAACTCCATCGTAAAGTTTGCAGACTACACCACCGTGGTGGGCTGCATCTCGGGGGGGGACGAGGCGGCGTACAGGGATGAGGTAGAGCAACTGAGCAAGCTGTGCAAGGTTAACAACCTGCTGCTGAACAAGTCAAAGACCCAGGAAATCATCGTGGACTTCAGGAGGAAAAAGTCCGAGATCCAGCCCCTGCTCATCGACGGAGAGAGCGTGGAGAGAGTCTCAACTAGGGCTGGGCAAACGATCAAAATTTCTTTTTCGATAATCGCAAGAATTAACGATCAATTATCGATTCATCGATAAGCTTTTTAAATATATATATTTATTTATTTTTAAATCAAAAAAAAAATCGGGAAAAAAAAATAGGGCAGAAATAACAAGCATGTTTTCCTTGGGGGAAAAACGTTATTTGTGTTGCTATTGCACACATTCATTCATTCACATCCAAACTAGACACTACAGTCAGATAACAATCCTCTTAAACAAGGCAGTGAGTAGCCTAAATTGTTTAACTTAAAAACACAGTTTACGTTATAAATAAAAATATAGAAAATAAGTAACTCACCATAGGAGCAGTAAAAAAACAGTTACTCACAAATAGGAGGATGACTGAAAACGTTAGTGTCCTTAAGAGCGTCCAGCTTAACTTAAATTTAAACTCCAGCGAGAGACTGTAGGCGGCAGGCCTACTGGTTCTTGTTCAGAAAGATGATCATGTTAACATGTTCAGGGGTGAGAGACGAACGCAATCTGGTGACACGTGGACAAACTAATTTCCCTTATTATTATTCAAAAAAAAAAAAATATATACATTTTTTATTATTAATGATTATCGATCAAAATATTTTGTGATCGACCAAGATCCTTAGCGATCAATTATCGATCATCGATCATTGATGCCCACCCCTAGTCTCAACCCTCCGATTCCTGGGGGTGCACATACAGGATGACCTGTCCTGGAAGGACAACACAACAGCCACCATCAAGAAGGCACAACAGCGGCTCTACATCCTGAGAGTCCTCAGGAAGGAACACAGCAAGCAGGAGATACTGGTGACCTTCTACCGCGGCGCAGTGGAGAGCATCCTCACCTACGGCATCTGCAACTGGTTCTCCAGCTGCACAACCGCGGAGAGAAGATCACCGGCGCCCCCCTCCCCTCTCTGGAAGAGCTGTACAACACACGCTGTCTCAGGAAGGCCTCCAAGATCTCCAGAGACCCAACCCACCCTGGGTACGAACACTTTACCCGGCTGCCCTCGAAAAGGCGGTACAGGACCATGGCCGCAAGGACAAACAGACTGAAGAACAGCTTCTACCCCAGGGCCATCCAGGCCCTGAACACAGCAACGACCTAGGTTCTGGGCCCTGGACAGTCTGGACGGATTGATGGCAGCTGCTGGACTGAAAAAATCAGGTGTAGTGCTGAGGCACAAATATGTACATTTCAAGGCTGCAAACTGCGACACTTTAAATGAATGTGCAATAACACTATGTGCAATATGACAACCCTAGTCGTCTATCTGTACAGTATAGTATAGTGGATAGTGTACATAGCCTTTATGTATGTAAACCAGCTCCTTCCCTTCTTGTGTTTTTTTTTAGTTTTTTTCTTTCCTAACACCAGGGGAGCCACCCCTCCTAAATTTCGTTGTTTGGTACCTGTACTATAGCAATGACAATAAAGACCATTCATTCATTCATTCATATGGTAAAAGTCCTGTGTTTGTGAATGCACTGATTAAAGATGACAATGAAGTCCCCACCCCTTTCATTATGTAGGGCCAAGAGTTTTTCCTAACCACATGAACCTTACCAGAAAAAGGGCCGAAGTTATACCCCATAGAGACCCGTGCTTAGTATCCAAAAAGCTTTGTAACTAAAGTTGTACTTTATTTCTCTCAGAAACCCAGCCACAGTGCAGAGGAAGCAACGATTGTAAAATGTGTGCTGGGAGGTCAGTCCTCTAGCTCTGTTGGGAGAAATAAACTGTCACGTTAGCTAGGAAACTTTTGGGAGACTGGGCACTGAATTTTTTCCTGGACAGATCACAGGTCACGTAAAACTGAGGGCCCCACTGATGAAGGGCACACTGGAATCTCGAAAGGTCAAACGTGATGACGATTATTATAAACTGTTGCTGCAAGGGATGGGAATGGAGAACCGGTTCCAGTTGAGAAAAGGTCCAAAGCATGGCAAGGAAAAATTACTAACATGGCTATTTGTAACATCTGTAAAATTATAATGGTGGAAACACCAGCAATATGTTGAAACATCTTTCGACTTAACATGGGCTTAAATGACAGGAAGGCCATGTGTTTGACACTCCACACACTACGCACGAGTGCCACTGCCTCCCAAGTGAGCAACGCGTCCGTCTCTGAGGGTAAATATCCTATGCTAATAACATTAGCGCCACGCAGGCAGGCTTAGCAGATCTTTTCTTTGACGAGGAAACCCTAAATGAAAACGAACGCTGTACAAATATTCTCCCATTTCATCCATTTCTGATGATGACAGACAGACGGTTGCTACAGACCCTTCCAGAGAAAGCAGACATGAGACATTGTTGAGTTTATCAGTTTTATATTTGTTTTCAAAGTTATATCCTTTTGAGAAAAGGACCATTTCATTTATTTTCCATTCTTTTATTTAGTTTTGGATATTTGTACACTGTGTTCAGAGACTCGATAATAAAACCTGTGTAGGCCTACTTTTTTCCACACAGAAAATGGATAGGGAATCAATAGAAGAATCGAACCGATAAGCAGAATCGATAATGGAATCGGTATCAATAACATCTTATCAATTCCCATGCCTTGTGATGACGATTATTATAAGCTGTTGCTGTCTTAGAAGTCCTTTGTAGCAGCTGTCAGTGATTTTGTTACGTCCTAAAAAAATACTCCTAGATTATGATTAATATTACTCCTAAATACATTAATCAATGTAGAACAAGCTTTGTACCTCTTCATAACCAAAGAAGGACCTATTGCTGTATTGTTTGTTTTTGTTTAGAATTTGTAAACACATGATGTATGGTATAGCTTCAAATCAAGTTTTGACAAGGTAATGCACAAAAGTTAGGTCATAGAAATCTAAAACTATTTGCAGAAATCACTGATAGCTACTTTAAGACTAATCATATTACATGTATTTAATTAGTTTTTTAGTCATTATCTATATTAAGATCAGCATTCCTCTATCCTGGGGAGCAGTGGCGTAGCGCAAAATCCCGGGGCCCCCCCGCAAGGTGGCGGCGGGGGCCCTTTCGCAACGGAGGTTAAAAGAAAACGTGCGTTTTTTAGAGTCCGATGCGTTATTGACGTTGTGAAATTTCGCAATATGCACTCTACATTCTCAATGCTTGACTTAGCAAAAGGTACAAACAAGTGAGAGCAATAGCCTATAACTAAAACCAAATGGTAGACTACATCAGTAGAATGTATTATAAGTAGAAAAGTACAAGCTTTATTTCTTTTAACAAAGTGTGGTGTGCACAGCAGCGCGATATCTGTAAACATACAAGCTGTAGTATAGACTCTCCGCTAAGGGTTGCCAGATGGGATTGAGAATTTCCAACCTAACCAATCTAAAAACTTCTAAATCCACCAAAACCCAGCCCATCTGGCAACCCTGTCTCCGCTGCATCAGAGTCTACTTGTTGCGCAAAATAGGCCAGGGTTTGTCAAATATCCTTTGTTGGACATCTCGTTTCTTAAGTCCTGGTATATTGTGGCATTTCTTTACTGTTTGCCATCTGGTCTAGGAATACCCAGGGAGACGCAGACAGCAGAAGTAGAATAGAATAGTAGAATAGAAAAAGAAACCGCTATAACCATGCTGAATGATCAGGGGTGCACATAACTTTTTGGGGCCAGTGCTCAGAGGAGCACCTAGGGATGCTGCTTGGTGCTCCCCGAGCTCGCGAGTCACGACCCGTCCCACAGGATGGATGAAAAAGGGATACATGGATAACTTATATTAGCAAAACGACATTTATTCATATATAAAGATGAACGAACAAATGATTGTGTGCAAAACAAAAGAAACAAATGCAAAATCAAATGACTGCTCTTTAAGCATGAAAGTCTGTCAGACTCCTTTAAACACAATGAAATCAACTGATCTCTTTAAGCACTGCTCTGTTCTGTAAACACTGAAATCAACTTTTCAACAAAAAGTTACAGCCTAAGCATTTATTTATGCTACAAGCTTAATCGTCATCATCACTGCTCTCTTGACTGCTGTAAATTATCACTGTCCTCAATTTCAACCATGGTAGAGGATGTTTTTTTTGTGATCATTTTTTTTATTTTATTTTTTTGGTGCGCAAAAGCGCCCTCATGCGGCTGATCTGCCGCGCAGCATGCATTTTGGCGACGCATGCGCACTGGCGCACCAGTTATGTGCACCCCTGTGAATGATGTACCTGTATGATGCACCGGCAGTCTGTGACTGTGAACCTGGCCGGACCCTGACCTTCTGCCTGAGTTTGAGTATGATGCTGCCCAAATGAATGTTATTATTTAGTGATGCTGCCCAAATGAATGTTATTGTTTAGTGCTTTCGTGGTATTATATTGTGTGAATTATCATCTGTATGTTGTTTTCTTTCACTCGACTAACCGCCGAGATAATACTTGAGACATGTACTTCCGTAAACGTTATATATATATATTTTTTTTTACAATATCGGACCGACAGTCCCACATATAGCGGCTATAATGTCCGAATAGAGAATCTACCACCACCTAAAGAATGCTTATTGTACTTGTATCCATGTTGAGAGTGAATGACACAGGGACAGACAATCAGGCAGCAAGGTGCACCGAAGCGAACTGACGCTGAACCCCTCATATAGGGCTTTCACACCGGCAAAGAACCGTGCCGGTTCGCGTTCGCGTTTGGGAGAAAAAAAAAAGTTTGTATCCAATGTTAGGGGGCCCCTTAGTGGCTGGCAGACCCGTCACCAGGGCCCAGTCTTAGGGTGGGCCAATGAACTGCATGGGGGGGGCACAATTATTATTAACTATTTTATATAATCCGATATGCTATGGTATTCGTCATGCAACACTGACATGCATAGTAGGTTGCAGAGGCTAAATTGGACACGTAGCCTACCGATGAAGACTAGACCTAAAATTATCAGAATGCAGCAAATAACATAACAATAAACACAGGCGAAGCTGGTTTATTACAAGGCCTTGTCGACCCGAGTAGGCCTAAGCTAAACTTATTTGAATGCAAGTTACTTTATAGCGTGGAGAGGCCAAGTTGTGCATTACAATGCGCACAGGTCAATAATTGGCACCAACCCGGCACACTTACAAGAACAAGAATTAAATAAATGCCAGGGATAGCCTACGTAACTAAAATTAGGAGACTGGCACGCAATCAGTGCACTTCCAAAAGGGATACAGTATGACCGACCGATCGTGTGATCATCACATTAAAACCACCCATCTACAGCAATGATCAGCCAGATCCTCATCATTGAACACGTGATACACAAAGCACATTAAATATATTAAATATAGCATAACCGTGCAAACAGCTCATCTCTCCAGTTGAAAAAGCTGTCGAGAATACAACTAGCAAAGCATCACCACGGCGGGTGCTCACACACACACACACACACACACACACACACACACACACACACACACACACACACACACACACACACACACAATATTAACTTACCCTGAATTCGCACTCTCCTCCCGGCTCAGAAAAGAAGGAGGCGGCGTTTTTCAGTGCTGAATCTCCTCATCAGTAAGTCCTTCCACTCATCCTTGAACTTGTGGGTGAGGTCCTTTTCGAAGGCAAGCTGAATCAGTTGAGCCTTGCGCTTGTGCAACATGCTGCGCCGATGCTCAGAGAAAACATTTTTAAGGGTTGAAAAAGAGTTTTCACAAGTCGCGGTAGACGCTCCCAAAGTTAGGGCGAGTGTATAAACTTGGAGGACAGTTGGCATGGCCTGGGTGCTGAGTGGAACATACTGATAATATTGGCTAGTGTCCATTTTCCATCTTTGGGGGGAAACGAGGTGTCCTCCATCTTCTTTACCAGGAACCCACGAGCCACAGCATATTCAGATTCAACCACTTCAGTTCAAGCTAATCTTAGGAGAGGAGTGACCTTCGATGGATCCATGAAATCCTCGGCCTCTGGGTTTAAAGCAGCCAGCGCACCAATGAGCTCGCAGCTGCGCTCTCCAAAACGCGCATCCATCTCTCCTTGCACAGCATCAATAACACTGTAAAACACTCTCAGGAACTCTGTCTTTTCGTCAGTGTCCCTCTGTGACTGTCCAACCGTTCCTTCAACTACAAATGCACCAAGGCTCTTGTTAATTGTGCGTCTTCTCTTAGTTGGACAGCTGGGACCAGCCTCGTCAGTGGCTGAGGCTGGAGGAGAGCAGAGGTCCCAGAGCGCAGTAAACTCATCCTCTGTGCGCAGTGATTTTACGCATTCAGATGCACTGTTCACAAGAGTAACCGCAGTGAACAGGTCCATGTTCTCGCTTTGTAGCAGTCTGTTTGGTGGCTCGAAAAGTAACAAAACTTTCTGAACAACGTGTGCAGTAAAAAGAAAGCTGCGTTGTGATATGGCACGAAGAAGCCTAGTAGCCTCGACACGCGCCTCAGCATGGCCCCGCGCGTTCTCCACCTCGGTCAACACCGTGGATATATCCTGGAAACTTTTCAGCACCACATTGACTGTTGCCAAATGGCCAGTCCATCTCTGGTCCAAGAGGCGTTTCAAGGTCTCGCCCTTGTATTGAATGTTGACGGTTGGCCTCCTGATGAACTTATATAGCATATCGCATACGCTGAAAAATTCCTGGACAGCCTCTTCCCAGGACATGGCATGAATTACAACTAAGTGAAGTTGGTGATTAAAACAATGAATATATGGTATGTCACGACCCAGTTTGTTCTGTAGCAGTTTCTGCACACCGCCGTGTCTCCCTGACATTAGTGACGCGCCATCGTAAACCTGACTCAGGATTTTGTCAGGGCTCAGTCCAGCTTTCTTGAGCTCATCAATGATGACACCTGTTAGTGTCTCTGCATCCCCCTTCTCTGACATGGACATTACCAATAGGCGCTCACTGACCCCGTAGCTCTCATCATCAACATAGCGCACAACTATCGATATGTTTTCCTGGCCTGTAGGATCCCGTGTCCCATCCACTTTTATTGTGTACCAGCTGTCCCCTACTTGTCTCACTATCTCCTCTGTCACAAGTTTGCTCATCATTTCTATAATCTCGTTTTGGATTACTGGGCTGGTGTAGCGTGCATTGTGTGGAATTGCTTGTGTGATCTTTGCCAGTTCTGCATCTTTACGTATGGTGTACTCGAACAGCGACAAGAACAGCCCAACGGAACCATGGTCATCGTCTAGCACACCGGCAAAACCACAATTATCTCCACGTAGGGGCAACTGATTGACCACTAAAAACTCGAGCATATCAATGATAGCTGACATGTAATATATGTTGCGTGCCAGCTGTTCGGAGTTTAGGAGAGTGGAAATCTCCCTTCCCGTCTCTTTACGTTTTACAGAATCCCTCCACATTGCTTCACAGGCTAAATGCTCCTTTGAAAGGGCATGCTTATTTAAGCCCTTGTTTGTTTCCACGGCATGTTTCCAGTCATTAAATCCCCTAATGGAGAAGGTTGCATCGGATGATTTGAATGTTCTACATGCGTAGCAAAACGCAGCGTCCTTTTTCATCGAATATTCAAGCCAGTCCCTGTTCCTATACCAGCTAGAGGCGAATCATGATCGTTTTTTTACACCAAACATCCGGACTGGATATTTGGTCAAAATAACCTGTTTAGGCTGGTCCATTCCAAGGTCATCCGATGGCTCCACCACTGAACCAAGATGAACAGTAGTCGTCAGGGGGCTAGCAAGGCTAGTAGTAGCCCTAGCCCTAACATTTGTTGGGCTAGTAGCTAAACTCACCTCGCTAGTGGTAGCCGTCGGGGTGCTAGTGTCAGACTGCCCACAGTCGCTAATGCTGGTTATATGTCCATCGGGGTTGGGTGCAGCAGCTGCGCCTGCACCTTTCGAGGATTTACCGGTGGTAATCCACTTTCTTAAAGCCATGATCTTTATTTAAAAAGCTTTATCCAAGCGCAGATTTCACTCAGCTGCTCAGTGCACGCCTGCCTCACACAACTGAAATATCGGGAGCAGCAGCGTGCGTACTGCGTAGCGTAGCGTGCAACTTTCAACTTTCAAAACTGGCCGCCAGTTGGGGGGGCACCAGCACGTCTGTGGGCGGGCCCGGCCCCCTGAGGCCCGCCCATAGTGACGGGCCTGGTGGCTGGGGCCCCCCCGCGGTGCGTCGCTTGCGGGCCCGTCCGCTACGCCACTGCTGGGGAGTATTCCATCAACATTGCTAAAGGAAAATCCAATCTCGCAAGAGATGATCAAAATAAGCCTGGATTTTCGTTGAGCAGCGTTGTTTTAGCATCCTGTGAGATCCCTGGGGCCTCATTTATAAAGCTTTGCGTAGGATTGGTGTAAAAAGCTTGCATACATAGACAAGCAAGAACGTTAACGCGCACCAACATTCAGATTTGTAAAACGGTGCGCACGCAAGTCCCACGCCTGTTTCCCTTTAGAAATCACAATCGGGTCATTTTTTTTATACGGTGCCTTTTCCGTCCCCAGTACAAATCATGTTGTATTTTGTCTAAATTTGGACAAATACTAATTCCATTAGGTTTTTCATGTATAGTCAATTGTTATTTATTATGAATACAATGATATGGGCTTCTAAGTTGTTGTTTTCTACATTTTAAAAGCTTTGGTTAAAGATGTAAATGGGATTTTGCATGGGATTTGAGATGTCCCCAGTGTTGTTCATTCAACTTCAATCCCAAAAAAAACTATTAAAAACATACCTTTCCAAATATGTTATTATTATTTCATTTTCCTGATCAATATCTATTGAAATCAAATATAGTTTTATAGTTTTTTTTGTACAAAAAAGTAAGGTTGTATGCTTGTCCCTGCGATCACTGTCCACCCTGTTATGCTGTGTTAATGTCCCTTTTAAAAGAAAACCATATTTCTCAATCACATCACTCTCATGAGGTGACATCACATCAGTGGAGGGGATTTCAAATGTTGTAAGCTGTGTGATCTTTTACCATCTGATTTTTATGTTTTTATCCAGTGAGTTTAATGTGGTTGACCATAACGTGTCCACCCTGTTATGCCTAAATATTGAGGAGATCAATCAAATTGAATAATTTCAAAAAGTATTTAGTGCAAATTAGATTCCTCATCAAGTATTCATGGTCATAGGCATTATGCTAACACAGGCAGGCTAAAGGCTAACTTTAACTCAAAATATCCACCCTGTTATGTGTCCACTCTGTTCTGGAGACACTCGCCCTATTCAACTACAGAGCGTATTCTAAATAAAATACAATTTATGTGCCTGAGCTCGACCACTATGTTTTTCAGCAAGCTAGATATGTCCTTTATATAATAGAACATTAAAATATAGATAAATCAACAATTTATTTTTCACAAGTTAGGAAGTCCAAATGGCACCGTATAAAAAAAATTACCCACCCAACTAAAACTTTTGCGCACGTGAACAAGCATCTTGTCCCACCCTTTTAATGCCCATAGTTGCCTATAAATGTTCAGTGAAACGCCCCAAATTAATATTAATCTATACTGACTGCATGAGGACAATGACGGCAAATCCCCATAGCAGTGGCGGCTGGTGCTAAAATGTTTGGGTGGGGCACAGGTTATGGGGGAAGAATATCAACTTTAAAATCTGGATTTACAGTCAATTTTAGCATGAGAATAGCTCTACCCCCCTGTACAGACCTCGCCATCCCCTCTACCCCCCTGTACAGACCTCTTCATCCCCTCTACCCACCTCTACAGACCTCTCCATCCCCTCTACCCCCCTGTACAGACCTCTTCATCCCCTCTACCCCCTGTACAGACCTCTCCATCCCCTCTACCCCCTGTACAGACCTCTCCATCCCCTCTACCCCCCTGTACAGACCTCTCCATCCCCTCTACCCCCTGTACAGACCTCTCCATCCCCTCTACCCCCTGTACAGACCTCTTCATCCCCTCTACCCTCCTCTACAGACCTCTTCATCCCCTCTACAGACCTCTTCATCCCCTCTACCCCCCTGTACAGACCTCTTCATCCCCTCTACCCCCCCTGTACAGACCTCTCCATCCCCTCTACCCTCCTCTACAGACCTCTCCATCCCCTCTACCCTCCTCTACAGACCTCTCCATCCCCTCTACCCCCCTGTACAGACCTCTTCATCCCCTCTACCCCCCTGTACAGACCTCTTCATACCCTCTACCCCCCTGTACAGACCTCTTCATCCCCTCTACCCCTCTGTACAGACCTCTTCATCCCCTCTACCCCCCCTGTACAGACCTCTTCATCACCTCTACCCCCCTGTACAGACCTCTTCATCACCTCTACCCCCCCTGTACAGACCTCTTCATCCCCTCTACCCCCCTGTACAGACCTCTTCATCACCTCTACCCCCCCCTGTACAGACCTCTTCATCACCTCTACCCCCCCAGTTTTCTCTACAATTTCTACAATTTTCTCTCTACAGTTTCTACACGTCAACGTGTACCGAAACACTTGTTTCCAACGTGGTCCTACGTTTCTCCTACACCAAGACACATACAAAGAGCATAGAAACATACAAAGAGCATAGAAACATACAAAGAGCATAGAAGATACAATCAGAATACAGTCTGCCATTCCTTCTCCCAGCATCGATTTGGTTTTCCTATCATGACTGAAGGACAGATGATTCACTTACTTACACAAGTTTGACTTCGGTAATAGGTCCAGTTGCAATATCAAGTTGGGAACAAAAGATGCCTCCTTCTAATCCATTTGTTCAATTTGTTTACAAAGTCCGGTAGTGGAAAGCAGAACAACGCATTTGTTACTTCACATCCCGCTAGCCATGTTTTCTTCTCATACCAACCCCTCGTAAATCCTCGGTTATACGATTTTCCAATTTTCCCTGCCTTATAAACTTGCTTTATAATAAAATTTGGTCTGGGTGGTCCTAATTCCTTTACTGTTAATTTCTCCTGGTTGCTACGACGGCTGAACGGTGTTTCTTTTAAAGATTCAACCGAGTTGTTCAGAACATTACTAGCCATGGTGAAGCAGGTGAACGAACGTGACGCCGGCCGTATGACATGACGTAAGCACGTACGATTCTTTGTGCATGTCCCAAAACCCCATAGACAAATGACCGAATGGCCTGAAGTTCCCAAAATAGATTTTACATGCAAGTCTACGAGAACAGCCTAGTGCAATTTCGAGTAGACTGAAAGTTGCCCTGAAAGGGGCGGGACTTGAAGCTGATTGGAACATACTCCACAGAACACTAGCTGATTGGACTATGATATACTCCACAGAACACTAGCTGATTGGACTATGATATTCAGAAGCAACACTGTCTAGAAGTCATAGAAAAAAAATCTCTCTCTTCTCCCTTTGGTGGGGCATTATCCAATTGCCCCTAATGAACCAGCCTCCCCTGCCCCATAGAAAAGAAACATCCCCAGTGAAACAGTTCTGCGCAACGAGCACATCATAACAATATGGAACTGCACTCATATCTCGAAAACAGCATCAGTTTAAACGTCATTTGTCCTACTGTTCTTATTATTTATGAGAATACACTTCATAACATGCAAGTATTGTTTAATAATTACACATCCAATCAAATATGATTCCAGATTAAACTGTACAAATTTGAGGGATTGTTTTGCAAAAAACAATATCTCTGTTTGTATTTATTATTCTTAATCATGTTTTTATGTGTGCACTGCAGGGAACTCTTCAATAGATTAGATTAGATTAGATTCAACTTTATTACAGAAGCAACGAAACGCAGTTCGGCATCTAACCAGATGCAAATAGTGCAGTGCAAAAGGCATGAATGTATGGACAGTGCATGGTGTACGGTATTACAGTATATATATATATATATATATATATATATATATATATATATTATATATAGTGTATATATACTAAGATATAGTATAAAGTATAAGTAGGTTAGTATAAAGTCAGTACATGTGCAATGAATATGAATATAAAAAGCGCATTATGAAAAAGAGTGCAAGTTTATTATGGGTGAATATTTCTTGCAATTTTTATTTGACTATAGCCTATATATACAGTATATACTCACAGATAGGATGAAGTCACAGGATATACTCACAGTCATAGGATATACTCACAGGATGAATAAGATCTTAATATGACTGACCATCTGACCTTTTACCACTTTTATGTTTTGTGTCTGTTTTCTGTCTTCGTAGCCACACAACCATGTGTAGTAACTGTAATACCATGTTTATTGAAGTAATGTTCTCATCAAGCACAGGTACTTATCTGCACTATTATGGAAACTGAAGTTGCATATGCAGTAGCATCCTTTCGTTAACAGTAGTTTGTTTTGAAGTCATATCCAATGTACCGTTTTATATTGGCTTTATTATGATAATGTGGATGTGAAGATATTGTGACTGCTCCTGGTGTTTCTGGACACCTCTCGGAAATGAGAAAGACGTCAAATTCGTCTTTAATTTTTTTTTTTTTTTTTTTTTTAGATTTTCGTTTTTTTAGCTAACATTCAACTCGAAGATGTGAAGTACCCACTCGTTATTTTTCCGAACAGGTTTACGTTCATTAAATAAGTGTAATCTATAACACAATGACTTCGTTTCTTGTTGTTTGATGGGGATTCATTATCTTTGATGGGGATTTTCTGTGCTTAGTGATTTCCGGTGTAGCAACTTTCAAATACTCATGTCGTCTTCAATTTGTTTCCGATTTCAATGTATGATGCATCATTTGAAAGCTTACAATCTGTAGTTTAAGCACATGTAAAAAACAGAAACATGATTTCGCCTACAGGTAGCCCTTTTCATTGGGCTGTGTCACAAATAAAACGCTGACCTGTGGAAAGATGCATGTCTCTGCGTTGTGTTATCAGACTCGATTAAATGACCTGGTCTTTCCCAAACGTGGATCGGTAAAACATTTAAAAACAATTGGTTGTTTAAATTATTTTGGCAACCCACCGATTCACAAATAACTTGTCTGTTAAATTACTTTTTATTTATTTATTTATTTATTTGACCTTTATTTAACCAGATAAAATCAGTTGAGAACAAATTCGAATTTTCAATGATGATCTGGCCAAGAGGCCCCCGGCAAGAATAAAACAAACATATCAACAGAAATACTCAGGGTCAACATAAAACAATACATACAATACATGAGAACGGCTAAGCCAGTGAAGATAAATAAATAAAAACAAAGTCAACAAAGTCCTCTGTCTGCTACCAATTGGTACAGATATTGTCTCACTAAGGCAAACAGAAAGGGTGTGATGTTGTCTCAAATACAAGGAGTGAACAGTTCCAATTTACCTCACCTCTCGGTTAGTTGTAACACTGCGTAAGGTGATTGTGATTGTGATTGTGAAAGAGAATGCAGGTAGCAGACAGCTACAAAACACACAACACCTCTTGGACATATGGGCGTCCGACTAAAACCACAGCTCGAGAAAACATCCAAATGCTGATACATTCAACATGTTCAGTCACAAGTTGCGCGACCTGGGATTTCATTGAACCGGTGTGCAGTGCCATTTAAATATGAAAATGTTTATATTGTATGAAGTGGAGGGCCGGTCATTACTAATATCTCACTAGCCAATGTCCCTGTGATGTTGGTTCTTGTTTGATTCTAACTGTATTATATCTGTGACATGCCAACTTCAAACATGTGTGATGCATGTAATGAGATAGGTTAGATAGGAAAAGGTTACAAATAGAACCTATTTGATAAAATAAAAAAAGGTTCTATAAATTACTTTGTTGCACCTCAATGTAGCCTTAAAGTACCGTATTCTGAAGAACCTTTTATGGCCTTGTGTGAACTCGCAAACTTTGCTCAATGCAACAATGCCTGCCAGCACTTAGCATGCCACAGAGAGATATACTGCAACACTGATTATCGTTGTTGTGTTGTTTATTTCAAATTAGTTAAAACTCAAACCCTTGGTGAAAATGTAATCCTGTTTACCCCATGTTTTGTTTTTATTTAATTGGTTCTGTAATGAACCTCAGTGGAGTCTCAGTTCTAGTTTCTGCATCAATAGAGCACATTTACACACACACTCATTAGCCACCAGACACATAGTAACGCCCAGGTGGCATCTGGGGGTCAGAATGGACTTATGAGCATCCCCAAGGGGGCAATTATCACACCCGCTCACTATGTTCATTATGACCACTGAGTGTCAACAGTAGCCTTAGGTCTATGTCTACGGATCTGTATAATGCAATGAAGGATGTTGAAGGGCAAAGTGTACACCATTTAAATTTATTTGAAATAAACAACACAACAACGATAATCAGTGTTGCAGTATATCTCTCTGTGGCACGCTAAGTGCTGGCAGGCATTGTTGCATTGAGCAAAGTTTGCGAGTTCACGCAAGGCCATAAAAGGTTCTTCAGAATACTTTACACGTGGCAACCCGTGTCTCTGCATGTCTCGCTGACATTTCAACATGGATGTCAGACCACCATCTCAAGCTCAATCTTAACAAGACCGAGCTCCTCTTAATCCCCGGGAAAGCCTGCCCTCTCCAAGACTTCTCCATCACAGTGGAGAACTCTACTGTAACCCCCTCCCTAACAGCCAAGAACCTTGGAGTGATCCTGGACAACCGACCATCCTGTGCGGAGAACATTGCAGCAACGGCTCGCTCCTGCAGATTCTTCCTTTACAACATCAGAAGGATACGACCATTCCTCACCAGAGAAGCAGCGCAACTCTTGACCCAGGCACTGGTCATCTCCCGCCTTGATTACTGCAACATACTCCTGGCTGGGCTCCCCGCCTCCGCCATCAGACCTCTGCAGCTCATCCAGAACGCTGCTGCCTGTCTGGTGTTCAACCTCCCCAAATACTCTCATGTCACCCCTCTCCTTCGCACCCTGCACTGGCTCCCAATAGCAGCTCGCATCAGATTCAAGACCCTGGTGCTTGCTTACCAGGGAGCTAAAGGGGCAGCCCCTGCCTACCTGAAGGAAATGGTCACCCCCCAAACTCCAGCCTGTTCACTCCGCTCCTCCACCTCGGCTGGCCGACTGGCCCCACCACCTCTACACCAACACGGCAGTCATGCAGCCCGATCACGTCTCTTCACGACACTGGCTCCCTGCTGGTGGAATGAGCTTCCCACGGCTGTCAGAACTGCAGAGTCACTACCCATCTTCCGTCGTAGACTGAAGACCCATCTCTTCGGGTTACACCTTAACTGCTCCTCCTGAGACATCTACTGCCCCCCAGCACTGCGTCTCCTGAAGACACCCGCTTTTCCCCTCTACTGTGTCCCTAAAAACTTCAATTGCCCCCCTTGTACTGTTTCTCTGTTTCTCCAGTGTCTAAATATAAAAAATAAAAAAAAACTAGGTTTAGAAGAAGGTGATAGAAGGTTTTTCTTTCTATCAATGGCCCCGGGCCTGAGCTGGATTACTCTTCCTGCTACGAAGGATTGATGATTCACTTGCTTAGTATTAAAATGTATTGATTGTAAGTCGCTTTGGAATAAGGCATCTGCTAAATGCCAAAAATGTAAATGTCAAATGCAAAAGACATTTAATTTCTGTTGGTGTTATTTTGAGGGTGTAGACAGTGATTCAATGTGTTTTGGCAATCCTTTACAATAACAGGAAAACACTGTAGATTAATACAATACACACTGTATACACCTAGCATAATGAACTCAGACATAAGAAAATCAAGATCTTCCACATTTGTTGAACATTCTCCACACGTTGTATTTATACTCAAACCATGTTCAAGTAGACAGACAGTTTTGAGTGGACAGTTTTGTAAATGTTGTAAGTGTTAGGATGAGTGGAAGTGATAGTTCTCTTCATTTCCTTCCTTTCCTTCACATTTTGTACGGTCTGGTTTTCATTGAGTAACAGCTAATACAATTAAATAAACTCTCACTGCAGACACAGTAGGATATTTATAGCTATCAAGGTTATAGAAAATGATCAGACAGACATCTATGAGGATATCAGGCTAGCAAGGTCAGTATTCTCTTTTAAATCTCTTCTTAAAACTCATGTTTATAGACTAGCCTTTAACTGATACTCTACTTTTGTTTTGTTTTGTGCTATATCAATAAAGTGTATTATTCTATTATTATAAGTATAATTATTATAATGAGTATTTTTTGCATATATTGCTTTGTTAAGATAGCAACATAGAGATGGGATAATAGTCCAGTCAATCTAACTCAAAAAAAGGACCAACCCAGGAGAAATTGCAATAGTAATGTTTCATAGTTTTTATTGTTCCTAATACCCTCCTGCATCATATATTAAAAGTCTTACTTGATTAATTTATTGGATCATACTTTTTTCAAGGTCAAAAGAGGTTAAACAATGTTTTAGAGTGACGCCATCTGGGTAAAATGGTGTTAATATTGGAGGGCCTATGTATACCTATCCAACATATTTGGTGTCTTTTCCTATGTTTTGGGGGTCAATCTTTCCAATAAAACACTTTTTCAGAGGATATTCTTAAGTCTTATACCTGTATTAGGGGTACAACTACCCCAACACCCACTTATTTGCCAAATGTGACGCCAGACAATGTTTTCATCAATCAGTTGCCTACATAAACTCTCAGTTTTTTTTACATATTCTGAAGCTACAGATTGTAAGCTTTCAAATGATGTGTCATACATTGAAATCGGACAGAAATTGAAGACGACACAAGTATTTGAATGTTGGTACACCTCAAACACAGAATGGGAGAAAAGTCACAACAAACGCTGCTAACAGCTAGCGGCTAAGAATGGCACATAGCTACGAACATCTAACTGCATTTTTATAACATCACAACATGCTGAGAGAACATCAACATGCTAAAAACACATAACTACACATAATTAGATGATCACACAGTCCTTGCTTTTGAACACGAACAAGTATAGGCCAATGCACACGGCGTGCGATTTGGTCGCACGACAACATTTGATTCTCAATTCACACCACCGAAGTGTGTGGGTGTGAATGGAGAATCGAATGTTGTCGTGCGACAAAATCGCATCACACGCCGTGTGCATTGTCTCATTCAAAACAATGGAATTGAATTCGGCGGTGCGACAAAATCGCCGCCGTGTGCATTGGCCTTATGTTCACAAGTCAAGTCTCCCTTACCAGTAGCCTAAGGCAGAGGAGAACAGTGAATTAAATCCACACGTTATAAGTATTTAGTGATTGTTAAATTTTATTAGGCCTATATTGAGTGGGTACTTTAAAACTTAAAGTTGAGTGTTATGAGAAAAAAAAAAGAAAAAAAAAGATTGTATGCATCACCCGCAGAATTGAACAAGCTTCCATCATTCCACGTATCAAGTTGACAGCAAAGGACCTAACAGATGTCGGACGCATTAACATTGTTCCATATGTACAGAAGTCTGGGGGCCTAGTGTACACACCAAATACGGTGCCCAAAATGCTCGAAGGAAAAGCAGTTGCCAGGGCCATACGAGGTCATTTCCTGGTTGATGGAGCACTGAACACCCTACTGGCAGCGAAAACTTTTCATGTCAAACTGCCTGTCCCAAACAAAGCAAACTATGCTGTGGACTCAGAGGATGTGTCAGAGTTGACTCAAGATGGTACCGTTGCTGATGACAGCGAGGACACAGTTTCTGATCAGCCAGATGGAGAATCCACAGACCATGCCAAAGTACCAGAGGAACTAGCATCACGCTGGGAGGTACCCCGGTGGCCTCCGTGGAGTCATGCCGCTTTCTAGGCATGACCATCTCCCGGGACCTCAAGTGGGAGCGGAACACCGAGGCCCTCACGAAGAAGGCCCAGAAGTGGATATTCTTCCTCCGGCAGCTGAGGAAATTCAGGCTGCCGAGGTCCATGATGGTCCAGTTTTACACGGCCATCATAGAGTCCATCCTCACCCACTCCATCATCACCTGGTTCCCTGCTGCAACGACCAAGGACAAGGCCAAGTTGCAGCGGGTGATACGTTCAGCAGAGAGGGTGATCGGCTGTCCCTTGCCCTCCCTCAACTCCCTGCATGACACCAGGGCTCTGAGGAGGGCAAGGAAGATCATGGCAGACCCCTTCCACCCCGGCCACGGCCTCCTCACCCTGCTTCCCTCTGGAAGAAGGTTGCGGCTGCCTAAGACATTAAAGGCCCGCCACAGGCTCAGTTTCTTCCCCTCAGCCGCCAGGCTGCTAAATGACTCTGGCTTCCCCCTCCCCCCCGCCTCCAAGTCTGCCCAGGACATAACATGCACTGGACCTTGAATAACTCTGCACTGCACTTTATATACAGCACTATTCATGCACTGTCTGTCCTGTGTTGTCCTGTTTTTGCCTGTCTTTGCATTTGTATTTGTACTTGTTTTGTTCATGTATATGTGAAAAAAGCATAAATGCACCTTCTGTAAATGCCAAAGCAAATTCCTACATGTGTCAAGCATAATGGCAATAAACGTTATCTGAATCTGAATCTGAATCTGAAAAAGCAGAAGCCTCAGATCTGTATGACAGTGTTATGGCTGCCACCGCAACCGGGACAAATGCAAGTGCACTACTCCAGATCATAGCTCAGCGTTTGGGGGCAGAGAAGACAACCATGGTAGATGGCCGGCAGCAGCATTGTGGCTACAGTACATGGAGATGATCGACCTAGTCTGTGCATTCATTGGATCGGAGAGAACTGGAAATTGGGATCAGCACCTTGATACCCTGACAGACATGATGCCATTCAAGGCTGCCTCCGGACATAACTTGTATGTAAAATCATTGACCATATACCTCCAGAAAATGCACCAACTAGAAGACACATATCCCCAAGTTTACAAACGATTTCAGGAAGATGGTCTGCAAGTTGTTCGTAGATCAAATGAATACTGGGCCGGACTATCCCCCGACCTTGTAATAGAACAAGCCCTCGTGCGAAGTATGAAAACAACCGAAGGACTGACAGGGAAGGAGTATGTCTGAAACACAACGTTTGGTTTGGGTTCTTTCCAACCCTGCAACATCTGAAATCAACAATGCAATGAAAGAAGTGACAGGGGTAAACTATGAAACTAGTGAACAGCACAAGGACCTTTCTGCATCAAGACAGGCACGAGACAATGCTGACACTATCAAAATACTTCAATTGTTGGAGTCACAAAATCCGTTTGCCGGGTATGAACACCTTCAGCACCTAATCACTGGTTTCCAAATCCACAGTCAAACTGAACAAAGAAGAAGTTGTCCATATTGATCATCAAGTTACAGGTTGTTTGCAACAACATCTTATTCGCGCATGCCATACTTGGCTGTGATACAACATCCAGACTCTTTGGGGTTGGGAAAGGGGTATCTCTGTGTCTGGTTAGCGAAAACGACTCATTCAGAGTACAGGCCAGCATTTTTCAAAAACAATCTGCTACCAAGGAAGAAATTGCTGCTGCAGGGGAAAGGGCAATGAACTAATATACCAATATACTAATACTAATCTACAAAGGTGCCGAAATGGATTCTCTCAATGACCTCAGGCTGAAAAGTTTCTATACTAAAGTGACTGACAGCAAAACGGCTATCCACCCTTGCAACTTGCCACCAACATGGTCGTCTGCCATGCTTCACAGCTTCAGAGTGTACCATCAGGTTCAGGAATGGATGGGAAACTCGCTACCACCAGAGGAATGGGGCTGGAGGATCCAAGACTCATGCCTCATTCCCATCCATTCCGACCAGGACCTTGCTTCTCAATACTTGTTGGAGCTTGTGCGCTGTAATTGCAAGTCAGGTTGTGGCACTATGCGCTGCAAATGCCGTTGTCAAGGACTTGATTGCTCTGTAGCCTGTTCAGAATGCAGAGGTGTATGCGCGAATATGTCGGCACAACATTTGGATGAGGACATGGAGTGAAGGTTACATGTAGGCCTACAGTAAAGGCATATTTCAAGCTTGGTCTAAAAACTGTTTTTAATAGGTTTATATGGTTTATTTCTCATTTAAGGGTTTAATCTGTACTGTATGATATGCAACATGGTTTTGGAAAACATATATATTTGGAAAAACATTAACATTTCTGTATGTTCAGAAATGTCAATGATAATACATGTGTTATAAACTAATTTGATTGACTTTGTTTGAATAAAATAAAATAAAACTATAAAATAAAATAAAATAAAACTATATAATTGTGGGTTAAGGGTACCCCCAAGGGGGGGTAATGGCCATTTTCTCAAAAATAGTTTTTTTTCTCATACTCTGAGCCATAAATCTCCACTTCAGTAGCACTTACATACACCAAACTTTCCAGTTGTATTCCTATCTACATTCCGAGGTCTGCTATAGAGGGGTTTGTTAATATATCATTCATAGCCTGATTTATGTAACATTTACTCCTAAAAACATGGCAAAATGTTATAGAGGACATTGACTCTAATATGACAACAAGATGAAACAAGAATTTTTAACCTGGCTTTATCCAATGTTCAGATTTCTGATTTTGAATGTTATGCAAATTAGCACATATTTCATTAGATAATGCCTAATTTGCATATTTAAACATAATATTTCAGAAAACTTGTAATACAAAGAATGTTAGTCTTAATGTAAGTGATTAACTGGTGAAGTTTCATGGTGATATCTATTAGTTGATTTTTTTATCCTATTAACTGGCTGTGTTGCGCCTGGCACAAAAACCCACATTTTCGACCCCTGAATTTACCTTGATCCAATAAATATTAAGACTAAGACTTTTAATATGTTATTTGGTTGTCCCTAGGGATCACAAAAAAACTTGAATGATTACTATTGCAATTTCCCCTGGGTTAAACCACAGATTGACTGGACTATAATAATAATAATAATATTTTAAGTATTATTATATTAAACGTTGTGGTTGTTGTCGTCGTTATTATGACCACTATTATTATTATTATTATTATCCTATATGTCTAAGCCTACTATGAAAGAAAAACATAAACAAGAGAGTTTTCAGAAACATAGCTTTTTACTTATATTTTTAGCCATAATGTTATCATTGGCCAGAAGGGGAGGCAGCAGCCCGTGGAGGGCTCTGAATCGTCGACCTTCTTTGTCTTCTTGCTTTTCCTTTTGAGCTTAGCCCAGAAAGACAGCTTTGCTTTGGGGGCAGCAGGTGCTGTCATTTCGGGCACAGACTGAGTCCGTCATGTCCATGTTTCCGTGGACATTTTCAAACTAAGAAGAGAATGTCCTGACAGAATTATTATTATTATCATCATCATCATCATCATCATCATCATTGTGAAGTACTTTATTGCAGCATGATACAGTTTATAAATAGGAGTGACTGTCTTTTGTTCTCCAAACATTGAGGAAGGTGAAAGCCGAAAGGCATCTGTTTGGCTGCTGCTGTTATTGTTACATGTAAACAAGTATCAATGATAAAAACAAAACAGACATGAGTCTTTATCTATGCTTTGCACACATCCTTTATTGCAATCAGGATAACAAAGTGTCAACTTTATTGCATTTTAAATATCTAATTAAATGAACTTTTATCTCTTTTGTTCTGATACCGTAAATGACTGGATTCAAAGAAGTAGGAACAAGAAGATACATTAAGCTTGTTAAGACACGCACATCAGGGGGGATAGTACTAACCCTATACCCAGTAAATGCAACCTAAACACTTCCATAGGCAACACAGATGACCATTATATGAGAACTGCAGGTTTGGATGGCTTTTTGGCGTGAATCTCCTGAGGATGACCGAAATATATTGAAAAAAATCAGTATATAAGAAAACGCTATGAAAATACAGTCAATAGTTGGTATACAGAAAGCCACAACCCCTGCTATGTAGTTTCTGAAAACATCACCACATGACACACTAACCACTATTGTATGCTCACAGAAGCAGTGGTAGAGAACATTTGATAAGCAAAATGTGAGCGGTCCAAACAAACCAACCATTGCAACGATAATCATAGTATTTCTAGTAACAAACACAGAAGTAAAAACAAGTGCATTTTTCAGATTCATGTAATCATTGTAGCGTAAAGGGACACAGATGGCTACATAGCGATCTATTGCCATCCCGAGTAAGATTGTGGATTGAAAAGTTCCACAGTAGTGAATGCAAAACATCTGAACGAGACATTCCTCTCGAGAAATAATATTTCTGCTGAATAAGAAGCTGAATAACATCCTTGGTACAAACATAACTGGGAGAGCAATATTAATTAAGAAAATATTAATTCAACTGAAGATACTGCAGGGTGATGTGTTTATAATGATAGTAATTCACATCATTTTCATTGTGATGAGGTAGGACATTTGGACTTTCCTGCTGATCTAAAGCTTTACTGGCTTCTGTTAAACTGCATTTTGAGAGGTGTGGGATCTGTGATGACAATGCTCTCTGTTTGGCAGGATCACAAGGCAATTCCTTGTTTCTGTTGGACTCCCAGGAGGTCTCCTTCACACTTAAATTTTTTTCCCTTGGCAGGGGCCAACATAGGCCCTGTGGTTTCACTCTTGCCCCTCTTTCTCTTCCCAGGGCTGGGTTCAAAGAGGATCTGAACCTTAGTCTTTGAGGGCAAGTTGAGCAAAAGAGGCCTTTGTGGGTTGTTAACTGGAGAAAAGTAGTCCTCAAACGCTCCATCATCTTCATTGGGACAGGAAGAAGCATTCACTGAGTCACTTGAGAGAGCAAAGGACCGTGCGGACAGAGATGCAGAAATACTACAGGCATCTTTATTTGTGGTTGATTTACTTTCTATGGGGGACTGCACTGTATGTTTTTTGTTGACTGATGGTAATCCTTTTGAGAGAGCAAAGGACCGTGCGGACAGAGATGCAGAAATACTACAAGCATCTTTATTTGTGGTTGATTTACTTTCTATGGGGGACTGCACTGTATGTTTTTTGTTGACTGATGGTAATCCTTTTGCTTTGTTACTTCTGCTTGATCGTCTTGAGTTTCCTGGAACAGCCATGTCAAAGGTAAACACACTCTTGCTACCATCAGGACTCTCTGAAGAAATGTGTTTCTTGACTCCAGCTCTTTTGATTTTGGTCAACCTTGGCTTTTTGTCTTGTTTTATGCCTTCGTCTTCAGCTGATAAAGCAGGGAAAGGAATTGGATCTAATGATTTTGGTCTCGACACATCACTGCAAGGTGACAACCACTGGTCGTTCTTGTGCAGGGATTTTCCAGGACAGTTGTCACTAGTGTCTTCTTGTTGCTTCTTTCCATCTTTCTTCTTTGAGCAAGACTGAGCACCAACATATGGGTCATCAGAATCCGTATCTGCATGGACAAAATATGAGAATAAGTGAAGAAATATAGGTTAATTCTAACCAGTCATTTTAATCCATCATCAAACTCATCTCCCATTAGGTAAGTATTACAGATTAGACCAAGAACAATCCAAAGCAGAGAATCAACAAAGGATTCCCAAGTCCTTACCCAGCTGGGAGATGTGTGATGGTGTATTCCCAAGAGAAGGCTCGAGTTCAGGTGATAATCTGGACTCTGCCATCTCTGAAGCTGAGAGAATGCATTGATTAGAGTCACAGCAAGCAAACAGATTTCTCAGCTGAAGCACATACAATTCTATAGCGTTTCCATAGCGTAGTGGTTATCATGTTCGAAACTGGGGCAGAAACACATTTTGGGGGTAGTGGAGGTCTAGTGGATAGTGAGTTGGACTGGTGATCAGAGGGTCATGAGTTCAAATCCCACCTGGGAACACCACCACTAGTGTGCCCTTGAGTAAGGCACTTACCCTAAGTTACTCCAGGGAGACTGTCTCTGAAATCTCTAATTGTAAGTTGCTTTGTATAAAAGTGTCTGCTAAAATGTAAAAGATCTTGCTCATATGGTGGCAGCAGAATGTTTGGAGTGTGTGTCATAACTGTCCTTGCACTTGTTATACATTATCATAACTGTAAATATCAGGTTCAATTGTAACCCTCGGGTCAAGCAATTGGTGATATACAGTATATAAGATATACCTGTGGGAGAGAGGTTCTCCCTTTCCTCTCTCATCTCTTTCAGTCGCTGTGCCATGGTGTCAGACCATTTCAGCAGAGGGCTGTAGACTATTCCATTCTCGTGATCAATGATGAAAGTGGACACATCTGTAACTGTGAACACAGAACATGTTCAAATGAAACCACCTTCAAGCACAAAGCTCTTTTAGACGCCAACTATAGTATTCTTCAGATGAACAGAGGTGTCTTACAAAAAGGTGACGACGGCACTGGATGAAGCTCTTTCATCATCTTGTCCAGTTTTTTCTTCATGCGTGTGTCATTTTCGGGGGTCAGCACAGGGTAGTCTTTTGGCTGCATAGAACGATGCTGGAACAAACAAAAAAACAGTGTTATGTTTGGAATATAATCAAACTTATAAAGACAAGCTTTGACTTTTGAACCATGTCGTTTTGTTTTTTTTGCCAAACACACAACTAGTTGACAATGATTCCACCTTTATCACCAGTGTCTAATGTATTTTCATAGGCCTAAAGACTACTTCTGTATTACCCGGCAGGGTTCGACATTAACGGTTGCCCGATTGCCCGGGGCAAGTAAAACATTTGCCGGGTTTGTTTGCGCGACAGCAACGACGCTGCTGGATCCTGGTAATGCAGGAAGAACAGGACGGCGCAGGCGCCAGACCAGACTAGATGATTGTGAAGATATTATTAAAGCGTACCCCCTGTCCACCTGTCTGTCGATCAGCGCGTACGCTTTAATAATATCTTCACTCCACAATCATCTAGTCTGGTCTGGCGCCTGCGCCGTCCGTTGTTCTTCCTGCACACCGATACACAGATCCAGGATCCAGCAGCGTCGTTGTTGCGCAAACAAACACAGCAAATGTTTTACTGGCCCCGGGCAATCGGGCAAAAGTTAATGTCCAACCCTGCGCTGTCATTGTTTTTGTCTTAAGAATGTTACACATCACTTACTGCCCTTCTCTTGAGCGCAGGACTGGCTTCATCATTGAAGGCAGGATACGGCTCTTCATCCACATGTTCACCGTCATCTTTACATCTGCATACGATGGAAATATGAAGTAAATAAAAAACATTTATTCTCTCCGAAAAGTTTTTTTCTTCTTTTCTTTTTTTAACTGTCAGTGACATCTTCTGGCCGGTATAAGTATTGCAAGGAAATAACAAGTCACCAACTGGGCATGCTGACAAACGAAATACCATTGTTAAACTCCATTGTTGTCATTACCACAATGTTGCACTTAACAGGGCAGAAAAAGCCAAGGTTTACCTGGCCACCCAGAGAACAGATACAAGCCTCACACCAGTCTTCTGGGCTTTATCCCATGTGGCTGGATGGCCGTATTGAAAGACCACATGGGTGACTCGCTTATTTAATCTTTTTGTCACCTGCAATTGTAGAAGGAAGGTCACAGTGTGAAGGACAAGAGTATCATTATTTTTTTTTAAAAATTCAAGGACTTTCAAGACTTAATTCCCTCAAGTTCAAGGACCCAACATGGCATAGTTTGAGACAGATCTAGATGAGAATTGATATAATAGGAACTATCCGCTCACAGACAACAATTAAAAAGAGAGGCTTTTGAATGTGTGAACACAGGTCTCTTGCCTTCTCTACCACAGCACAGCAAAACAATATATTGTGAAATATGTGTATATAAGTTACTGTGTTAAGTTAAGCAATGTGGCTTATCTACTATAATTAGGTTAAACATTTTTAGGTTTTTTGTTTTGTTTTTTGAGAGAGAGAGAGAGAGAGAGAGAGAGAGAGAGAGAGAGAGAGAGAGAGAGAGAGAGAGAGAGAGAGAGAGAGAGAGAGAGAGAGAGAGAGAGAGAGCGAGAGAGAGCGCGGGGAATTCAAGCACTTTCAATGACCCATGTCTATTTTCAAAAACTTTCAAGGCCTTGATTTTCTTTTCTCAAACTCACAAACTTTCATGGATTTCAAGGACCCGTGGGAACCCTGTTTAAAACTCACCTCAGCTCCCATATCGCACAGCTGCTGGATGATGGACTTGGAGTAATTCTCTGTTTTGCTTCTGGACCACACATCAACATAGGCCACAACATCTGCACAAAATACCAATAGCTCACACTCGGATTTAGATGTATAGACAAACAGTTGAGATACCAACGCCACTCTTCTAATTCTAAATGATTTTTAGTAATAGAGTTAGACATCAAATGAAAGCAATGTCTCACATCTGACCCAATGCAGTGTCAGACTACATCAGCATTTTGGCCTACCTTTAAGGATGGCAGCAGAGTTGCTGTTTGTGGTCATCTTATTCACATTCACCTGTAATCATGAACATGACAATAATTAGTGTGCTTGCTACTTCTCCTACATCTTATGCCAAAAATATGACCCAGCTGGTGTATGCGGTGCAGGTTTATGTATGATAAGAAACAGGAAAGTGAGTTATTACTCTGATAACAAACAGGAAAGATTACAGTTGAACAATAGCAATGGAATTTCAAACCCAACAAGAGGGTCCTGGAATGTTGTGAGATTAGCATTGGGATGGATGACATGTTTCTGTACTTCACACAAATGGTGGAATGTTCAAAACTCCACACTTGGCAGTTGGGAATTTCCATTTCAAACCCATTTTCGACAACTTTTAAGGTACACAAAACATACATCTGGGATGTACATACATCTGGGAACATCTGGTTCCCAGGATTACTACGGTGTGACTTTCTAAGCTGTGACATTTATACGTTTTGAGACAGAGCTGGCTGAAGCTGGGCATGCTTTTCTCAAACGACTATTGGTATTGGGACGCATAGGCGACTCCAACACAACACACACATCACGTATACATATCATTTCAACTTTATAACTTCTTTTTAAAAAAAATATATATATATATATATATATATTACCACTTACGTGCACATCTATGGTGACCACACACTCCAAACCAAGTGTAAATGTGCAGAAAACTCGAAGTTATTAACATAACTCTTTAAGGACCCCAATTGAAATAAGCCAGTGGCTTTCTTGGGTTTTTATCCACTTAGTTTGACCTTGTATGTAATATGTACTTTCATGTACCTACTTCTGCAAACATTCTAATAAAGTTTTCAAAAAAACTCGAGCCGAGAGTTGTCGGCCATGTTTTTTGTTTTTGAAAAATATCAGTTGGCGCATGTATGTTAACCCTTAACCGCCCGTTGTCATACTCGATGGGGCGATTACGTGATGGCTGATTCGACACGATTGCACACAGCTAGATATGTAACATCAATTTAGTAACCAATATACATACCTAGGATTATATTTCAGCAAGATTATCTTGCGTTGCAAACGTTGTTCGAGCGATGCGTCAAGAAAGGCAGCTCAACAGCTTGGAACTTCGCTTCCGGCGGGTCTGGGGGCGGGACTTGTAGTCAACCAGACCAGAGATAGGCCGAGCCATTTTAGACAAGGGAATCCACCTGTTACCTATCTGTCACAGAGACTTGTGGGGATTGCCTGAAATACCACTAGTTTATTACCAAAAAATAAAGAAGATTATTTTTCATTGTAATTTGTGGATTACATGATTTCCATGTATACAATGAGCCCGTTCTCCGATTTCTACCTCTCTATGGTGATCCCGGTATCACAACAGAAGGGTTGTTGATTACGAATTAAAGGCTAAAGATGATTTATACCACCACTGTACTCAACAACCCCTCTGTTGTTTTATCTATGTTCTTGTGAGAACGGGAGGACTCAGAGCGCAAGAACGCATTTTGGAACCCAGATACATATGGAAGCATATAGCTGACCTAATTCAAATGTTAATGCAATATGAGATTGCAATTGCTTGTTCCACTTTTGCATGCATTCTTTCAGACAATATTCAAATTCAAATGCAATTCTAATGATTTGCATTTTCATTTTCATGTACCCGATGTGCACATTCGCTGTCAATATTAAAATTATAATGCAAAGCCATTTGACATTTAATTTCCAAAGTCATGCGCTGCTTTGTAGCTGACAAAATTCAAAAGTTCATTCTGATGTGCAAATGACTTTGCAATCCCAAAATAGCATATTCATTTGCCACTTTTGCCTGCGTTATTTGAGTCAATATTCAAATTGTAATGCAATAATGTGATACGCAATTGCATTTACATGTTCTAGGAAACACATCCGCTTTGTAGCTTACAACATTCAAACTCTCTATGCAATTCAGTGATACGCAATTGCATTTACATGTTCTAGGATAGGAAACACATCCGCTTTACAGCTGACAAAATTCAAACTCTCTATGCAATTCAAACGCATCCGGGTACTTTGCTCTCCCGTCATGTCCACGCCCCTTTTTGGGTGGTAGCAGTGGAGAAGTTTGACTGGCAGTCAATGGAAATTTCTGGTCTTTGCTACTTTAATCAGATAAAATAAGAAAACCGTAGTGCTTTTTAGATATTAGGAGCCCAAATCCGATGGCCAGTTAGGCAAACTATTATATAGTGTAACGGACTGTCACTGAGTTCTAGTGGGTTAACGTTACTGTTGCTTTTAGAGTGGTTGTTGTTGGATGACGTTCATCCGGGGGAGGGAGGGTTCTGGGGCGGGGAAACAACTACACCAGTGGTTTCAGACATAATCAGGTTGAGTACATGGGCGTAGCACCACACATGAACTTGGCTTGGGGCTTCCTTTGACAGCCAGGCAGAGAAGCCCCTGTATTGGCCTTGCATATTTGCGGCCCCATCTGTGGAGTTTCCGATGCAGTTCTTCATGTCGATTTTGCAAGAGGTCAACGTCTCTTTGAGCAGTTTAAGAAAGTCCTCACCTGTTGATGATTTGCATTCAACGACTGCCAGTAGCTTCTCATGAACGCTGTCTGTTACATAGCGGACTACAACACTGCACTGATCTTTTGCTGAGATATCTTGTGTCGTATCGATTTTTTTATTTTTTTTTTCCAATGCCGTGTGATCTACCCACACTACCTTTGTGATCGACCGGTCGATCGCGATCGACGTAATGAGCACCCCTGAAGTACATGATATAATAATGAACCTAAAGAATTCTGCCCATGGTCACGATGGTATCAAAACCAGTCTTATTAAAGAAACTGTTGACTATATTATCCATCCCTTAACTCATATCCTTTCTTTATCCCTACAATCTGGCATCGTCCCTCAGGAATTCAAAATCGCCAAAGTTATACCAATCTATAAATCAGGCGACTCAAAGGACTTCGGCAACTACCGTCCTATATCTGTTCTGCCCTGTTTATCAAAAATCCTGGAGAAACTGGTCTACACAAGAATCTCTAAGCACCTAACAGTGAACAACATCCTGTACAACCATCAGTATGGATTCCGTAAGAAATACTCCACTGAGCATGCACTACTGCAACTTGTCAACACTATTTCTACAGCACTGGATGATAAACATTTTGCTCTTGGTGTCTTTCTAGACTTAAGCAAAGCCTTTGATACTGTTAACCACAACATTCTTATCTCCAAGCTTAATAGATATGGTGTGCAAGGTATTGCTCTTAAATGGTTTATCAACTATCTGGATAACAGAGAACAATTTGTTTCCTCCAACGGCTGCTCATCGAAGAAATCAAGAATTCTTTCTGGGGTTCCACAAGGTTCCATCTTGGGCCCGTTACTATTCTTACTTTACATCAATGACTTGTCTATGTCTTGCAAAAACCTTCTCCCCTTATTATTCGCTGACGATACCAACCTTATAGCTGTACATGAAGACTTCAAGTCTTTGATTGAATGTGTAAATGAAGAATTATCAATTGCCTCTAACTGGTTCCAACTGAATAAATTAACCCTCAATGTAAAAAAATGTAATTTCATGATCTTTTGCAACAAAAACAAGTGCTACTCCAAAGATGACGCTAAAATATCAATCAATGGAACCATCATTATTCAAGTTCAACATACTAAATTCCTAGGTGTCATTGTTGACAAAGGTTTAAACTGGAATATTCACATCGATCAGGTCTGCAAGACATCCATGAAGATGCTTGGTATAATGAGAAGGGTCTGCCCCCTGATCCACTCCTCTGCTCATTTAACCTTGTACTATAGCTTCTTATTTCCTTACACCAACTACTGTAATATAGTCTGGGCTGCTACTTATCCTTCATACCTCAACAAATTACTTGTTATCCAGAAGAGGTTCCTTAGGATGATCTCTCACTCTAACAGATTCGAACCATCTGCACCTCTATTTAGGAAATATTCATTATTACCCATCAATAAACTGAATATTTTTCAAACATGCTTATTCATACACAAATTCATCAACAACTAGCAAGATCTTCCTTCTACTTTCCATAGTTTCTTTATTTTCTCATCTGACATACACTCTTATCCAACAAGATTCAATAATGACCTCCACTTACCTTTCTGTCGAACTTCTAGCCACCAATTTAACATTTGTTATAGAGGTCCGAGAATCTGGAACACCTTGAGCTCGCCACTGAGATCAACACCTCGATCGGCTTTCAAAAAGCAACTGAAAAAATATCTAATCTCGTTATAAGCTGTTTACTTTATATTGTAGTGCTTTTCCCGTTGAAAGGTGGGCTAGATGGAAATCTATGTTTATTTTTTTACTAATCTTACTATCCTTGTATTTATTTTCAGTTTTTTTTGTTTGTTTTGTTTTTGTCTTGTGTGTTTGTATGTGCTATCCTACCTTTCTGCCCGATGGATATTATTTTGTTTGTGGTTTCTTTTCTCCTATTGACGTGCAGTAAGTGTCCCTTGATTTTTATTTGAAACAATGATATTGACGTGGAGTGGAACTCTGTACAAGCCTTCTGGGCTTCGTTCCCTCCTTGCACAATTTCTTGTGTGCTAAATAAATAAAATAAAATAAACTAAACAGCACAGACACAACAACAAACCAGGGCCCCAGAAGAAGAAAAAGCCCCAGAGCACAAGTCCGTCCAAGCCAGGCCCCCGGCCGAGGAAGAGTACAGCTCAGCAGGCCATCCTGAGGCAGGCCTTCCTCACCTGCCAGTGGCTCACCAAGGAGGACTGCACACTTTTGCAGGCGCAGACGGGTCTCACCCGCCATTACATAACCCAGTGGTTCAGCGACACGCGCTACCACGTCAAGCAAGGCCTCGAGAGATGGATAAGGGAGGAGGATCGCTGTAAGATTATAGCTGAGGTCAAAGAGAGGCAACAGAGGAAGTCACAATAAAAATCTTCATTCACTGTTCATTCATTGTTTTAATCTTCATTCACTTTATTGCCTCCAGACTCACATGTTCTTTCTCTTTTCTTTATGAATAAACAGTTTTTTCCTTGTTCTGCAACTATTTCTCCTCATTTATATTTTGTGAGCTGCATCATTGTCAACAGATGAACTACACAGATGAAATCATGTATATAAGAGAGTAGGAGATGAATGTAATTAAAAAATGCCATCTTTGTCCATCACACATTATATCATCACTGTGTTTAACATGGTACAATTGATAGAAAAAGAGGATTATATACATCAAACATATTTGTATTCTAATTTGTACAACCAACTTTTCTACATTTTACATTATACACCAGCAGCATAATGTGTTAAGCTTATCATACTCATTGTACATATTATACTCATAGTATTCAAAATATTACTCGAACAGAAGGTTGCCACGATTGGCACAAGTACATGTTGTGATCAGCTCCACATCTTATCTTCTATTCTCATTAGACCTGATGAGTGATTAGCCAATCACAGAGGGTTAGGGTTAGACACTCCCCTAATTCCAGTACTCAATCCGCTTGTTAAGTCTGACGTCACACGTGACGTTTAGGAACTTCCGGGGCCAAACCAGAAATTCTCCGCACCAGAATAACAGTTGTACTAGCGATAACTTACCATTACACTATTATTATACTATCATACTATCTATAACTAGCTAACAATTACAAAGTTAGTCAACAATGGCTGAACCTGTGAACCTTTTCACGATCACGTCTTTCTTTAGTGAGGCACCATTGAGAGTTAAAAAGGGTCTAAATTCGTTCAATTCCAACAAAGTGGTTAGTGTCACGGTTTTCTCAGGGGGTATTATCAAGGGTAGTGTCCAGGCATCCATGAAAAAAAAGATTTACGAGGTTGAGGTGAGTTAAGTTAGCGG
Source organism: Nansenia antarctica (assembly GCF_963989245.1). NCBI lineage: Eukaryota > Metazoa > Chordata > Actinopteri > Argentiniformes > Microstomatidae > Nansenia > Nansenia antarctica. Next base: position 28,279,218 of record NC_137675.1, on the reverse strand, counting down.
TAAGTTAGCTAGTTGAGATGATATGCCATGTTCTGTCTGAGGTGAGTTAAGTTAGCAGTAAGTTAGCTAGTTGAGATGATATGCCATGTTCTGTCTGAGGTGAGTTAAGTTAGCAGTAAGTTAGCTAGTTGAGATGATATGCCATGTTCTGTCTGAGGTGAGTTAAGTTAGCAGTAAGTTAGCTAGTTGAGATGATATGCCATGTTCTGTCTGAGGTGAGTTAAGTTAGCAGTAAGTTATTTATGTAAGGGTGGTTAGGGCTAAAATTGTTTTCAATGCAGGTGCACGTTGAGGGTCAGTCTGTCAGGTACAGCACCTGCGAGTGCCCAATCGGCAGAGACAAGTGCCACCATATGGCTGCTTTGTTGATTTGGGTGGAGAAAAATGTGTCCCGTACCGACGTGGAATGCGTGTGGAAGAGGGCAAAGACACCGAAAACGAATGAAATTGCAGCCAAGAGAGTGTCTGAGATGACTCCATCCACAACACAAGGTTAGTAATTAATTAGCAAGTGGTGCTTACGTTGTTACTAAATCAATACAACACATATTCTCAATTAGTATTACTCATTTCATACTATTATTTCAGCTGGAATCAAAAGACCGGTCACCCAGGAGGACAAGGAATGGGCACTGGCATCCCTGTCCAAACTTGGCCGTTTTACTGGGATGGGGTGGATTTTGAGTCCAGAAATGCCTCAGGTACGACTTATGTCTTTTGTACTTTGATATGCTTTCCATGTTACCAGAAACATCCCAATTACACAATTGAAAGGCGCTATAGAAATTAAAGTTATTATTACACTGAAACCTCATTGACTTACAAGGAAATCATTCTTATTTGTACAAATCTGACACTGTGCTTAACTTTGAATCTAGACTCTCCCTATCAAGACCTTTGATGGGCTTGTGACCAGCCCAGGTTATGCGCAAGCTGAGCACAAGGCTCTTTATGTGCTGTCATCACTTGCAGTTACTGAGGAAGAAAAGCAGCAGATTGAGATAGCCACAGTTGGACAAGCAAAGAATGTGTTATGGTAAGAAATTGCATTAATAAGAACAAAACAAGAAACAAGCCAAATCAATTACTATTAAATGAAACTGCTCAACTTTGCAGACACTTATAGAAATTGTAGCAACTGCTAGCTGCAACAGGTCAGATTGTTTTACATGTAACTGTAATCTTCATAACAGGTCAGCATATCGACTCCCGTAGACATGAAGGATGATGATGATGACCCGGCTCGAAGGAGAGAGATCCGGAGCAAGTACCGAGTCCTCATCAGCACAGTGCAACAAAACCGAGAGGACATTTTGAAACTCGACAACAACAAACTCACTGAGGTTTTGGAGGAGACCAACATACTTTATAAAGAAGTTCGTCAGGCCCCGGAGGCAGTGCTGGATGCCCAGCTCCTCGTTCTGGCAGCAGACCTTGGCAAAGAGAAGGCCAGCCAACTGCCTGCTGGGGGATCTACTTTTGACCCGGCTGCCTTTACTGAGAACCTTCTCTCCTTCATGGGGCTGAATCGATTGGAGGAGGAGGAGGAGGAGGAGGAGGAGGAGGAGGAGGAGGAGGAGGAAGAGAAGGATGGCGCAACCGGCGGCTACCTACCCGCTGACGCCTGGCAGAAATTGGCTAAGAGAGCAGAGTGCTGCTTCAAGACAGCCCCGACCTTCCACTACATGCTGGGCTCGTTCCTGGCAGAGCCGCCGCCACCACGGCAGCGGAGAGAGAGGCAGAGGAAGGTGCCTGGCAAGGACGCCGAGAGGACCATGCCCATGCAGTTGGAGGAACACGAAGAATCCCACCAGGAGGCAACTGAGAAGGAGGTAGAGAGGATTCTGGGATACTTGCGAAGCTACTTTGCTGATGACCCCACCACACCCATCTCATATTATGAGTTTGTCATTGATCCCAACTCGTTCTCGCGGACAGTGGAGAACATTTTCCATACGTCTTTTCTGATCAGGGACGGTTTGGCAAGGATGTACCTGGATAACGACGAGTTGCCTTGTATCGCTCCTAATTTATAATAATAATAATAATTTTGCCATTTAGCAGATGCTTTTATCCAAAGCGACTTACAGGGACATTCCCCCTGGAGTAACTGAGGGCTAAGTGCCTTACTCAAGGGCACACTAGTAGTGGTGTGGCTTCAGGCGGGATTTGAACTCACAACCTTCGGATCACAAGTCCAACTCACTATCCACTAGACCACCGCTACCTCCTCCTGTGGAGGAAGGGGAGGTGGAGGCTGGAGGGTCGTCCAGCCGACAGCAGTGTGTCATCTCCATCAGCCCTAAGAGCTGGAGGGAACTCATTGACGTCTTTGACATAACGGAGCCCTTGATCAATGCTCCAAGCACACAGGCTCAGTCAGATCTGGGTACACCTGCACTAGACAACTAGACACCTGCACTAGACAATTTGCAATCGCCTCACCACATCACATGCATATACCACATGAGTTATTATTGATTGTATTTAGTATTTTACTGCCTTATTGTGTTTATTATTCTTTTATTTCCACTACTTTTGAGAGGGTGCTCGTTTCAAGCATTACATTGTACCGTTTACATCTGTATCCTGTTTCTATGATAAATATACACTGATTTTATTTGATTTAAGTAGTTACATTTCCCTGACCCATCCCTCAATTGTTTACCAAAACAGTTGGCAGGGTGACCACTTTGTTGTTGTTTGAAACAGATTGCCTCATTAAATCTTAAATGTCTAAAAAAAAAAAATATATATATATATATATATATATATAAGGTTCTATCTCCATTTAGGGCAGTTCAGAGATATTGAGCGTCAATGTTTTTACAATCCATTATGTTTTGTGAGATGGAACCTTTGTATTTCATGAATTACAAACTCAAAAATGTCAACATTTAAAAAAATAACACCACACATGCATTAATAAACACCTAATGGATCAGATTATGTAAAAAACACAATTTTGACAAAAATGGAGATAGAACCTTATAATTCTAACGTCACGACAGGCTAATGTACATGCACACTGAGATGCACAGATTAGGGATGAGACTATATTAGCAAAATACTCTAATATTGATACAGTATCGGGCCACAGACAACCTACAGCAGGGGGTCTCCATGTCTGGCAAGGCTCCAGGGCCATGAGGACAGTGTTGTCAGGCAGGGACATGAAGAAGTCCTCAGAGTCCACCTCAGTCCCGTCCTCCTCACACACCAGGGACAGACACATGGTGGACAGGGACAGCAGCAGAGCCTCGCACACCTGGACAGACAGAAAGCCAAGGGATATTTTCAGGAAACAGTCCAACTAAGTGAGTATGAAGTCAAATCTGTATTATGTGTTGCATATTTTCTCTCTCTCTCTCTCTCTCTCTCTCTCTCTCTCTCTCTCTCTCTCTCTCTCTCTCTCTCTCTCTCTCTCTCTCTCTCTCTCTCTCTCTCTCTCTCTCTCTCTCTCTCTCTCTCTCTCTCTCTCTCTCTCTCTCTCTCTCTCTCTCTCTCTCTCTCTCTCTCTCTCTCTCTCTCTCTCTCTCTCTCTCTCTCTCTCTCTCTCTCTCTCTCTCTCTCTCTCTCTCTCTCTCTCTCTCTCTCTCTCTCTCTCTCTCTCTCAGCTCCTCCAGAGTGCCGGCTGTGACGCCCTTCCTGGTCTCCCTGTCTTGGGTGACCACTCTGAACGGCAATTGCCCAAGTCATTTTTCAGTGTTTTACATAGCCTGAAACTACAGATTGTAAGCTTTCAAATGCTTTTGAAATCGGATTTTTTTTTAGGACGACACAAGTATTTGAATGTTGGTGCACCTCAGACAGAGACTGGGAGAAAAATCACTCTGCTGCAGCAACAAACGCTGTTAACAGCTAGCGGCTAACAGTGGTACATCGCTACGAACGTCTAACTACGTTTTTATAACATCACACAACATGCTGAGGGAACATGAACATGCTAAAAACACATAAATAGATGAACACACAGTCCTTGATTTTGAACACATCCTAAAACAAAAGTATGTTTACAAGTAAAGTGGTCACTTACCAGTAGCCTACGGCAAACGAGAACAGTGAATCCAATCCACAAATTATAAGTATTTAGTGATCGTTAAACTGTTGTTTGTTATATCGAGTGGGTACTTGATACTAGATATTGTTGACACAATAAGTTTCACTTTACGAGCCCTTTGAGTCAGCGGGTGGTTCGCACAAGCAGCCAGCTCCCTATATCCACGTGGGGCCGTTGCCATGGGAACATGAATGCTGTTTCCTGATAGGCTGAAGACGTTCCATAGAATCTGGACGTTCTGCTGCAACTGAACATGTCAGCGCTGGGTTGCGGCGCTTTGTTGTGGCGCGATGGACACTGGCCCCGTGGCCGCGCAAAGGGGGACATCTGGTCACCCTATTTATATGGTATCGGCCCAGAATGGTACCGGCCCAGCCGCCCAGAACGGTATCGGCTTGCAAGTACTACCATGACTGAAAACCGGCCCAGACCGGCCCAAAACCAGACCGGCCCACCGGGAAAACTCCAGATCCTCCCGATTAGCCACCCCGGGCCTGCCCGTCACTGTACCGACTTCTCACAGTAAACATGGTTCTCCCTCTCTTTGGAATCATCACTTTCTTTTCTTTGTTTTTAATCAATAAACTATTTTTGTATAGGCCTATATATGTCCAATGACAACAAAGGCACATACACAACAATCAACCAACCAGTCAATCAATCTAGGTGACAATCTGAAATTAGTGATTATTCGAAAAAGCAAGATATTATTTATTAATTTACAGTTAACCCACAGATAATGTTGATCTTTCACACAATGTGGGAATGACTAAATAGTCTTGTTAAGGTTGAGGTGGTGGGCTGACATCCAAGCAGAGATGTCTGCAAGACACAAAGAGATAGGTGGTGTTGCCACCTGTGAATCAGAGGTGGTAGGAGAAACCAGATCAGCGGTTCGAGCCCCGGCTGGTCACATGTCGAAGTGTTCTTGGGCAAGACACTGAACCCCAAAATTGCTCCCAGTGAGCGGGCCAGCGCCTTGCATGGCAGCTTGTCGCCATTGGTGTGTGAATGTTTGTTGTGAAGCGCTTTGGAGCAGCTCTGGAGGAGCAAAAAAGGCGCTAACCCTAATCCTAACCACCGCTGGACTGGCCATACAATCAGGTGGGCCGTGCTAGTTTTGGGCCGGCCGGTCGGGCAGCCCCCCCCCCCCCCAAAAAATAAAAAATATATAGATATATATATATATATATATACTGTATATAAAACTAGCGCGGCCGACCCCAAACTAGCGCGGCCCAAAATAGCGCGGCATCAACTAGCGCTGAATCAAGCGGCGGCCCCATGGGCTGGCCCAATCACATGCTTAGGCCCTGCTGTCCATCGGCCCCCTCCCCCACTCTGATCCCTCGGCCGACAACCCAAGTGCATTGTCATGTTCGTAGATAAGATAGTGAAAGGGGGTGCCCAGAAAATTAGGGAGAAAAAAAGTAAGAAGCTAGCAGAGGATGTGTTAAAAAGGCTTTGGAGGACTGAGTGGTCAAAGCGGCCAATCACTGGCCAGCAGAGGCGGGCTCTAGGAATGACGAGCGAGAGAGGAGTACTGGCAGGTTGAGGGAGAATTACGACGAGGATTGAGGAGGAATCAAAACAAGCAGTTTTACTAGCCCATGTAGTTATCAACAAACGTGGAATTACCCCCCAGTTCTGTAGGGTGTGTCTATGACATGACTCAGTTCAAGCTTATTGCACAAGTTCACGGTTTTCATTAAAGCCTTTAATAGTAACCTGGTCTGGTTATTATCTCCATGCATATAAGGACATCATAGTTCTAACCGGACTACCCACAGTGATTTGAACTATCCACCAGTCAAGTCTGTCTATATTTTTCAATGGTCCTTCGAGCCGGATAGGCAAATTACTGTGAAAGATGCAACACCCCAAACCAGATGAGATGGTCACCCGACCCAGAAGACGGGGAATAGTTCCCTCCCACCTGTCGGACTACGCCCTAAGCGGACCAGGGTCCCAGAGGCGGCTCCATACTATAGAGGTAGGGCCCCTCCACTCCAGGGCCGCATCGCCGATCAGCCAAGGCAATGCACCAGACCAGAGAGAAATGTCAAAGGAGTGGGAACAGCTGACAAAGGAGTGGGACCAGACTATACAGGTATTGGGACTTGTTACTGCACTGAAAGAAATTAAGCAACAGAACAAAGAGCTCCAGCAACAGTACCAGAGCCTGGTGTCAAATATGAGAGCCCCATCCAGGTCTGCAACCCCACAGATACCTCCACGTTCCCGCCTGCCACCAAGCCCATGCGATCGGCAAGAGAGGTGGCACCCAACACCAGCCCGGATGCAACCAACTGGGTATCCTGCTGGCCATGGAGAGGAGTACTTCCCCCCTCCTAACCATGTTGAAGAGCTAGCAGAGGATCTCTCCCACCTTAGAGTTTCACACCAGGTGAAAGAAGACCCCTCTCACACACCATACTATTCTGCCTCTCCTCACACAAGCTACCCCTGTGCAGACCAGTATGGCCAGAGAACACAGTCACGGTCAGGCTACACACCACGTGGCCCATGGGATAGGTATCCAGATGGAACAGAGAGAGGGTACACCCTGCGTCATCCTTACTATGCAGAACCACCACCCCCCAGAGAGCGTACATATAGAGGACCCAAGCCATCAATTCCACAACTGACGTCGCCAGATCCAAGAGAGTTCTCAAGGATGAGGATTGCACTGGAGAACATCCTCCCGGATGATGCCACGGAGCGGTACAAGTTCCAGATCCTCACAGACCACCTGAGATGTGAGGAGGCCTTGCTCGTGGCAGATTCTTATAGTTACTCCAGACAGCCTTACACAGACACCATGTTAGCCCTCACCAAGATGTATGGTCAGCCTCACAAGCTGGCTGTGCAACGCATCGCAGAGGTGATGGATGGTCCAGATGTCCGCAGTGGAGATGCGAAAGCCTTTCGCCTGTTTGCCCTCCGTGTACGCTCACTGGTGGGCATGTTAGAACAGCTGGGGGAGAGAGGACTTGTAGAGCTGCATTGTGGTTCCCACGTCCACAGATTGCTGGGTAAACTACCTCATGACCTCACTGCCAGCTTCAAGAGGTTCATCCACCCCCTGAGAGTAACCATCCCCACGCTCATTGACTTTGCTGAGTGGCTAGAGTATGAACTCGAAGTGCAGGAAGAAATCAATCAGTGTGTCAGCTACGAGAGGGACGAGTCATCCAACCGGAGGGGGGAGAACCAGAGGGACTCAACACAATACAGCAAGACCACCACCATTCTCCTGGGTACAAATGAGACTGCAGCGACAAGTCCCCCCACAGCGCCTGCATCGGAGCCTTCAGCCAGCCACCAAAGCAAAGTGGAGGAAGGGAAAGCCTATTGTCCATACTGCGACAACACCAGCCACTTTCTGAACAATTGTACCAACTTCAAGCAGCTGAACAAAGAGCAGAAGGTGGCATGGATCAAAGGTAACAACCGATGCTGGCGCTGTGGCCGTGGTCATCACGCAGCTAAGTGCACACTGAAGGTCCCATGCAAGACTTGCAACAGAAGACACCTGATTGTACTGCATGAAGTGAACGAGAGAGCAGAGGATGAAGTGCCAGCAACGGATATCTGTCTCGTGAACACACCTAGCCAAGTCCTGTATGTCGACCGCCCAGTATCCAACTGTAAAGTGCTCCTGAAGATCAGTAAGGTCATCATAAGAAATGGAAACAGGTCATTGGAAGCATATGCTATCTTAGACGACGGATCAGAGAGGACCATCCTTCTCCAGGCCACAGCACAGAAGTTAGGCCTGAAAGGCAAGCCAGAAGATTTGGTCCTCCGCACAGTCAGACAGGAGCTGCAGGTGCTTCACGGGGCGGCCGTATCCTTCACCATATCCCCCGTTGCTGAGCCAAAGAAGAGGTACAAGATCCAGAGTGTATTCTCCGCCGAGCAGCTGGGTCTGGCAGAGCACACCCATCCTGTCGGTGCACTACAGCAGAAGTACAAACATCTAGCCTGGTTACCTCTCCAGCCACTGAATAGAGTTCATCCAGTGTTGCTGATTGGCTCTGACTACACACACCTCATCACCCCCATAGCGCCTGTTAGATTGGGCCCGCCTGGTGGACCAGCTGCGGTGAAAACACGGCTGGGATGGACTCTGCAAGGCCCAGCTCAAGACATCAAGCTTGATCGTGACCAGCCACAGTGTCTCTTCACATCCACAGCATCCCCGACAGACCCGTCCCCTCACGTGGAGAAGTCGCGGCAGATGGACGTGCTGCCATATCGTAGTGAGAAGTTGGCCGTGAGATCGGGTCAAGACCAGGAGGCCGTGCCCCTCCTTCAAGAGCAGACGGTGAGAGTGAACGTCAATGGCATTGAGCGCCACGCCACACCCCTACTTCAAGTCAAAACCATGCCACAGCTACATGCCTCACCGGAAGCTGTGCTCCCGCAGCTGAGGGGAATTGAGAAACAGTTGGCTAAGGATCCGGAACAAACCGCTACTTACCCGGCAGAGATTCACAAACTAGAAGAAGCAGGCTACGCTGTGAAATTGGAGCCACGTCAGGTGGAGAAGACAGAAGAGGCATGGTATATACCACACCATATAGTCCAACACAATGGAAAGAACCGGGTGGTGTATAATTGCTCCTTTCCATACCAAGGCCACAACCTCAACAAGCTCCTACTTCCAGGCCCTGCCTTAGGCCACTCACTTCTGGCTGTGCTGTCAGAATCGTGTCGCTACAACGTTTTTGTGGACACTCGAGTGGCGGAGATTCAAGGACTAACAGGGTCTGCCACATGGCGATACGTGCCATCAAGAGTCAACCCAGCTGACGACCTCACGCGAAGACTCGCCCTCAAAGACCTGAGTGATGGCTGCAGGTGGACCCATGGCCCAGCATTCCTGAAACTGCCACCAACAGCGTGGCCTGAGAAGCCGGGTTCACCCGGCAACGAGCTCGACCACGAGATGAGACCTGCTGTTGCTGTGCTGACAATCTCAGTTTCACCGCTGCCAGATCTACAGCAACAACAGACCCTGCGTGACTACCTGGAAGTCATTGCCCGACAGCTTCATGGGGCGGCGGACCCGTCAACTTCCCTGACAGCTGACACCTACGCTGTTGCCGAACTGGAAGCCCTGCAACAGGCACAGAGAGACTCCTTTGCGGATGAGGTAGCCCAGCTGAAGGCCAGTAAACCGGTGGCAAAATCCAGCCGCCTCATGGCACTTGCCCCAGAGCTTGACGAGGCTACAGTACTCATCAGAGTGGGTAGACGTCTCCGCCGCAGCAGCGACCTCGCATCAGACGTGGCGGACCCTGATCCCATCACCCCCAACTGTCTCCGCATGGGGCGGCGGGATGCATCCCTACCTCAGGTCGTTTATGAGGGTCCCAAGACCCTAGGTCGCAGAAGATGGCGATATAGCCAGACATTGGCTGACCACTTTTGGAAACACTTTCTCAGGCACTACCTTCCAGGACTCCAGGCCCGTCAGAAATGGAAATCATCAGCCTCCCTGCCCTTCCTGAAGAAGAGTGATCATCGCTGCTTATCTGGACCCTCTGGCCTTTTCGGATGTTCAAATTCGCTCTGTGAATTTGGGGGCGGCTGTTAAAAAGGCTTTGGAGGACTGAGTGGTCAAAGCGGCCAATCACTGGCCAGCAGAGGCGGGCTCTAGGAATGACGAGCGAGAGAGGAGTACTGGCAGGTTGAGGGAGAATTACGACGAGGATTGAGGAGGAATCAAAACAAGCAGTTTTACTAGCCCATGTAGTTATCAACAAACGTGGAATTACCCCCCAGTTCTGTAGGGTGTGTCTATGACATGACTCAGTTCAAGCTTATTGCACAAGTTCACGGTTTTCATTAAAGCCTTTAATAGTAACCTGGTCTGGTTATTATCTCCATGCATATAAGGACATCATAGTTCTAACCGGACTACCCACAGTGATTTGAACTATCCACCAGTCAAGTCTGTCTATATTTTTCAGGATGCCTCAAAATGTCAGAAACTGACAGATATGTTCTCTGGATCGACTGTGGTGGCTAGGCCTACTACAGATACAGCAGCCATGTCTCATCACCGTGGAGTACGTCAACAGTGAGTGAGTACACTGGTTCACACTTGCATTGGTATACTTGCTGTCCATGTCACTTACTCCGCTCTATAGGTTTTTTTTAAGTGATGATTGGAGTGTGTTTTATTCACACAACCAGTTCAAACAAGTTCAGTTTGAATGTTTTAAGTTAAACCCTTCATGCATTCTTTGTTTTTTTTAGCATGTGGTCAATATCAGGCGTGTTACTATTGTTCGTTTCTACCCTGGTCTTTTGTTTTCTTTTCATGTTCTGTACCTTAAGTTGTTCTGGTAGCTTCCATTGTTCATGAGGGGTAGTGGTGGTCTAGTGGATAGTGAGTTGGACTTGTGATCAGAAGGTTGTGAGTTCAAATCCCGCCTGAAACCACACCACTACTAGTGTGCCCTTGAGTAAGGCACTTAGCCCTCAGTTACTCCAGGGGGAATGTCCCTGTAATTTGTAATTGTAAGTCGCTTTGGATTAAAAGCGTCTGCTAAATGTCAAAATTATTATTAAATTAATTATTATTTTACAAATGGTATATTCAACAGACTGCCAGCATGTTGATCGGCGGTGTCGGACCGATTGTGTTGGGCCGGTCTGAGCCACATGGCAGGGCCTAATTGTTGTCCCAGTCCAGCCCTGCCACACACTCAATGTGGAAGAGAGTCTCAACATTTGGAGAGACTTAATTTCCCCTCCCCCAACCACGTGCAAAGGCAATTTGTTTGTACAAAATTATTTGTGCAAACTACTGACAGGAATAATTAATTTAAAAGGTAGATATGGGTTCTGTCCAGGGCTGGACTGGGACAAAAATTAGGCCCTGCCATGTGGCTCAGACCGGCCCAACACAATCGGTCCGACACCGCCGATCAACATGCTGGCAGTCTGTTGAATATACCATTTGTAAAAAAAAAACTATAGAGCGGAGTAAGTGACATGGACAGCAAATATACCAATGCAAGTGTGAACCAGTGTACTCACTCACTGTTGACGTACTCCACGGTGATGAGACATGGTGCTATATCTGTAGTAGGCCTAGCCCCCACAGTCGATCCAGAGAACATATCTGTCAGTTTCTGACATTTTGAGGCATCCTCTGCTAGCTTCTTACTTTTTTTCTCCCTAATTTTCTGGGCACCCCCTTTCACTATCTTATCTACGAACATGACACTGCACTTGGGTTGTCGGCCGAGGGATCAGAGTGGGGGAGGGGGCCGATGGACAGCAGGGCCTAAGCATGTGATTGGGCCAGCCCATGTGTTAGTATAAACGGGGGCCGCCGCTTGATTCAGCGCTAGTTGATGCCGCGCTATTTTGGGCCGCGCTAGTTTGGGGTTGGCCGCACTATTTATAAAAATTAAAAAAATGGGGGGGTCGGGCGGCCCGACCGGCCCAAAACTAGCGCGGCCCACCTGCCAGCGGGCAGGTAGATTGTATGGCCAGTCCAGCGGTGGTTCTGTCCCAACCTCTGTGATTTGAATAAACACACAAGTTGCTTTTAAAGTGCAAAACTCACTCCACACACACCACACACTCAATGTGTAAGAGAGTCTCAACATTTGGAGACTTAATTTCCCCTCCCCCAACCATGTGCAAAGGCAATTTGTCTGTGCAAAATGATTTGTGCAAACTACTGACAGGAATAATTAATTTAAAAGGTAGATATGGGTTCTGTCCCAACCTCTGTGATTTGAAGAAACACACAAGGTGCTTTTAAAGTGCAAAACTCACTCCACACACACCACACACTCAATGTGTAAGAGAGTCTCAACATTTGGAGAGACTTAATTTCCCCTCCCCCAACCATGTGCAAAGGCAATTTGTTTGTACAAAATTATTTGTGCAAACTACTGACAGGAATAATTAATTTAAAAGGTAGATATGGGTTCTGTCTCAACCTCTGTGATTTGAAGAAACACACAAGGTGCTTTTAAAGTGCAAAACTCACTCCACACACACCACACACTCAATGTGGAAGAGAGTCTCAACATTTGGAGAGAGTTAATTTCCCCTCCCCCAACCATGTGCAAAGGCAATTTGTTTGTACAAAATTATTTGTGCAAACTACTGACAGGAATAATTAATTTAAAAGGTAGATATGGGTTCTGTCCCAACCTATCAAGAATGTTTTTTTTAAAAGTCAAGCAAGACTGATATTATAAAAGGCTTAAAAGAAAGAAAAAGCTCCAACGTTTACAGCACACTGTGCCTTCATCAGGGAGAATTGAAGATTGAACCAGGAAGAGGAAGTTTAAATAGAAAAAGGAAAAGGAGGAGTTCAAAAAAAGGGAGGCGGGGGGGGGGGGGGGGGAATCCACACCTGAAAACCAAGTAGCGACTAATTATAGCGTGATTTTGTCTAATAGAGTGGGGAAATGAAATGATAATTTGAAAAAATCAAATAATGATGTTAAGGGGTCCCAGATCCATAAAGCACATTTTTTTTACTACATTTGTTAGGGATTTGTATTAAAATAACTAGAAGTGATAAATTAAGTACTGTGTGTTCATTTAAATAATATGTGACTGAGGTCAGTTGAAGTCTCACAGAACCATAAAAGAGAGGTTCTGCTTTTGAGCGACATGGGGGGAAGGGGCTCCTGACTGGGAGAAAGTGCTGTAGATTGCTTATTTTTACCTATGTACTAACAACCATTTTGTACCTGCTGTTATGATATTCTATTTTCCTATACTCATTTTATACTATCATAACTAATGATTAATGATAAGTGTGATTTGAAGAAACACAAGGTGCTTTTAAAGTGCAAAACTCACTCCACACACACCACACTCAATCAGGGACGCGGGAAGGGGGGTGCTGAGGGTGCTGCAGCACCCCCTAGCGGCAAGCAGAAGGAGCTCCTCCTGCCTGAATTTTAAAAATAAAAATATTATTCAAACAATAATTTAAAACAATATAATAACTATTGTTGCTTTTGGGAATAAAAATAAATGTGTTTTTTGTAATAAATGTAAAAATGTGTTTGTTAGTTTTAATGTTAGTGATCACATGGTCATATCTTGCTAGGGACTTGACATCCGAGTCTTGACACCCCCACCCCCACCCCCGTTTGACGAGCCGTGTCGACCAGACATACGTTTTCCTGGGAGGAAAATTGGAACAGAGACATTCGAGTTTCATTTCATTTTTAAAAAGCTGGTTTACCAGGTGGAAATGGTTGCATTATGTCACTGAAAGAGACCCTGTTCTTTGCTTCTCTTGCTCTCTTGGTGAGATTGCTTGCTTCGCTTAACAACACTCCCATTAATGCTCTACTGTCGGACGTTGTTGAGAAAGAGCAACAGACGGCCAGAAACGTATTAGAACTGATATTCAGATCCATCCGATTCTTCGGCAGCGAAGGGCTTCCGTTAAGATGCAATACCAATCGACATGGAGTGCTGTCTGTAATAATGGTCAACATCATGTTTGTGGACATTGTGGGACACTGTGAGCTGAGTGGAAATTACTGTAAATTCCAACACATTGTTGGTAAAATATTTAAGGTTACGTCTTTGTAGTGTGTGGGTGCATGCGTGCGTGCTTAACTATTATTGCCCGTGCATTGGGGCCCGTCGTTATGCCACTGTGTGCGTGTGAGCGAACGAGCAATCAGCGAGAGGGAGGGAGAGAAATCGTTATAATTTTTTCCCTGGCAATTTTTTCCCCTGTAGCGTATAAAGACAGCACCTCAGCACCCCCAGTCAAAATACCTTCCCGCGTGCCTGCACTCAATGTGTAAGAGAGTCTCAACATTTGGAGAGACTTAATTTCCCCTCCCCCAACCATGTGCAAAGGCAATTTGTTTGTACAAAATTATTTGTGCAAACTACTGACAGGAATAATTAATTTAAAAGGTAGATATGGGTTCTGTCCCAACCTCTGTGATTTGAAGAAACACACAAGGTGCTTTTAAAGTGCAAAACTCACTCCACACACACCACACACTCAATGTGTAAGAGAGTCTCAACATTTGGAGACTTAATTTCCCCTCCCCCAACCATGTGCAAAGGCAATTTGTTTGTGCAAAATTATTTGTGCAAACTAGTGACAGGAATAATTAATTTAAAAGGTAGATATGGGTTCTGTCCCAACCTCTGTGATTTGAAGAAACACACAAGGTGCTTTTAAAGTGCAAAACTCACTCCACACACACCACACACTCAATGTGGAAGAGAGTCTCAACATTTGGAGACTTAATTTCCCCTCCCCCAACCATGTGCAAAGGCAATTTGTTTGTGCAAAATTATTTGTGCAAACTAGTGACAGGAATAATTAATTTAAAAGGTAGATATGGGTTCTGTCCCAACCTCTGTGATTTGAAGAAACACACAAGGTGCTTTTAAAGTGCAAAACTCACTCCACACACACCACACACTCAATGTGGAAGAGAGTCTCAACATTTGGAGAGACTTAATTTCCCCTCCCCCAACCATGTGCAAAGGCAATTTGTTTGTACAAAATTATTTGTGCAAACTACTGACAGGAATAATTAATTTAAAAGGTAGATATGGCTTCTGTCCCAACCTATCAAGAATGTTTTTTTTTTTAAAAAGTCAAGCAAGACTGATATCATAAAAGGTGTAAGGCGATCAACTTCTCCAGAATTGATTTAATTGAGTCGTCACTTACAAGCGAGTCCGTTTAATCTCAACGAGACGTCCTTGATATAACTTCTAAGATAAAATGATCCAATCAAATATTCGGCACCACTACTGAACTGTTCTTTAAGAGAATATTTATTCGAGCACATCGGCAAACAATAACATCAGCATACAATAGCATTTCATTCCATGGAAAGGGGTCTTATCTAGCTTCACCTCCGCAGACCAGGATCAGCTGGTTAACTGCAGAAGTTTCACCGGACAAGAGCCCCCCTTCGCCTGGGACCACAGTCTTTATATATTTTTCTTAACATTTTGGGATGGGCTGTCCCTCTCTGGTAGGTTTTATGGTAAACGTCTGTTTTATATCGGAATGTGGCTTTCGACTCCTTTCGGTGTCCGTGCGAGTGTGTTATCCTCTTCTTCTGACCCCCCGGTCGTTTGTCATGGTGGGAGTGTTAGGACACTCTGTCTGCAACGGTATCCTGAGCAGCCCAGCACGACGCCAGACACACACACATTCCAATGTTCTTTAAGGAACCAGTAAGCATATGCACACAGCTATGTTTTTAGGATGCACAGATATCCTGATAGTTATTTTGGGTGTACTCTACATACGTTCTAAAGCACTAATTGGCCAGTTATTTACACTTTGTTCCTTCAAACACATTCCTTCCATGACCAGGTCCGTAAGCTCTATGTCCCTATCAGGATCGCTTGTGTAAACATCACTGTTGCCAGGCCCACAGACTCCCATGACTTGGGACTCGACCAACTAGTCAAAACACAATATTGAAGAATAGACCCATCATCAATCATTAGTTATGATAGTATAAAATGAGTATAGGAAAACAGAATATCATAACAGCAGGTACAAAATGGTTGTTAGCACATAGGTAAAAATAAGCAATCTACAGGCGGTTTGAACCACAACACCCTCTCCCAGTCAGGAGCCCCTTCCCCCCACGTCGCTCAAAAGCAGAACCTCTCTTCCATGACTCTGTGAGACTTCAACTGATCCCAGTCACATATTATTTAAATGAACACACAGTATTTAATACAAATCCCTAACAAAGGCTTAAAAGAAAGAAAAAGCTCCAACGTTTACGGTGTAAGTACCGGAATTTCCGGCCTGCGAGGTTTTTCCGACCCTACCAGATCCGGTCATAGGTTCAGCCCTTTCCGGCCATAGGTAGCGCTATGATTCGCTGACGACGATGATTTCCGATCACATGATGACCGCCATTTTTACCCATCAGTAATTTTGGCTGTTTATAGATCTAATCTCTGTAGCGACCTTAAGATACATGGATGTTGCGCGCGCATCCGCGCGCGACGTGAGAGAGTTTAGGTGAAAACAAGATGGAGTTTCATACAGCACTCAAGTTTTACATGATGCATGATATGTATCCTCCTGGCATACCCAAGGCTGGACACCTTAAATCAAGGATTCTAAAGGCGTCCAAGAATTACTTGATGAAAGGTAAGTCAGTGTGAATAACTATGTTATATCCACTCTTGAAGCCACTGCTTGAAATGTCGAAAATGGCGAAAATGCATAGGCCTGTATCAAAATTGAGTGTCTCATTAAGCATCTGCTAACTATTGTGTGCATAAAACCTGTTTCCAGTGGCTTTATATTTGCACTTCTAAATGAATGCTGTATTTTCCTGCTGCATCAGGTGAGGAGTTGTACTACAAGGACAAATTAACGATGAATTGAGAATCAAGGACCCCAATTGAAATAAGCCAGTGGCTTTCTTGGGTTTTTATCCTGTTAGTTGACCTTGTATGTAATATGTACTTTCATGTACCTACTTCTGCAAATCTTCTAATAAAGTTTTCAATCAATCAATCAAAGACAAACATCGCTTGGTGGTGTGCAACAAAGATGGAGTTCGTGATGTCCTGATGGTAACTTTCTTATCTGACTTGAGTTCTTGTCCATCATCTTTCCCAATTATGACAAGATTATCATTGTTGGAGACCTCAAAACCTACTTATTCAATCTCGCCTTTTAAATGTCTGTCTTTATTGTTATTTCATCTGTACTATTGTTGTTTTATCTTCTTTGCTCTCTGTGAAGCACATTGTGTCACATTTTTGTGAGAAATGGGCTATACAAATGAAGTTTGATTTGATCTGAAGGAGTGCCACGACAACCATGGGACTGGGGGTCATCCAGGGAGACGCCGAACGCTGGAGAAGGTGACTGCGTCCTACCTCTGGTCCACCTTGCGGGAGGATGTCACAAAATGGGTGAGTTTTTGATGTTATTAGTGCATGATGTGTGTGAACATTGTAATTTATACACTGCCCATTAGCAATGATCTTTTACTCAAAGATCTCCAACTCTTGTGTAATTCTCATACTGACCACAATCTGATTCTGCACTGGAACACCCAGACCATCATACAGGCCGCGGCCCCTCAACCACAGCGGTTCTGCACCTAAGGCACTAAGCCCAGCAGCTGACCACCACCACCAAAATGAAGCCTCAACCACATCAAGAATTCTCTGACTCTAGATAATTTCCTCTGAAATGTCACTGTTTTAAAGGTTGATGAGTGCCCCCGCTGTCAACATCATGAGAAAATAAAGACAGTTGCACCTGTACTCCATCCCATCCAAGTGAAAGAGGCATGGAGTGTCCTGGGGATTGATCTCATTGGTCCACTTCCCACCACTGCAAAGGGCAAAAGGTAGCTACTGAATGTTGGGCAGAAGTATGTGTAACCCCTTTTGGTTAAAGCTAGTGAGATAAGCTGACATCATGTATTGGATAAGTCAATAAAAGTTATGAAGCAAGTTTTTGGTGGACCCCATGAGGAATAGCTGCTGCAATGCTGTAGCTAATGGAGAACAATCTGCATTTTTCATTGCAGATACATTCTGACTGCAACCGACCTCTTCACCAAGTGGGTTGTGGCAAAAACCCTCAACACCAAAACAGCCAATGAGGTGTCCAGGAAGATAGTCAACATTCTTCTTGACTTTGGACTGGTAGAGAGGATCATTACCGACCAAGGACGGGAATTTGTGAATGAGGTACAGTTATCTATATAAGACACAGTGTATGTGATGTGTGACATTTGATAATTGTAATTTAATCTAATTTAATTGCATACACTAATGCATCTGCAGGTCAACCGTGGTGTTTTTGAGGCTCTGGGTGTCAAACACTGCATCACGTCACCCTACCACCCCCAGGCCAATGGACAGGACGAGCGCACAAACCGCAACGTGAAGACTGCGCTTGCCAAGTACTGTGGGGAGGGACAGAACGACTGGGATGTCCATTTGAGGGGCGTCATAATGAGCATCAACACCTCTAAGCAGGTAGCCTACTATTGTGTAACAACTGCATATGTAAACAATTCAAACAAACATAGAAAGAAACAAAAAACAATTTAAACAATAAAGAAAGATGGTGAAATGCTATTGATTGTACTTTTGTTTTGTTTTACAGCGATCAACCAGGTACACCCCGTACATGGCACTGTTCGGACGGCACCCTCGCAGCCCAGGTGTCATCAACACAACACAGACTGAGGAGGGTGACGACTCAGCTGTGGTTGTGGTTGATTTGACAGAGGAGGATGTACAGGCGAAGACTGTCGAAGTTACAGATCTACATGCAAAGGTGATGTAAAAATGGCAATTTATGCATAATAATATCTAATAATAACAAATATGCATACAATGGCAATATATGCTATAAAATATGAATATGTTTTATCAGTAACTTATCGGCACAAGTTACTTACTTATATTACTCTGTTGCAGATTGGAAACGCATGTTTCAGATTCATCAAAGAGGCCACACAAAAACATGTAAGGTTTTGTTATTTGTTAAAACATAAATTATGCAGATGTATGCCGGTATTCATTAACACCTGTAACGTCTTTTTCAAAAAGTAGTGCAGTTTTCCCTTGATATTGCACTAATTAATTACAACATTTCTTTTTTGTGAAAAACTGTCAATATAGGGAAAAGACATCCACATTGTGGACTTGTACGTAGTCCCAACGTGGAAGTCCAAGACTGAGGACCCAATGGCTGGACTTCCTGTAAGTTCCTTTTACCTGTGACCTGTGTTGCTTGACATTGACATAGGCTTGGGCGGTATTGATGTATATCATGGTATTTGGAAATCGATAAAAAGGAATTAAAAAATAGATACCACCCAAGCCTAAAAAAATGCAAAATAACTTCTAAAATGCTAGAAGGACCTCCTGCACAAGGATGCCATCGTCATCCCTGCCTGGAGTCGACAGCCAGGAAAAGCGGATCACTTTTTGCTTTGTGTGAGTGTAATCCAAATCCTCTCAACAGTCAAAGTAAAAATGTACTCAACTTGTGCTGTACATTTCTATTCTGTTTTAGGAGAGCATGTAATGTTATCTGCTTTGTAAATGGTTGACAGATCATCAAACCTAAAGCAAAGGAGCTGCTTTTGGTGGACTCGCTAAACCCCGATGGTTTTGGCGACAGCTGTTACCATGGCGTCTTTAGGTTTTGTAACATAACGACAATAGTCAGCCCTGTTCTGTGGCTTATAAGGGAAATCTACATAATTCATAGTATTCTAATAATACAGTAAGACAGCTTATTGACCAGGGTTGTCAACTAATACAATTTAATTTATAACACATGTTCTTAGCAAACAACATGTCTGTAACAGGATACTATGAATTATAATGTTCGGCTTGTTCCAAGAAGCCTTGTTCAAAGCCTCGTTCAAAGGCTGTTTTCAAGTTATTTTGTTTACACCATGTTCAGTGGCTATCGTAACATTCATCTTTCTTAAAGCATGCAATAGTATGTTGAATGTAAGGAAACCCAGTAATATTAATTCTCTTGTCATTCTTTCACTAAGTCATATTGCAAGAGTAATTAATATACCATGTTCTGGTGCTATATTTGGGGGAAAAGAGACATTTATTATGTGTCATAGGTGACATTGTTAGGTGTTCTTGTATTGTAGCATTTTTCATATAGTTAAGAGTCAATTTGTCTGACACAAATACTCTTATGCTGGATTTTGACAGTGATCTAGCTCATCGCATCGCCCCAGGCCAGTGGGCAACCATGTACGGCAGAGACATCAAGGTACTTTTGTCCTGCATCTCATGCACTTGCACATGTCTTTATTATCCTTTTGACCACATAACTGTTATATTGCTATTAACACCTTGTCCAATTCTTTCAGGGTTTCCCTCGCCAAAACGCAGGGATTGATTGTGGTGTCTTCATATTGATGGTAAATTCCTTTCTATTCTATTGAAAATGTTGTTCATTTGAAATGGTCATAACCTAATAAGCAGATCTTTGCCTTTCACAGTATGCATTCTGTCTCACCACTGACGCTCCACTTCAGTTCACAGAGGTCAGTGTTTCTCTTCTCCGACGGTGAGGAGAGTCAAGGAGGAAACTAAATCTGTTACCATTAACATTCTAAACCATAACGGTTTGGCTGTTGTAGCATATATATATCTCTGGAAACACCCATTGCCCAAGCGCACAGAACCATTTTGACTTTACATTTCTTCTCTCAATTTTTTTAGAGGGATATGGGACGCCTGAGGAGATGGTGGTGCATCGTTCTAATGGAACGGTTCCAGATTGAGGGGTAAGACTTCACTTTAAATGTAACTTCCGAAACCGCATTTGTTATATATATATGTTATATATATATATATATATATATATATTGGCTTACTTTTTTATTCTGTCACTATCTCACTCAAAGCCACGGGCAGAGGTTTGCCCACTGGACCGATGAGGCCAGAGCGTTGCTCCAAGGGTCACTGCAGCCGGTTTTCAGGGTCCCCAAGAAGCGGAAGAGGGAACAGGAGGTGAGCATGATGCTGAATGGTAAATAATAGTGGTTTTTGTTAGTTCAATAGTTGTGATTGCACCATGCATTTTATTCCTTCAGTGTGAGCGGTCTGACAGTGTGGTGGGCAGCAATGCCATAAGAAATGACCACAGCTATGCAACAATGCAAGAGGAAGACGCCAAGAAAAAGAGGACAGAAGACGACAACTTCGGTATGTTTCTCTTCACCAGTACTGTATATTACTATAACCTTATATGAAAACGGTGCCACTACACCACTGGCTGTAGAACTGTTTCTATGGACCACTGTAAGAGGACTTTAAACAGTTTTTGTCTTGTAGACCGCGGCAAGTCCACCCTCCTGGGAGCGGAGTGGATGAACTAGAATGCCCACCGGCTGTAAGGGAAGGTCCAGGAGCCTGCTTTTCTGCAATTGGACAAAATACAGAGAGAGGAAATAGAGGCTAAATTGACACTGATTGAAGACGAAGAAGAACGTCAAGAATTGCTGGAAATATTTTTGTTTGAATTTGAACTTAAAATTGATTATGATTTATTTCTGTTAGAGGTCAAGGACAATCTTGGCATCCCTGTGTGCGCAAGTTTCAAGGCTCCCAGTTCGGAAGAGTGATTGATTAATTAGTGTGCTTGCAGTCGCAAATATAAAACTGAATCTGAACAGTAGTGTGAACTACATGTTGGTCACATTACCCCAAATGTTAACGGTGGATGACCGATGGCCTTATTCACTTATTCCTTCCAGCTAGAGTCTGGATCTAGCTAGAGTTAGAGTCATGTCAGAGGGAGGGGCTTTTGACACGTGCATGCTGTCTGAGTCAGTCCATCCTCTCCATGGGCGTGGGTTAGATGTGGCTACAGGCCCCAAACATTTTCCAAATAAGATATATATGTATATGTACACATGCTATATTTCGGTTAACCTACACAATGTTTTTACTTGATTCCAGCTAATTTGTGAATGAATACGTTTTTGTTTGTGTATGGTCAATCCATTTGTATGTAAATATGGTTTCATGCTGTATTGATTTACAATAAATTCATTGCATTTCATTAAATCGTGTTGCTTTACTACAAAAAACACATCTGATTGAGGAAGGCTACAAAACATTGAGAAAGGATTTGGTAAACCAAGTATTTCTTGCGTCATATGGTAAGAAGAGGGGTGGCCATAGTAATTAATACATCTCTACCATTCTCTGAAGAGAAAGTGATAAAAGATAATAGGAGAAGATATGTAATGGTTGACCCTATTACATTAACCATAGCTAAAGGTAATGAATCTTTTTTTCATTTCATACCCTAACTCTAACCCACTCTACCCATAACTAACTCTAACTCTACCCATACTCTAACGAATTAAAATGATTAACAAGCATAATGGCACAGAGAATGCAGAGATGTGTATATATACAAAGGGTTGAAATATATGTTATTATTATTATTATTATTACTTTATTATCACATAACAGCTATTTGAAGCAAACTATGGAAAATGTATAACTGAGTAGTGAAAAACTCAGAAATAGTGAAATACATTCTTAGAAATGTCTACCGTGTCATAGTAATTAATAAATCTCTACCATTCTCTGAAGAGAAAGTGATAAAAGATAATAGGAGAAGATATGTAATTGTTATGAAGGCCCACAATTTAGAGCCAGTTAGTTTCCCCAAATCAGCCCTATTTTGCCCCTGTTATTTCCTTAATTATTTTCCATACTATTCATGTACGTTTTCATGAAGGTGTATGTATTGTTATTGTAATTGTATAAGTTCTGTCTTAGATTTGTTCAGTATTGTGCAAGCGCCAGATTAGTGGGCGTGGTTTTGATTGGCGTACGTGACTTGATGTATGTTCGGTTGGTATCTATAGCTACGGAGGTGGTCTGTGCGTTAGAGTGAAGATGAATGAGAAGTTACTCCTGTCAGTCACAAAGTCGACCAAGCATAGCTGAATTCAGCCTCGTCAAGGTGAACTCATTACTGTGTACTGTGTGATGCTGTCTAGGAGACCTGCCTTTAACATCGACTGTTAATAGTAAATCACTAGCTACCCGCATCACCGCGGGAGTTCGGAGTTTAGTGAGTTAACAGCGCTAGCCCAGTTTAGCTGTGTCACCGTTAGCCAGCCTTGCTAGCCGCCGGCTGCTAACGTTGGCGCATAGCGAGACCAAAGCCAAACAAAGCCGTCGCCTCCGAGGTGGATTGCGACCGACCGCTAACACCACCGGAGCTGACCGTGGACCACCGGACCTGAACCATTCACACCTCGTCGTTTACTACGAAGACGCCCCTTTCCCTTCAAATTGCAACGTCACTCCCCCCCCTTATCTGCTGCCTTCCTCGAATCACATACGAGCTCCAACCAGGCCTCAACGCGCTCATTTTCAGTCCGGGACTCTAAGCCTTTTCAGGCCAGGTACTGTGTGTGAGTGAGTGAGTGAGTGTGTGTGTGGCCGGCGGGGAGGGAGTATATTGGGATGTATATATAATTTGTATAAATAAATGTGTTTGTTTATATTTGATACATTGCTGTGTGTTTAGTTGTCTGTATTGTTTAGTTTAACAGCAAATCTAGTATTGGGTTTAAGTATTGTCTTATAGTGTGATTAACTGAGTTATAGCTTGTATTATAATATATGATATATATATAACTGTGATATGCTAGTCTAAAGGGTTGCTGGCGCCCCCTGCCTCTATCCTCCTACACTGCCGATTTAGCTCAGAGTTAGTTAGATAACCAGCCCTTCCTAAAATTCTACAGTCCTTTAGCTACTCCCTGGTTACAATTGGTCCTTCGAGCCGGATAGGTTGTGTAGTGATAGCATGGCTGAGCGCAGCCAACCAGACAAGACAGTTACCCCCCCTTCTCCGCCCCCTGAGCCAGAGCCACGACCACAGAGAGTCCCGCGGTTGCCTCAGAGGTTACAAGAGTATGAGCTTGAGCTCGAAAGCTCACTGAGTGGTAGTGAGGAGCGCACTCCACGGGATACAGTGGTCGGAGAGGCCGAGGTGTCCGCCGGCGCGCGGGTGGCTAGCACCGAGACAGCCATCAAAGAGCACCAGCCTGAGGATGAGATGGCAGAACAGCAGGGTTTTGCCGTAGAAACGGAAGAGCAGGAAGGAGAGGCCCGGTCTGACAGCGCCTGCGGGCGGAAGAGGGAGGGCCTCAGCCTTAACGATCTGCCTCCCAGTACGGCGCGCTCGAGACCTAGCTCCTGCCGTTCAGTGGCTTCCTCCCGGTCCAGGGTTTCCGTGGGCAGTTCTGCCTCTGGGGCGGATAGCATGCACTCCAGAGGGAGTAGTGCCGCGCTGTCAGAATGTATGCGCCAACAGGCCGAGATGGCGTTAGAGCGGGAACGCCTCCAGTTCGAGCGTGAACGCCTCCAGATGGAAGGAGCGGAACGTGCGGCGGAGAGACAGCGCCAGGAGGCGTTAGAGAGGGAACGCATCCAGTTCGAGCGCGAGCGCCTCCAGATGGAGGGGGCGGAACGCGCGGCGGAGAGGCAGCGCCAGGAGGCGCTAGAACGTGAACGCCTCCAGATGGAGCGCGACCGCCTCCAGATGGAGAGAGAGCAACTGCACGCGGAGAAGATGGAGGAAGTGATGCAGACCATGCGCGACGTGTGCATCAGCAGAGTTCCGTCGGCCCGTAGCTCCAGAGCATCATCCGCACGGCCCTCTCGAGTGCCATCTCCTGAACCCCCCGCCGATGGCTCCATGACCCCCGCCATGACTGTCCAACTACAGGCCCAGCTGACCACCTTGAAGGAAGAGGACCAGGGACCCGACCGCTACGCGGCCCAGAGGGAGCCAGCGTCGCTGCCCGGGAGGGGAGCCATTCCCCAAGAGCGTAGCACACCCCTAGGTCCTCCAGTGAACCAAAAGGCATGCAGGCCGGACACCCAGACCGTCACTCCAGCCCCGATCATCCACTACAGGATGTTTCCCCAGGTGGAGGGACCCAAGTTCCCCTTCTTCAAGGACGAGGACAGGAGCCAGTATGTGGAACTACGCATCTGCCTAGACACGCTCTTGGACGACTCCTGCTCAGAGTCCTACAAATATGCGATTCTCCTTCAGCATGTGAGGAACCCCAGAGCCCACAACATGGTTCTGGCCCATGCCTCCGCACCGACACCTTACACCAGAGCGCTCGCCGACTTGGATGCCCGCTACGGTCGTCCCTGGAACCACGCCCTTGCTGAACTGCAAGCCCTCGAACAGCAGGCCCCCATCAAGGATGAACGGGCGCTGGATGACTTCGCGCTCCGCGTGCACACCTTGGTTGGAATGCTGAAGACGCAGGGCCCAGCTGGCGCCAGCGAGATCAACAGCACCTCCAACGTAGAGCGGCTGCTCCGCAAGATCCCACGCTTCCGGCAGGAGAGGTTCCGGCGACAGCAGCGCGTTCGTAACCCCGGGAAGTTGGGTCTGAGCATGGCTGCCTTCGCGGAGTTCCTACTGGAGGAAGTGCATGACACCAACGTAGACGCCATGGGTTACGCTGAGCCGAAGAAGGAGAGGGAGAAGGGAGACCGCTGGGACAGGCCGAGCTCGAACAGAGGACGCCCAGTAGGAGTGCTGCACACGGAGGAGGAGCCTCGGAGAGAGAGGAAAGCCCGACCTGAGGGAAAGGATTCCTCTCAACCCCCTCAAAAGGGACGGAGAGGTCCACCGCCATGTCCGTACTGCACCAGCGAGCACTGGTTCAATGAGTGCAGTGACTTCAACAACCTGAGTACCGAGGCCAAGCAGAGGTGGCTCGAGGAGAACAAGAGGTGCTGGAACTGTGGGCGCGACCATCTGGCTAAGAACTGCACCTTGAGGAGAAAGTGCAACCGCTGTGAGGAGGTCCACCTCAACATCCTACACGAGGTCTCCCTCGCCAGGTCCACGGAGGGCACCAGAAGCCCTAGGTCCGGTAGCGCACCGGAAGAGGAAACACCTGTCTACTACCTAGACCCAACCCAGAGCAGCGGCTCCAAGGTCCTACTGAAGGTGGTGAAGGTCCGACTTCACCACAACAACGCTGTGTACGACACGTACGCCGTTCTAGACGACGGGTCGGAACGGACCATCCTTCTCCAGGAGGCAGTGCGCCAGTTGGGGCTCCAAGGGACTGAGGAGAAGCTGACTCTGCGCACGATACGTCGCGACCTTAAAGAGGTCACCGGGGCGAGAATCAACTTCTCTATCTCCCCGGCGGGGCGGCCGTCGGACAGATATCGGCTTCAGAATGTCTTCACCGCAGACCAGCTAGCGCTCTCCCGCTACGACTACCCCCTGGAGAGATTACGCGCAAGATATTCCCACCTACGGCGAGTAGACCTACATCCGATAGAAGGAGCGGAGCCAACCCTTCTCATCGGCTCGGACAACGCTGAAGAGCGGAGAGCGCTTGAGGAGGACACCTATGTAGACGACATCCTAACGTCTCACAACGACAGAAGAAAGCTGAAGAGCATCACGGAGGGAATCGAAAGGATACTCAACGCTGGAGGTTTCGCTCTAAAGCCATGGACCCAGTCGGGTCAAAGTGGGAGGAGCAAAGAAAGCCAGCCTGAAGAAACGAAGGCCAATATGGAGCCGGAATCAGAGGTGTTAGTGCTGCCTAATCAGCTGAGCGAGGAAGACAACAAAGCGCTTGGAGTCGGGTACCATGCAGAAGGGGATAAGTTGTTCCTTATGGTTTCCATCAACTTCTCCAAAAGGAAACTGAAGGTGAGGACAGAAACAAATCTCTCAGAGGAAGAAGTTGAGGAAGGAACGCCGAGCCCCCTAACGAGAAGGGAGCTATTGAGCCAGGTGGCGGGCCTGTATGATCCCGTGGGTTTGGCCACCCCGGTGAAGGAAAAAGGTGCCATCCTGGTCAGAAGGGCCTTTCAGGAGATGGGAAAATCCGGCATCAGACAGAACACATGGGACAACCCACTCCCCCTTGAGCTCCGAGCCGACGCAATCAGGCTCTTCAAAGAGTATGCGAGACTTGGAAAAGTCAGATTCGAGAGGAGCCTAACCCCGCCTGGATGGGAAGGAAGGCCATGGGGCATCACCTTCTCGGACGGGAGTGATAATGCGTTCGGTGCCGTCCTCTACCTGAGGTGGAAAACATCCAGGGGAGTGACTGTAAGGCTGGTCGAGTCAAAGGCCAAATTGACGCCGATAACTCAGAAAGGGGATGTCGTTAAATCCGAACTGTGTGGGGCCGTAATCGCATCCAGGCTTAAGGGCTTCTGGGAGAAGCAAGGTCGACTGGGCGTGGAGAGATGGTTTCATTTCGTGGACAGCCAGACCGTCCTGGGGGCCATTCAAAGGGAAAGCTACGGCTACCAAACATTCTACGCGAATAGGATCGGAGAGATCCAAAGGGCTGGACCAACTGACGACTGGTGGTGGATCCCCGGAGACCTAAATGTCGCGGATCTCGTCACACGAGGCTGCCCGCCGGAAAGCTTGGGAGAAGGCTCGACCTGGCAGAACGGTCCGGAGTTCCTGGCGTGGGCAGTGGAGAAGTGGCCCATGAAATCCGCGGCAGACGTGGCTGCAAGTGCTCGAGACAGCGTGATCAAGCTGCAACGGAAAGCGTTCACTGCAGCTGTAACACGCGCTCAGGCGGGGAAGGGGCTGGACCCGAAATGCACCATTGAGGAGGAAGCAAATGCGAAGGGGACATCCACACCGGTTGGGAGTTCCAGGGACCCCGAGCATGAGAGGGAGAGGCTCTGGGGCGCTGCTCTCATGGACCTGATTGAGCCAGAACGCTTCAGCGAAATAGGCAGGCTCATTCGGGTAGTTGGGTGGGTCCGGCGAGCTGTTAGGCAGTGGTTGGTTTGCAGGAGGGCTCCAGAAGACGCAAAGTGGGAGGCTACTCGCCTGAGGGAGACAAGAAGCGGAGTTAGCCTCGGCATCCAGGAGCTAAACGCAGCTTTCCGCGACCTGTGTCTGGCTGCACAGAATGGAATAGAATTTCCGAAAACGACTTGGGACAGACTGGTAGTCAAGAAGGTCGAAGGGTCGGGGCTGCTGGTGTGTTCCGGAAGAATCCAGGAGGCGAAGGAGGTGGGAATCCCACTTGTCCCCTACACTGCATGGATCAGCACTCTGTTGGCAAGGGAGGCCCATAAGGCGAACCACGAGGGGTTGGCTAGCACCCTATTGAAGATGCGCAAGAAGGCGTGGGTGATTCAGGGTCAGCGGGCTGCGTGGAAGGTAGTCAACGCGTGCGTCCCCTGCAGGAAAGACAGGGCCAAGCAGTGCCAGCAGATGATGAGCGACCTTCCGCGGGAGCGCACCGAACCTGCTGCCCCATTCGAGTACACCTCTGTGGACCTATTCGGCCCCTACGAAGTCATTGACGTCGTCAAGAGAAGGACAAAGTTAAAGGTCTGGGGAGTCGTCTTCTCCTGCATGGCCTCCAGAGCCGTCCACGCTGACGTGGTGGAGAGTCTGTCAACGGAGTGTTTCCTAAAAACGTACTTCCGTTTTACAGCTGTTAGGGGTCACCCGAGGAAGATGTGGTCAGATCAGGGGACAAATTTTGTCGGTGCTCAACCAGCTCTGAAAGCGCTGTATGACCAACTCGGCAAGGTGGACAGGAAGACTGTGGAGGACAGGACCGCTCGACACGGCACGGAATGGGCGTGGGTTTTCCATCCTGCTGACGCACCCCATCGGAATGGAGCGGCGGAGGCGTCAGTTCGACTGCTCAAGCGGGCGCTGAGAAATGTCGGGAGGCTCGGAAACCTCACCTGCTTGGAGTTCCAGACGGCGCTCTTCCTGGCAGCCGATTTAGTGAACGAGAGGCCAATCGGCGCCAAGCTCCAAGTGCGAGATGATACGGTCGAGGTGGTGACGCCCAACACGCTGCTTCGAGGTAGAGCTGGAGATCCGGGGACTCTTGATCTGGATGAGTACCCGTTTGTGAAGCTGAGGGCCATCCAGGAAGAGGTGGGACGGTTTTGGCGACAGTGGAGTCAACTGGCTGGGCCCGGGCTTTTCATCCGCACCAAGTGGCACAGAGAAGTCCGAAATGTGGCCGTGGGAGACGTGGTCTGGTTGGCTGACCAAAATGCCCTAAGGGGGCAATTCCGCCTGGGGCGGGTTGTGGAAGCGAGGCCAGACGAAAAGGGGCTGGTTCGGGATGTAAGAGTGAGGGCTTGCCTGAGCCAGCCTGCTCTAGGAGTGGGGGCTTCAGGACGAAGAAGGAGCGAAGGCCGCGATCTCTTCCCAACGCTCGACCGAGACGTCAGGCGGGTGGTCGTGCTGCTTCCCGTGGAGGAGCAGTAAAAATGACTGTATTGAAGAGAGGGAGAGTTGTGGTCCATTTAGTTATAAAGGACCAATGGACCAAGTGGGAGGTGTTTGGCTAATCCATGGGAGGGTTCATTTGGGGGTTATTCTATTTGTTGATTGTGATTGGTTAAAAGTATGGATGAGTGGAGTGATTGGTTAGATAGAAATGGGGGCGGGCTTAATGAGTGTGGTCTGAGAGACAGGGGAGACGGGAGATCAGTTGTAAAGAGAGATGGGAGTTGGTAAGTTGAGTTCTGTATGATTGTGTAGCTTGTTAAATCTTTTCTGTTAGTTTGTTCACTGTTAATTATTTACATGTACTGATATCAATGTGTTGTGTTCAGTTTTACAATCTGTTTAATAGAGAAAGAAGGAAATCAAACCGAATTGTGTCAGATCTCATCATTTCACCCGTACTGCCGGAGCAAGCAGAAGATTCACATTCAGCTAACTAGAGGGAGAGCTGAACAATAATCGTCATCACGTTTGACCTTTCGATTATTCCAGTGTGCCTTTCATCAGTGGGGCCCTCAGTTTTACGTGACCTGTGATCTGTCCAGGAAAAAACTCAGTGCCCAGTCTCCCAAAAGTTTCCTAGCTAACGTGACAGTTTATTTCTCCCAACAGAGCCAGAGGACTGACCTCCCAGCACAAATTTTACAATTGTTGCTTCCTCTGCACTGTGGCTGGGTTTCTGAGAGAAATAAAGTACAACTTTAGTTACAAAGCTTTTTGGATACTAAGCACGGGTCTCTATGGGGTATAACTTCGGCCCTTTTTCTGGTAAGGTTCATGTGGTTAGGGAAAACTCTTGGCCCTACTTGTTACTCTTGGCCCAATTTGTTACGCTTGCCTGGCTCTTGACAAGGTGACAAAAAGGGAGACGACACATGGATAACAATAATAGGAGATTTATTAAAGAATATAATGTTTAAATGGAAATAATGATAAAGAAAATAGTAACGACAACCAAAAACGGCTGCTGGTCGACAAAGGAAGAGAGAGAGTCCATGAATCTAACCCACTCTTTAAGGTTCCTGGGACAATTAGCATGATCCACCACACCTGAGCCCATCTGGAAGGTCGACAGGACAACAGGTGTAATAGCGCCCCTTATAGGACCAAGTGTGGATCGTCACATCCCCCCCCTTAAAACAGAGGCCTACTAAAAAGGTCTCTGGAAATTCTGTTCCCAGATTTATGGTATAACTAAAAAACTAGATTTAATCAAAAATACAAATAATAACAATAATTTATGCCAAAGAAAACGGTGATCTCCGCCACACATCCCAAACATAAAATCCCAACCTCCCCTACAACCTGCCCACCATAGCTATGAGCTGTTGAAGATGAGGTAATGTGTTTTAATTATGTCTCTCTGAGTTATTCAGTCTCTCAGTCCTAGTCCCTAGTCCTTTGTGCAAATCTGGATTTTCATTTCCATAGTAAAACTCAATCACAAACTCACAATAGTACAGTATTGGGTCAGTATTGGGTCAGTATTGGGTCAAATGCACATGAAAGAGATAATACATGTCTTTGTGGGAGTCATCTTTTTTCTTATTTTTTTTTCTTTTCTCACACACACACACGCACACCTTGTCCTTCTGTATTTGAGACCTCCTTTCTCCTTTAATCCCTCCCCTCTCTTACAACCTTTCCCCACCCCTTCTCTCCCCCTCTCCTCCAACCTTTCCCCGACCTTCCTCTCTCCCTCAGCCGGTCAGTAGTTGCTGTGCCAGTATCTGGACGCTCTCCCGCTGTTCGTACAGGTACATCTGGGTCTCCCACAGCATGTCCACCAGGACGGAGTCCCTCACCTCGTCCAGCATCACCTCTTGTGAGAGCTGGGGGCTCAACCTGGGGGTTCGAGGGCAGGAGAGACGGAGGGAGGGAGGGAAGATAATGGGGGGACAGAGAGACATTCGAGGGAGGAGAAAGACGGGGAGAGGGTGGAAGGACATTTTGACAACATGAGGCAGAAGAGGGAGGGCGGGGGGGAGAATGAGCTTACTAGACAACAGAGAACTGCTTCGTTGCAATGTCCATAACGTTTTGTAGTCGGTTCGCTTATAGGTAAAGAGTCTGTGCACTGAGACAGAGGAGACAACAACAGCATGGTGAAGTCAGCCGTCAGCCACGACATCGTGTGACGCGGGCAAAAACTACGTATTGAAAAGCTTGCCTTGCATGCAGCATTTGCAGTTCTGTAACCTCACCCAAGTCCTTTTTTACTACGTATCTGTTGAATAGCTAGTACCTGTTTAGCTTCACCCTGCCCAGGCTTGAATAGCGAGTGCATAGAGTCTGGTAATTTACTGGGTAACCTAATAATCAATTCAAAATCGGAGCAAATCACACAACTAGGAGGCGCGACTGCACATCGAGGGAAGAAGAGTGCGAGACGTCCTGTGAACGCTATTTTAGCCAGATTGTTGAGCGTGATCAAATAATTTTTGTTTGATATCCGAAGACGTGTACTGGTACGTGGCTATCGTTGCTAACCGCTCGCTAATATAGCTGAAAACTGGATTTTCACACTGTCTCCCGTTTCTGGGATGGGGAAAGTGGGATAAGGAAAACTAGTCCATTCTATTATGGTGAGGGCAAGTTTGGCAGCATTATCAGCAGGGCTGCCAAGTCTCACGCAATCACCGTGAGACTCACGCATTTCAACCAGTTCTCACGCTCTCACGCCGCATCTCTATTTCTCACGGCGAGAAATAACAACTTGTTATTTTTACGGGACTTTTATTTTTGAAATTCCTTGAAAGAAAGCTACCGGACATGACTTTCGTGGCATCTTTCTGCACGCGCGTTAACTTGAGTCTGCAATCGAAGCGGCAGGCGAGCGCTGATGGAAGAACCTGTGTTCACGCGAGCTGCAAGAACGTAGCAAGCAGGGTTGCCAGATTGGTCTACTTTTGGTCACACTGGACGGGTGGATTCGGCAGCTTTTAGACCGGTTGGGCTGGACATTGTCAATTCCATCTGGCAACCGTGGTAGCAAAATATGTGCATACATTACAACATCGTATCTGGTAGCCTACTGGACTGGGTTGCACCAATATGGCGTAAGTCATTACTAAATGCAGGCATTTAGTAGTTACTAAACCCCTAGTTGTTACTAGTTAGTTTCAAACTAGTTGTTTACTAATTTCGGTTGCACCACGCCAATCTTTTGCCAATCTTAGCTAGTAAATACTCCGTTTTGGTAACTGTTTTTTGTTTCTCTACTGTAACATAACCAGGTACATTAATAATAATAATAATTATTAATAATTACAATTTACAATACAAATACAACAATTGGGGGTCCCTCCCAAAAACATTCACCCACCAAGCCCTCATTCTGACCCAGGAAAAACCCTGGTATGTACTGTATAACATGATAGCCATCTATGAGCAATGCACTGTATATAACATGATGACCACGGGTCTTTCTGCTGCTGACCAAGGGGCTGAGTCCTGTTGATGGGGCCAATTTTTCTTTTAGAGTCTGTAGGCTACTATATTTGTTTATTAAGATTTCATAAATATGATATATTGTCTGAATTTTTTTCTTGTTTTATAAAATGTTATTATTTATTATTTTCATTTCTTGTGCTGGTTTATTATGAACAACATGTAAAATTGCAGGAAACTAGCTGTGATATCTTCCTAATATAATAATGATGAGCGGACAGCGGGTAAACATTAACTGGTTTATATTAATAAGTGCAGAGCATTACAGAGCATGGCCGTTCCCCACATTCGACTAACCCTGAAGCTATACTGCCCCCTACGGGACCTTCCTAACCAGGCAGATAACCTCTACTACATTCCTCCCCCCTTAAGCTATGAGCTTCTTCTAATAAAAACCAAAAACAAATACCCACACAGTATAAACTCCATGAAACAAAACAACCACCTGTGCATAACTACCATTAACTGTCCCCTTCCCTATTTATTTATTTTTTTTAAACATCAAAGTCCTTCAAATAACTTGGCCTGGACACTCTTCTATGCGACTGTCGCACAAGAGTGATCCGCTGTTGTGACTGCACTGGCGTGCCTGGAGGTAGGTTGTCAGTCACTAATGTTCCCGACTTGTCCGGAGCAGGTTCTGCAGGTCCGGGAGAGTTTTCCCCTGGAACACAGCTGTTTCCCTCAGGAATGGAATTATCTGACATTGCAACAGCTGCTGATGGCAATTCAGGCAGCCCCGGAAGGTCTCTAATCTTCGGGTCCATCAACTCCTTGTCCTCAGGTCTGGCCAGTATCTGGTCGACGTGTCTGCGCACAATGTTGCCATCTCCCAGCATGACCTTATAGGAGACAGGACCTGTGATTTTGATTATGATCCCAGGTATCCACTTAGGCCCATGACTGAAGTTCCTTGTGATCACTGTGTCCCCCTCCTGGAAACTTCTCCCTGAAACTTGCTTGTCATGATGCTTCTTTTGGATGCCTTGTTTTCGTTCCACCCTTGTTCGACGGTCTGGATGAATTTGGTCGACTGTGGATCTTAACTTTCGACCTTGCAACATTTCAGCAGGCGACAGCCCTGTGGTGGACTGTGGTGTAATGCGATAACTAAACAACACTCTTGACACCTTAGTGTTGATGCTCCCTTCACCTGCCGTTTTCATCATTGACTTGAATGTCTGGACTGCACGCTCAGCACAGCCATTGGAGGAAGCATGATAGGGAGCAGAGGTGATGTGCTCAATGCCGTTTTTCTGCATAAATTGTTTGAATTCCGTGCTTACAAAACATGAGCCATTATCAGACACAATTGTCTCTGGTAGCCCCTGAATGCTGAAGCTCTTCCGTAGACATTCAATGGTGATGGCTGAAGTCGAGGCTGTCACCGGGTAAGCATCCATCCATTTTGAATGCGCGTCCATCAGGATCAAAAACATGTGTCCCATAAACGGACCTGCATAATCAATGTGTAGCCTTTGCCATGGTTTGCTTGGCCACTCCCATGGGTGAAGTGGTGCTGGAGCTGGCGAGTTGCGGTGTTCTTGGCATGTGACACATCTCTTGACTACAGCCTCGATGTCCGCATCCAACTTTGGCCACCAGAAGTAGCTCCGCCCCAAGGCTTTCATTCTTGTGATGCCAATGTGACCTTGATGTAGCTGCTGTAACAAAGCGTCTCGTCCAGGCGGCGGCACCACCACCCGTGAGCCCCACAGTACGCAGCCATCTTGCACACTTAACTCTGTTTTCCTAACAGCATACGGTTGGAAAGCTGGGTCTGGGACTTGTGACGGCCAACCATGTTGGACAAACTCTGTCACTCTGGACAACACAGGGTCCCTGCTTGTCCATTTCCTCATTTCCGCTGCCGAGACGAGGGTCACATTCTCCATCATCAGCACTCGTTCTTCTTGCTCTCTCTCTGTGGACTGATGAGGCAGAGGGAGTCGACTCAGGGCATCTGCATTGCTGTGGTATTTCCCTGGCTTGTAAACAATCTCGTACTCATACGCTAGCAACGTTACTGCCCACCGCTGAATACGAGGGGATGCCATTTGAGGCACAGCTTTCATCTCATTGAAGAGAGATAGTAAGGGTTTGTGGTCAGTGCAAATGACGAACTTCCTTCCATATACATATTTATGAAAGCGCTGGATGCCAAACATCACCGCCAGACCTTCCTTGTCCAGTTGTGAATAGTTTGATTCAGCCGACGTCAGTGTTCGCGACATGAAGCTGATGGGCCTCTCCTGTCCATCTGGCATGCGATGTGACAACACAGCCCCCACTCCATACGGAGAAGCGTCGCATGACAGGATCAGATCTTTTTGGCTGTCATAATGCACTAACACCTTAGATGACTGCATAAGTCGCTTCGACTCCTCAAAAGCTCTCTCCTGTTTTTCCTCCCATTTCCATGTTGTCTCTTTCCTCAACAGTTCATGTAAAGGCGATAACAATGTTGACAGGTTTGGCAGAAACCTGTTGTAGTAGTTGAGTAGGCCAAGGTATGCTCTCAGTTCTGTGACATTGGTCGGTGCCGGTGCCTTCTGTATGGCCCTGACCTTGTGTGGTAGAGGATATAATCCCGAGGCGTCCACCTTATGTCCTAGGAACTCTGCTTCCTGTTCCATGAATGCACACTTGTTGCGTTTCAGACGAAGGCCAGCTTCCTGGAGCCGCGTCAACACCTGGTTTAGTGTGGCCAGGTGATCTTGGTCGCTCCGCCCCGTCAGCAAAATGTCATCCAGATAGACGGCCACATTTGGAATGCCGGCCACCAGACTGTCCATCATCCTTTGAAAAATTGCTGGGCTGGAGGAGACCCCGAATGGAAGACGATTCACCTGAAAAAGACCTTTGTGCGTGTTAATAGTGACATATGGCCTAGGGCTGCACGATTTGGGGAAAAAAATCGAATTGCGATTATTTGGACAGATATCGCGATTGCGATTAATTTGCGATTATTATTTTTTTAAATAGCAAAAAAAAAAAAAAAAAAAAATTGTAAAGTGTGGCCATATCTCCGGCTAGGTCGTATCAACGTGCAGTTTGTTTGTACGTCTTCAGGGGACTTAGAGGCTCCCTCCTCTAGCACCCCCACAGCCCGAGCTACGAGTGAAAGAACTAAACTTACATTGGGTTGCTTTAAAGTTGGGTTGCTTTAAAATCAAGCTTCAGATTAAAACATGTGATGGAGCATTACTAACCTGACTCAGGTGGTTTGTTTCACACAACCATCTAGGAAAGCTTAATTGGAAGCTGTTTGGAAAAGGGCAGGTACTTTCAAAAATTACTTGGCAGGTGATTGGATGAATATCACCTATTTTCAGAGAGCATTACCACATGATACCATCAAACTATTAACTGCTCTAATTCTAATGCAAGGATGAGAACTTAAAAGATATGAATTGTATATATGATAACCTCATCTCATCTAGACAGGTGGCTACTTTCTAAGATGATCCAGCTATTAAAATGATAATTTGGGGATACACTGTGACTATAACTGAAAGGACCACATCTAGATGACTCGGTCAACAGTCGAACTGATGAATGATAGAATGGTGGTCTCTGACTATGGAGCACAGACACACGTCACCTTGACTTAGGAATCTGTGACATACTTCAGCCCAAGGCTAGGCTAGGCTAACCTCTGCGTCTTTAAAGCCGGCTGGTATGAACGAATGGTATGAGGTTATGCATACAGGACACATTCATGTTTGACAACAGAACAGTTAACTTCCATGTATCCATAAGCCTGCTATACTATATAAACACCAACCCGCAGGTTGCTGAGACTGTCAACTCTGTGTCTGTACTTTAACGCCGGGTTAGCACGAGTAGCTAAGCTAAGCTACCGTCTCGAAGACTACAAGTTAGCTAAGCTAAGTTTAAGGCTGGACTAACAGCACCGACATGCACTTGGCTGGTACAGTTAGTATAGTGAAATTGTACACTTACCTGTCGCAATTATAACATACTAACGTTTATCATACGTCCAGTAAGCCATGTGGTGTCCAATTGTCTCCGTTACGTTAGCCCAAAGTCTCATAATAATTGGACTGACTGTCGTGACACAACCTATGCCTGCGTTCGTAAATTCGCTCTGAGAGCGCCGGGTTCAAAGTCATAAAGAGACCAAGTAATTTGATTGGACAAGAGGCATTCCATGAGTGCTGATCAAATTTCCAAAAGAGGTTTTAATCTCAATGTGACTTCCTGGTCAAATAAAGGTAAAAAAAATAAAATAAAAAAAAATAAAAAAATCGCAGGCAAATCGCAGGCTTTGCGATTAGCTAATCGCATCATTTCAAATCGCGATTTCGATTTAAAATCGATTAATCGTGCAGCCCTACTTGGATGCTTCATCAAGTGTCACCTGTTGATACGCATGGCTCAGGTCCAGTTTGCTGAACTTCTCCCCGTCTGACAACTTTTCAAACAAGTCCTCCAATCTTGGGATTGGATACTGCTCGAGCTTCGACACCTGGTTGACAGTGACTTTGTAGTCTCCACATATGCGCACTGAATTATCAGACTTTAACACAGGCACGATCGGTGCTGCCCACTCAGAGAACTTCACTGGTTCAATAATTCCCTGGTCTGTGAGTCTCTCTAACTCGATCTCCACCTTCTTCCTCATGGCGTAGGGGACTGGTCTAGGTTTATAGAACTTTGGGGCAACGCCTTCCTTGACATAGATTTTCGCTGGTGGGCCTACCCAGGTTCCCAGTTCCTCTTTGAACACATCCTCATGTTGCTTTAGCACATCCTGTAATGTCAGTTGTAGCTGCTCCATTTTATTCACCCGCACAGAGTTCATTCCTAGCTCTTTGATCCATCCCCTGCCCAACAGGTTGGGTCCTGTGCCTGCTACGACCACTACTGGTAGCTGTTTTACTTGGTCTCTGTACTTTACAGTCACTTCTGCTACTCCCAGTGTAGGTACTTTTTCACCTGTATACGTTTTCAGAGTCACTGAGCAATCCTGCAGCTCTTGTGTGCCCCCTGCTGTCCATAGCTTGGCATATTCAGTCTTTGTCAAGATTGTCACACTGCAGCCAGTATCCACTTCAAATTTAACAGTACTCTCATTTATGTTAAGCTGCGTGGTAATGAGATCAACTTTTGTTAACTTGGACTCTGTTAGATTGTACATAGTAAACACATCTTCGTCGCTTGAAACATTCTCAGGAGATTCACTTATGTGATGGGCAGACTGCTTTTTATCATTTCTAAAACTCTTTTGCTTGTACTTCCCTCCTCCCTTAAGCTTAAGTTGATCCGGAGTTGAGGATTTGCACATTTTCTTCACATGCCCATTTTTCCCACAGCCATGGCACTTTTCATTGAGAAAACGACAGTCCCTTGCCATATGTTCACCCCCACATCTATAACATGCCAACAATGGAGTTGTTTGTCCTTGCCACTTCTGTTTTTCCTTCACATTATACACTGGCTCATGGGGTACAGCTTTACTCACAGTACTGTCCAGCGTTCTCGGTCCCAACTGCAGATCCTGCACATCAGTGGAGGCTGGTGACTTCCAGAATTGAGGAGGCAATTTTTTTTTCCGCTTGCTCGCTTCACTCGCGATGGAATGTTCCCTGTTCTTCTTATCTGTCTTTGTTAAAAATTATTAATTTGTGTTTGCCGGTACTGAAGGGATTGGGACACTCTCAGGATGGTGGATGAAGCAGCTTTTATTGCCTGCACAATGGGTCATCAAATAAACAAAACAATTGGCATGAATCTCTGGTCCGCCTGCTGCAGCTATTGTCCCTTCTGCTCAGGCTCACAACATTCACCACAACATACTACATACAATCAATGACATGTCAAAAGCACTCAAACACTATGTCAATCAGACACACAACATACAATTCAGAACAATACTTCATCCATTTCTAATATTTATCCTGCAGAACAGCACTCATACACGCGTGTGGCGGAAACAGGTACTACACGGAGGCCAGGCCTCCTGTGCCCACCCATTTTCAGTGATTTGGCCAATCACATATTGCCATGAAAAAAATTGCATTACATTGACTTCTATGAGAAACCACTTTCCGACAGGAGGCCTGGCCTCCGTGTAGTACCTTTTTCCGCCACACGCGTGTATGAGTGCTGTTCTGCAGGATAAATATTAGAAATGGATGAAGTATTGTTCTGAATTGTATGTTGTGTGTCTGATAAAAA
Organism: Nansenia antarctica; assembly: GCF_963989245.1. NCBI lineage: Eukaryota > Metazoa > Chordata > Actinopteri > Argentiniformes > Microstomatidae > Nansenia > Nansenia antarctica. The sequence continues at coordinate 28,240,654 of NC_137675.1, read as the reverse complement.
ATATAATTATTGCTTTTTTAAATCTCTCTCTCTTCTCTCAAATTATTGGGGAGGCCAGGCCTCCTCCACCTCTATGGAGGAGCCTCCACTGCTGCACATCCCTATTTGCAGTTTCCATGGCTTGCGCGACTGTCAATGCTCTGTCGAACGTTAGCTCCGCCTCCGCCAACAATCTCCGCTGTATGCGATCATCTGCTATGCCACATACGAGCCTGTCGCGTAGCATCTCTTTCAATTTGTCACTGTAGTTGCAATGTTGAGCCAGCTCTCTTAGTACTGCCACATACTCCGTCACAGTTTCATTTGCCGCTCTAATCCTTGAATTAAATTTAAATCTTTGGACTATCTCGCTGGGCTTCGGGTTATAATGCGACTGAAGCAGTGCGGTCAAGACGTCATAATATGATTTTTCAATATGACATATTATGTCTTCTCACCAGGCTTGTCCGGGCTCAACAAGTTCCTCATTAAACTGTATGTCCGACTGCCTACAGAGCTTAGCAATATTGCCCGCTTCCTATCCGCATCCGTAATCCCATTTGCAATGAAAAAATGTCCCAAAACTTCGACATACTCCTCCCACATCTGGGTGTTACTGTCAAAAGCAGTGAGTGTTCCTACCATCATAGTAGCCATCTCGACCTCTTGGTTATTAGCTCCCTCGTCCTCCGACATTAGCCGAGTTGTCAGCGTACTAGAACTCACAAGTTTTTCGTCTTTTCCACAACTCCCTTCAAGTTCACCGTTTATCTCGTCGCCAGATGTGATATCTTCCTAATATAATAATGATGAGCGGACAGCGGGTAAACATTAACTGGTTTATATTAATAAGTGCAGAGCATTACAGAGCATGGCCGTTCCCCACATTCGACTAACCCGGAAGCTATACTGCCCCTTACGGGACCTTCCTAACCAGGCAGATAACCTCTACTACACTAGCACAAATAATTGGGTGGGAGAGAGGGGCCGCCGCTGCCAAAACGTGCACAGTTTTGGGTCTCTCCACCGCCAAAAAATCTCACTCCAAACTTTTGGTGAAACTTGGCTGCCCTGCCAATAAGTCTTAGAAGTCTGCGTGTGTATAGCCTACATTTATTGTATATTTGGGTTCCATAGAATAATAAGTTATGATAGTGTGATTCCTCCTTCTCAGAGCGTCAATGTGTTCCTTTAAAACCATGTAGGCTACTATCATTAACAACGCAACATTCTCTATGTATGGTTCCTCTTCTGTGTTCAAGCGTCTGTCTGGTGTAACAGTAAACTGGATAAAGGTTTAATGTCTTGCTCAGCTCACTTCTGGTCCATTGCAAGATGTCAGTATGGCCGAGCGGTCTAGGTGCCAGACTCAAGGTGAAAGTCCTTCCTGATAAAGGAGTATTCTGGTCTCCGAATGGAGGCGTGGGTTCGAACCCCACTGCTGACACATTTTAAGTAGAGCATGGCAGGTGTTAGCAATGTTGACTCATTCAATGTTCTGTAAGATACATTATTATAACATTGAGTTCAACCTCAAGGTACCAGGGACGTGCCGTCCATATAAGCAGGGTAAGCAGTGCTTACCCAACGAAAAAAGAAAAAAGGACCGTGAAAATATATGTAACCGTTTGTTTGTTTTCATTAAAAGAGTCGTATTTTAGGTCCCAGGGCAGCAGGAGTCATTCATTTTGACGTTGCATTTTTAGCGCCACCTGTAGGAGTAAAGCACTCCCTACTCTGCGTTGCATATAAGCACTCCTCTTTCTGCTTTCCCTCGCGTACATTCGAATGCGTGAAAATGTCTTTTTAATTTTTTTCCGATGCCTCATCCCGCTGTTTAATGTGACCAGGGTAAGCATGCTTACAGCCAATCAGAGTAGGTCTTTCATTCCGATAAGAGCTACTGATTGGCTCTTATCACTTTCAAATTCACTTAACATTTCACCTCTCGCCCGGCAGAATAGCTTATGCCAGCTAGCTCAAACGATCTAAATAATAATAATCAATAAGGATAACTTGCTTGATTTTGTGAATATGGACATTACTGTCTGCGACCTAAAGGGATTTCGTAGACTGGACTGGACTGGAAAAACACAACTACTGGCTAAAGGCCGCCCGGCCGCCCGCTCACCGATGTTCACACCCAGAAAGGGAGAGTCGCCAGCGGCTACAGCAAGCCTGGTATGAGCGGTTTATATGATGTATATGATTCGCGAGGCTGGTGGCGATCTGTGCTTGTTTATATGGTTTGAGTACTTTGAGAGGGAGAGTCTGTGATGTGATGTCAAGTGCCTGTGTGACAAAGTGTGAAAAGAAAGTGTGTTGTGAGTTTTTTACTATGGAGGATGGAAACGGTGTGTGTCTGTGTTGTGCGTGTGTGCGTGTGGGCTGTTGAAACTGGACTTGTAGATTTCAGCAGGTTGGCTACTTGAAAAGATCTTTGAACAATGAGCACCCCTGATATAGTCAAAACTGGCAACTGTTTTTTTTGTTTTTGGTAATCTGATCACAAAGTGACACTACAGTTTATTAGCGGGTTCTAGGGCATCAAAATTGCATTTCCTTGAAACTGCGTTCACTGATAGCGTGTATGTGTAATTACGTGTATTTCTATATCTTATGCTTACCCAATCTAAAAGCTCACGGCACGTGCCTGCAAGGTACCATAACACTGCATGGTCTCTGACAAGCGCTATATAAATATAATTTATTATTATTATTAACAAGAACATACAGCATAGTCAGTGGCTCGATGTAGCTCAGTTAGAAGGGCATGCTGCTAACAATGCTAATCACCATGACTTTGATTACAACTGGAACTGTCTATAGCCTATCCATATGAATGAATGAATGAATGAATGAATGAATGAATGGTCTTTATTGTCATTTATATAGTACAGGTACCATACAACGAAATTTGGGAGGGGGGGGCTCCCCTGGTGCTAGGAAAAAAAAACTAAAAACAAGAAGGGAAAAGAGCTGGTTTACATAAATAAAGGCTATACACTATCCACTATACTATACAAATAAAACACTGTGCTGTACTCTATGCTATGCTATACATATCCTAACATTTCCTATCTCTGAACCTTATGTACCCGAGGGTTGTCATATTGCACATAGTGTTATTGCACATTCATATGCTCATTCAGCTGTACATTCCTTCGGTTCATAGTCTACTCAATGGCATGTGTGCTTGTCATATTATAAAACATATCATTTGCCAGATATATTCAGGTAATTACACGTATAGCAAGTGTATACAGCTGTTGTATTATCGTGTCTGTCTGGTGTGACAGTAAAGGTTTAATGTCTTATTCAGCTCAGTTCTTTAATTGATTTACAATTGTCGGGATGGCCGAGAGGTCTAAGGCGCCAGTCTCAAGAGTTGCGCCCTTGAGACTGGAGGCGTGGGTTCGAACCCCACTTCTGACAATGTTTTTGTGGTTCAGATGGTAGAGTACTAGAGCATAGTGTAAAGCTGCGTGCACACCAGGTCATTGCGTTGCACCGGAAGTCATTCATCTCAATGGGGCAGTTGCGTTGATCCGTTGCGTTGCTCTGCATTGCGTTTCTTGTCCGGCAGGGTGCGGTAATCAGTCAAAATATTTCAGCTTTTGCGTTGCGTTGGATCCGTCAAAACAACCGGAAGTAAACCGGAAGTAGTTTATTGACCAGAGCTTTCGCCTAGATGTAAAATCCGCCATTGACGAAAATCTTTAATTTGGCTCTACAAGTGTTAATATGTCATTTTATGAAGTTTTTATATGTTTTCAGGCGAGAAAGTAACCATATATATTCACAAAATGTGTCCAGTTTATCAAAATAACCCGTTTATATATCTGATGTTAACATACTGACTGTGTCCGCGAATGCTATGCTATTGTTATGCTATCGGCGCCATCTTTGCTATCTCCTCCGGACATATATTACCGCTGTGTTGTTGCGTCTACATCGCACGTTGACGTACTTCAAGCCCATCCCACCAGGTTGCGTTAGAACGGTGGGTCACGGTTCGCGGTGTGCACGAAGCTTTAGTGTTCATCTAGGTTACGTGTCCTTTTTAGTTCATGTAGGAGCTGAAGTATAAAAGTATACTATTATTCTCTCATAGCAATTCGAGAATTAAAATAAACAGTGATCGGTGAAAACTGTCTGAAAGCAATGCGTTTGCCAGACTTCTTCTAGTCTTCGGAGACTAGTTCGTTTGCTGAAGTACTGAAAGTCGGAACAGCGCCAAAAAACCAGCCAGTGGCCGAGGATATAATACACTATAGTATGATACTAAGGTCTGCCATATGTAGCGAGTTGTAATGCGTTATTTCAGTGGCGGGCGGTGCATTTCACACCTAGGCCTTCAGTGATGTCCGACACATTCCTACCTGAATTATTCTACCTCTTAATACCATCGTTATGACGCCATGGCTCTAGAAACTAGACAGAAACACAGTATAACCGGGCGTTGCATCACCTTAACATAGTCAGACAAGTACAACAGAGTTATATTAATATTTCCGAAGCATTTTTAATCAATAAATCCGCATTTACAATGAAGAGTGTTAAACTAACATCTTTAAGATCGCTACATTACCCACGTCTGTCGTCTCGTCCACCATAATAGCGACAAAGGGTGCCTTTTTAATCTCCATTTTGATCTCTTCTTCCATCACTTCAGCAATAGCAAAAATCAGGTCGTTTTGTATTTTGCCTGACGTCCCAGTAAACACTTTGTTTGTGGACAGGTGGTAATGTAAATCTGGGTTGTTTTCAGCCAGAAAAGAAAGAAGCTCAACGTAGTTTCCTCTGTTTGTGGACTTGGCGCTTTCATTGTGTCCACTAAATGAAAGTTATTGTTTACCCAAAAACAGGACACAATCGATCAGTATTATCGATCAGTCAACGAAAGCTTTCGTTGTGAGGCTCCGTTTCCCTGCGCACTTTCAAAAGTTTCACATCTACCGGCATAGTTACGCATCTCAATAGTGAATATCAATAGTGCGTATCAATAGTGCGTATCAATAGTGCGTATCCAATCAAAAGACGTGCTGGGTGCTGACATCATTGAGCCTTACAGCAGGCGCCGTTGTTGCTTTTGCTCGCATCTACGTAGGTTTACTAGGTACGCCACAGGTTTTCTCGTTCCAACGTTAAGTTACAGGTCGTATCCGCGGCACCGTTTAATGTGCAGGCGGGCAGATTTTTGAGCCCCCTAGCAACACATTTTGATTGGATAAAAGCTCTAACATAAAGGCCAGCCCTCCAAATCTCAATCGGAGACTGGAAGCAGCGCAACCAAGAGGAAAGCTATGAAATGAAGAGAATAGACTATGGGGAATCATTAATACATATTTGTGGAAAATATATATTAAAATAAAATGTATATTCTGATGATGTTTAGGCCAGCAGAGAAGGCCTTGCTGGCCCTGACGGCACACCACTGCGTTATTTACTCACTGTATTAGGGAGTGTTTACTAGGCCACACAGGTGTTAGCTTGTTAACTAGCTAGCTTTATTAGAAGCTTGTTTGTTTTTGTTAGCTGACTTAGCGTGGTTTTGTTTGTTGTGTTGTTCACAAGTTATTGTGTGTGTCTGTCTGTGTGTGTGTGTGTGTGTGTGTTTACTACACTAGCCAAACAAGTGTTAGCTTATTAGCTAGCAGAGCTGCTAAGTCTCACGCATTTCAACCAGTTCTCACGCTGTCACGCCGCATCTCTATTTCTCACGGCGAGAAATAACAATTTGTTTTACGGGACTTGAGTTTCGTGGCATCTTTCTGCATGCGCGTTAACTTGAGTCTGCAATCGAAGCGGCAGGCGAGCGCTGATGGAAGAACCTGTGTTCACGCGAGCTGCAAGAACGTAGCAAGCAGTGTTGCCAGATTGGGCTACTTTTGGTCACACTGGACGGGTGGATTCGGCAGCTTTTAGACTGGTTGGGCTGGACATTGTCAATTCCATCTGGCAACCGTGGTAGCAAAACATGTGCATACATTACAACATCGTATCTGGTAGCCTACTGGACTGGGTTGCACCAATTTGGCGTAAGTCATTACTAAATGCAGGCATGCAGTAGTTACTAAACCCCTAGTTGTTACTAGCTAGTTTCAAACTAGTTGTTTACTAATTTCGGTTGCACCACGCCAATCTTTTGCCAATCTTAGCTAGTAAATACTCAGTTTTGGTAACTGTTTTTTGTTTCTCTACTGTAACATAACCAGGTACATTAATAATAATTGTTAAAGGAGCATAGTCTACTACTTGCTACTGAGATGCTAACCCGACGGATTGTCCGGTTGACGCGCCGTGCGTCCTACATTTGATGTGTTGCTGTTGGTTATATAAGATCCGTAGTCGTTGGTTTGCTGCATAATAAACATTTATTGTGTTACTATGTGCCATCAATGGCTTAATCACAGGTACAAACAATAACAAACTTAGCGCCCTTGCGGTCAAACCTATTTGCCCTTCCGGGGTCAACACCTGACGACAACAACAACAAATGTGCTACCTGATATACACCTGCCTCAGGTATTGTGACAGCGCCACCCCATGCCCACACAGTGAATTACAACACGTATCACAGGACCATATCTGGCTCCTACAATAGTAATAATAAATAGTAATTGCAATTTACAATACAAATACAACAATTGGGGGTCCCTCCCAAAAAAATTGGCCGTGCTACGCACGCACAAGATCAACCACCAAGGCCTCATTCTGACCCAGGAAAAACCCTGGTATGTAGCCTACTGTATAACATGATAGACATCTATGAGCAATGCACTGTATATAAGATGATGACCACAGGTCTTTCTGCTGCTGACCAAGGGGCTGAGTCCTGTTGATGGGGCCCAATTTTCTTTTAGAGTCTGTAGGCTACTGTATTTGTTCATTAAGATTTCATAAATATGATATATTGTCTGAATTTTTGTCTTGTTTTATAAAATGTTAATTATTTTCATTTCTTGTGCTGGTTTATTATGAACAACATGTCAAATTGCAGGAAACTAGCACAAATAATTGGGTGGGAGAGAGGGGCCGCTGCCGCCAAAACGTGCACAGTTTTGGGTCGCTCCACCACCAAAAAATCTCACTCCAAACTTTTGGTGAAACTTGGCAGCCCTGATTATCAGGTCGGTGTTACAGCGCTATGCACTTGTTTGTGTGTCTCCAGTGAGGAATGCAGCACATTGGGGGAGATTCTACGGGTTGCTGAGGATGAGACTAAGGGAAAAAAGACCTCAAAACAAACAACTGAATATGACTGTAGTCTGGGTGGGGGGTATTCCATCAACTTCGCTAAAGGAAAATCTAGTCTTATTTTGATAAGTCTCGCGAAAAGAAAAGAAAAAAGCCTGGATTTTCCATTAGTGACGTTAATGGAATACCCCCCAGGCCTGGCAGAACATCACCAGTCAATGAGCCACAGCCTTCGGACAGTTCTTGCATCCGAAGGATCTTTTGGACGAAACACTAAACGTGATTGCTTCATTTGAACATTATATGAATCTGTCCCAATACTTTTGGAGCCCTGCTATGGAGGGACTATGTTTTAAAAAGTGTTGTCATTACTAAACGGTGAAACCAATACTAACACAAATACCTTCAAAATAAAAAGCTGAGAATTGACACTTTAACCTCATCGTAACTGTTTGATTTGGAACATTTGGGAGTATCGAGCCTAAAAGAAGAAAGAAAAACGCTTCACTGTCCCAATAACTATATTCAATTGTGGGGAGCATGCAGCGTCTGTCCTGTAGAGGGAGCTACACTCACGCTCCACCACGGTCCTGTAGCTCCCTCTACAGGCCAGATGCTGCATGCTCCCCACAAAAACCAGTGTAACCCACATTGTCCCTCCACTCACACAGTCCACCAGCATCTTGATCAGCTCCTTGGCTCCTACGAAGCTCTTGGCCAGTTCCAGAGGGTTGGAGGGCCTGAACACATCCACAGAGCTGACCGCCACCTGAGGGAGTTTCCCTTTACCCAGAGTCACCACCACACCCAGGCTCTGGACCACCTCTCCTCGCCCCTGGGACAACAACAGGGGAAGGGGGAGGAAAGGAAAGAGGGGAGGAAAGGAGAGGGGAGATAAGGAAAGAGGGGAGGAAAGGAGAGGGGAGATAAGGAAAGAGGGGAGGAAAGGAGAGGGGAGATAAGGAAAAGGTGGGGGGAGAGATGGGGCAGAGAAAGAGAGCAACTTTGATTTTATAGAATTGATTTGGGCAAATCTAAGGTTTTGGCTATTTTTTTGTCAGTTACATTTTTCTAATATTTCAGCCATAATGGCTATTTGGTCCTCATGTTGACAGACATCAATAGCAGACTTCAAAGGCAAATGCAAAGCCTAGAATCAACAACTAGACATTGACAGCTCTCTAACCCTGCACACATGATGTGATGGAACACACCTGACTAACCAGATACACCTGTCAGGTCAATTTTCCAATACTTGATGGGAGGACGGGAGCAGGGGGAGGGAGGGGAGGAAGGGAGCAGGGGGGATGGAGGGGAGGAAGGGAGAAGGGGGGAGGGATGGGAGGAAGGAAGCAGGGGGTAGGGAGGGGAGGAAGGGAGCAGGGGGGATGGAGGGGAGGAAGGGAGAAGGGGGGAGGGATGGGAGGAAGGGAGCAGGGGGGAGGGATGGGAGGAAGGGAGCAGGGGGGAGGGAGGGGAGGAAGGGAGCAGGGGGGATGGATGGGAGGAAGGGAGCAGGGGGGAGGGAGGGGAGGAAGGGAGCAGGGGGGAGGGAGGGGAGGAAGGGAGCAGGGGGGAGGGAGGGGAGGAAGGGAGAAGGGGGGAGGGATGGTACTCACCGACGGGTACTTTGCTCTCCCGTCATGTCCACGCCCCTTTTTGGGTGATAGAAGGGGAGACGTTTGACTGGCGGTCAATGGAATTTTCTGGTCTTTGCTACTTTAATCCGATAAAATAAGAAAACCGTAGTGCTTTTTAGATATTAGGAGCCCAAATCCGATGGCCAGTTAGGCAAACTATTATATAGTGTCGTTGCCGATCAATGATCGACGTCGTTATATAGAGAAAATTAATGAAATAGGGGTTGATTCATCAGAGCAGTCATACGTCCTCTCCCTGTCATCAGGGATTTGTCGATCTTTGGTTTGATTTGCCGTGTAAATCCCCAAATGAGAGTGTTACATTAGTTTTCTTAAGACAGGATAATGAATAAATCTGTTCAATTGGCATTTGCCTACTGTTAATCAGTGCCTGTATGGTGTATATGAAGATGTTATAGCTAGCTAGCTACGATTTATCATGAAAATAATGAACAGCAAGCTAGATCCAAAACTAGGGCCGGTGGAGGAGGGCAAGTGTCACATTGGACAGACTACCAAAACAGAAAAATAAAGTATCTTAACGATAACAAAAGTGACGGATGTCAGAAATAGCCTACATTACCTGGAGATTCAATAAGGTACTTTTATATGACAGGATATGGGTTAGGGTTATATGACACCTGTCGCGAGATAGATAGATAGAGCCAAAAGTAAAAAGTCGCTGAGAGACGCAACCAGGGTCTGGGCTGGTAATTGTATGATGCGCCAAACAATCCGCTGAGATGAAAAGTACTGTAGCGAACGGGAATCTTCTAGTGTAACTCGCCCCATGCGGGAGTCGAACCCCGACCTCCCACATAACCGACGGCCGCGCTAACCATTAGACCAAGAGAGTTAACTCCCTTGGTGGAGCTGTTAACGGGCCTCATACAGGATCGTTACACTATCCTCACCGTTCGGGAGAGCGTGCCCTCACGCTTCACTATGTCAAGTCCCTCACGTGGACACGCCTCTCCGATGGCCTTCCTTCCATCCCACTTCTGACACCAGTGTAGCGAACGGGAATCTTCTAGTGTAACTCGCCCCATGCGGGAGTCGAACCCCGACCTCCCACATAACCGACGGCCGCGCTAACCATTAGACCAAGAGAGTTAACTCCCTTGGTGGAGCTGTTAACGGGCCTCATACAGGATCGTTACAGTACGTTTTAGAGCATTTATTGAATAGAACAATCAAACTTGGCGACATACAAAAATAATCCATAAGCGATCAAAACCAGAAAAATAACAAACAATGCGTATAGAATAGAATATACTTTATTGTCCTTGTACAGTTGCCTATACAATGAAATTGTAGTGGTTCTTCTGAAGGTGCAAAAACAGAAAAACATATTCACATATTCACAAACATATACACATAACATATCACAAATATTACACACTAGACAAATTCAAAAGCGAAAATGCTATAAAACAAGCTAAGAGACAATGAGGTCCGTGGTGTCAAGTGCAAATAAAGACAACAATATTAAGAAAATAAAAACAACTATAAAAGCAAGCTAAAAGACATGAGGTCAGTGTCTCATCTGGTTCATCAGTGGTTCATCCGTCCTGTTCTTCCTGCATTACCAGGATCCAGCAGCGTCGTTGCTGTCGCGCAAACAAACCCGGCAAATGTTTTACTTGCCCCGGGCAATCAGGCAACCGTTAATGTCGAACCCTGCCGGGTAATACAGAAGTAGTCTTTAGGCCTATGAAAAGACATTAGACACTGGTGATAAAGGTGGAATCATTGTCAACTAGTTGTGTGTTTGGCAACAAAAAAAAACGACATGGTTGTGTGAAGTCAAAAGTCAAAGCTTGTCTTTATAAGTTTGATTATATTTCAAACAGAACACAGTTTTTTTTGTTTGTTCCAGCATCGTTCTATGCAGCCAAAAGACTACCCCGTGCTGACCCCCGAAAATGACACACGCATGAAGAAAAAACTGGACAAGATGATGAAAGAGCTTCATCCAGTGCCGTCGTCACCTTTTTGTAAGACACCTCTGTTCATCTGAAGAATACTATAGTTGGCCTCTAAAAGAGCTTTGTGCTTGAAGGTGGTTTCATTTGAACATGTTCTGTGTTCACAGTTACAGATGTGTCCCCTTTCATCATTGATCACGAGAATGGAATAGTCTACAGCCCTCTGCTGAAATGGTCTGACACCATGGCACAGCGACTGAAAGAGATGAGAGAGAGAAGGGAGAACCTCTCTCCCACAGGTATATGTTATATATATATCACCAATTGCTTGACCCGAGGGTTACAATTGAACCTGATATTTACAGTTATGATAATGTATAACAAGTGCAATGACACACACTCTAAACATTCTGCTGCCACCAATATGAGCAAGATCTTTTACATTTTAGCAGACACTTTTATACAAAGCAACTTACAATTAGAGATTTCAGAGACAGTCTCCCTGGAGTAACTTAGGGTAAGTGCCTTACTCAAGGGCACACTAGTGGTGGTGTTCCCAGGTGGGATTTGAACTCATGACCCTCTGATCACCAGTCCAACTCACTATCCACTAGACCACCACTACCCCCAAAATGTGTTTCTGCCCCAGTTTCGAACATGATAACCACTACGCTATGGAAACGCTATAGAATTGTATGTGCTTCAGCTGAGAAATCTGTTTGCTTGCTGTGACTCTAATCAATGCATTCTCTCAGCTTCAGAGATGGCAGAGTCCAGATTATCACCTGAACTCGAGCCTTCTCTTGGGAATACACCATCACACATCTCCCAGCTGGGTAAGGACTTGGGAATCCTTTGTTGATTCTCTGCTTTGGATTGTTCTTGGTCTAATCTGTAATACTTACCTAATGGGAGATGAGTTTGATGATGGATTAAAATGACTGGTTAGAATTAACCTATATTACTTCACTTATTCTCATATTTTGTCCATGCAGATACGGATTCTGATGACCCATATGTTGGTGCTCAGCCTTGCTCAAAGAAGAAAGATGGAAAGAAGCAACAAGAAGACACTAGTGACAACTGTCCTGGAAAATCCCTGCACAAGAACGACCAGTGGTTGTCACCTTGCAGTGATGTGTCGAGACCAAAATCATTAGATCCAATTCCTTTCCCTGCTTTATCAGCTGAAGACGAAGGCATAAAACAAGACAAAAAGAGAAACTGGTCTTTCTGGATGGATGACGAGGATGTTTTTTTTCTACAGCATTCTGTACTTAGTGCTGACCCTCCACAGAGAGCTCTCATTTCAGTTTATGTTCAGTGTCCTGTCATCGTCCTGCTTATTGTTTTGTAAATACCTGTACAAAGTTGCCAGCTATATTTCTATCAGTGGCCTCAAGCAGATCAACAACACTGCTCTCCCTGGGAAGCTGAAGCTGTGGTGCTTTCAATTTGGACTGCTGCCCCGTCTCATGTGGCCAATTTCCATCTACGAGGTCACACTATCCCATGCCAACCGGCTGGAGAGACTGGTGAATGCACAAGTGAGGAAGTGGCTTGGACTGCCGAGAGGCCTTAGCAGCATAGGCCTGTATGGCAACGGAGCCCTCTCCCTACCAATCTCAAGCCTGGTGGAGGAGTACAAATGTGCCAAATCAAGGCTGGAAATGACTCTAACAGAATCCCGGGATCTATTCGTCAGAGGTGCTGCTCCAATCCTAGCAACGGGGAGGAAATGGAAGCCATCTGCAGCAGTTGCGGTGGCAAAGACCGCCCTCAGACACCGGGATATAGTGGGACATGTCCAACATGGCAGAGGGGGCCTTGGCTTGGAAACAACAACACCCACATGGCAAAAGGCTACTCCAACCGAACGGCGGAAGATGGTGGTTGAGGAGGTGCGCCACCAGGAGGAAGCAGCCAGGTGCGCCAAGGCAGTCTCCCAAGCCCAGCAAGGCCGCTGGATGAAGTGGGAGAGCGTGGAGAGGAGGAAAATCACGTGGAACGAGCTGTGGAACATGGAGTCTAATAGGCTAAGTTTCATCATCAGAGCCACATATGATGTCCTGCCCTCTCCTACCAACCTACATCTCTGGTATGGAGAGGACCCAGCCTGTCTCCAGTGTGCAGCCCCAGCAACCCTCAAACACATCTTGGTGGGTTGCAAGACCAGTCTAACTCAAGGAAGATACACCTGGCGCCACAACCAAGTGCTAAAGTGCTTGGCTGCCGAACTTGAGCACAAGAGGGTAACCACCAACGCCATGCCTCTAAATGCCCAGACTACCTTTCCACGGAAAACAACCTTCATCCGGGAAGGGGAGAAACAGCGGACCAAGCCATCACCTCCAGACTCAGGCCCACTGAACGCAGGATTGGGAAATGCGGGTAGACCTCAGCCAGAGGCTCACCTTCCCACTCGAAATTGCAGCGACCAACCTGCGCCCAGACCTAGTCCTCTGGTCCAAGTCCTGCCGGCGTGTCTTCATCGTAGAACTGACGGTCCCATGGGAGGAGGCCATCGATGAGGCATTCGAACGGAAGAGGCTGCGGTATGCCAACTTAGCAGTCGAAGCAGAGGGGTGGGGCTGGAACGTGAAGGTGTGGCCAGTGGAGGTGGGCTGCAGAGGCTTTGTAGCCAGCTCCACCACAAGGCTCCTGAGGGCAGTAGGGATCAGAGGACAGGCCCAACGGAAGGCAATCAGAGAACTGTCCACTGCAGCAGAACGGAGCAGTCACTGGCTGTGGCTGAAACGTAGGGACCCAACATGGGCTCCCAAATGACCACGTGGTGCCACCGTGCGACACACACCCAGGCCTGATCAGCCTGTGGTGGGCCAACCTCGGCAGAGGGTGTCTTGTGATAACTGGCCGAAACACCCAATGAGGTCGGGGACCACAACTGAAGATGTGTCGTACTGGTGGCACCACGTGATCATTGCCAAATTCCACTCCACCCAAGAGGACATCTCCAACTCCACTCAATTGTTGTGCTGAATATTTAGGGATTTTAACAACTAGTCCTATTAAGAATCCCTACCTATTTATAAAGTTCCACACCTTGGGCATGCACCTCAACATTGTTGTCCTCTTCCCCTCTGACACCACCGTAACAGTGTCTCCCTGACTAACGCATTTTCTAGTTTATGCAATATACTGGCCATCAGGGCACACACAATAAAGTATTTTCACACTGCACTTCATGACGCTGGTTGCAGGCTGAAGACGAGGCTGCACTGGACTACGAACTCCCTGCAGCCATCTGGGCGTCCGTCGTATCTCTCTGGGGGTGGCAGACGAGGCTCTCGAAGTGCAGGGATGGGAAGGGTAGGAGCTGGTAGAGGAGGTGGTGCTGCCGATGCGTTGGCTGCGTCGTGGAAGTCCACCAGGCGTTGGACAGCAGCGGACATCTGGCGAACGGACTCCGTCAACTCCTGTAGGACCCGGTCGTGCTGAGTGAGCTTGGCCCCTTGAGTGGCCAGCACGGAGCGGATCTGAGCTGCCTCCACTGGATCCATGATGGTCAGTTGTTCTGTTACGTTTTGGTAAAGAGTTCTAGATGTAGAATGGTGTTGGACCCATGTGCGGTCGCCGGTTCAGCTCAGATGAATGGAGGTCGAGACAGTAATAAAATACGGTTTCTCTTTACTGAGATCTGCAATGAGTATTCACAACAGGACAAGGATATATAATCAAAAGTAAAGTGGAGCAAGCAAGGCTCTGAGTAACGAGTAAACTAAATAATCACGAGAACAAAACGACTTGCGAGTTGAGAAAACAAAAGGCGAGCAATCAAGGCTCGACAAACTAGTCACAAGATTCACGCAAACACGAACAAATCAAAACACTAAATATAGTCACAATACCTGGAAGCATAAAGTCCTCCAGGACCGAACGGACAGAGTCAAGGATAGTGCACAATATATTCCATAGGAGAAACAGGGTTCACATGACGCTAACAAGTACGAACAACTGACAAGGGAACAGGGAAAAGGGACACACCTAAATACACATACAAACACTCACAGGTGACAATGATAATGCAATTAGTCCAGGGCTGGAGTAATGCACTTTGACCAGCAGGAGGCATCGGAGAGGTATCCTCGCTGACCCCCCTCGTAACAATACGGTACATGTGGGAAAACTAGGGTTAGGATTAGGGGTAGGGTTAGGGTTAGGGTTAGGGTTAAGGTTACGGTTAGGGTTAGGGTTAGACATGCCAGCATGTACCAAGTCACCCTAGCACCTAACCCTAACCCTAGTTTTCCCACATGTACCGTAACAAACATACTGTATTTTCTGTAGATTTACATACTGTTCATATGAAACACACAAATCTATGAATGCCCAATACTCTACAGTGATATATTCTGAGAACAGATACTGTAAGGTTTCTAAAAATGTGCTTTGGCAGTTGTGAAAAAAAAGAACATTCTCACACACTGAACATTGTGTTTTCAGTTGTTTTGTTGTAGTCTGTAATGATGCGTATAGTGTTTACATTTTTGCAGGCTTTGAGCAGCTGTTTTGGTGTGAAAGTTTGAGTTTTGAAGAGAGAAGGTGTGGTTTTGATTATGTAGCTTTAGAAAAGTGTGTTGTGTTTAGAGTTTTGGGAAAATGGAGGAAAGTGTTGTGAAATGTGTTTTAGCAATTGAGAAAAACTGTAAATTAAATTGCCTTAAATTGCCATAGGCAGCGTCTTGCGCAGTGAGGATTTGTGTATTGATGTGAGGATGGAATCCTATTGATCATCAGATAGTGCCTGTCCCAAATCATGCTCCCAAGCCGCTTTAATGCTGTCCAGAGGTGGACATGTCAACATGGAATTGTTCCCACACAATGTGGACTGTGTACCTCTGGGTAGCGGGCCAAAAGAGAGAAATGTGTCATGATTAGCGTCAGGTTCTTCAGGAAAACACAGTAAAATAGAGTGCATAGTGTCTGACCTGTAAGTATTGAAACAAAGTCGTATTTCTCAGACAACTGGTCGAAATATAAAACAGTTATCTTTAAACGGGTCTTTAAGCCATCTGATGCCTTTCCTGAGCCAGTCTTGAAAGACTGAGTCGTGTCGGGAATCGCTAACCCAATCTCTAAGGAGTTTGATATACGCTCATGGTCAGAAAGTCTCTTGTTAAAAAAAATGTACATTTAAAATGTTCAGTATGACACTCACAAGTCCAAGAAATTAACCCTATACAATGTTTCCTTGCATTACAGGTCTGACACAAAAGAACATGAGCAACAACAAAGGTGGGCTCTTTATTATTCATTTGGCACAACTCTATATTATTGGGTATTGTGTGTGGATTGATAGAAAATTATTAGATTCTTATAATAATCCACTCTATGCTGTATGTATCTGCCCTACCCAGTGCAGTTCATTTATGAATGAATGAATGAACGAATGGACTTGATTGTCATTGCTACAGTACAGGTACCAAACAACGACATTTAGGAGGGGTGGCTCCCCTGGTGTTAGGAAAGGGGGAAAAAAACACTTTTAGAAAAAAAAATCACAAGAAGGTAAGGAGCTGGTTTACATAAATAAAGGCTATGTACACAATCCACTGTACTATACTGTACAGATAGTCAACTAGGGTTGTCATATTGCACAATAGTATTTTTTCACGTTATTTAAAGTGTCACAGTTTGCAGGCTTGAAATGTACATGTTTGTGCCTCAGCACTACACCTGATTTTTTCAGTCCAGCAGCTGCCATACAATCCGTCCAGACTGTCCAGGGCCCAGAACTTAGGTCTTTGCTGTGTTCAGGGCCTGGACGGCCCTGTGGTAGAAGCAGTTCTTCAGTCTGTTTGTCTTAGCGGCCAGGGTCCTGAACCTCCTTTTCGAGGGCAGCCTGGTAAAGTGTACGTGCCCAGGGTGGGTCGGGTCCCTGGAGATCTTTGAGGCCTTCCTGAGACAGTGTGTGTAATTATGAATTGTAATTGGTGTAAGATTACTGATTGAAGACATTGTTTTTAACACAGGATCGAGATGGAATCACATTACAAATCCAAGATCAAAGACATAAGGTACATTTCATTAACTGTGTGTATGTAGTGCCTCTACATACCAAAATCACAAGGAGTATGTCATGTCCTTTGATCCTGCTCATAACTGTAACAAAGTAACTGTGTTAATAATGATTGTATTTTTCTTTTTTACACTTTCTGACCACAGTTCCAAGTATGAAGCTTGCAAGGCTGAATACGCTTCCTTCAAGGAGAGGTACTGTATGGCATGTTGAACTACAACAAAATGGAATAAAAAGTTGTAATGTATCGGAGGTGGTTTGGAGACCACACCCATTTGACAAGTAGGTTGGCCCCTCACACTGACAGCTCGGCTTTAGCTTACACGTTTGTGCAGATAATGGGTGTTGAAGTGTAACATTCTAACAACATTAGCTAGTATTGTATGGCGATGACACTAGTGTGATGAATACATGCCTTGGCTAATACCTAGGCTTTAGCTTAGCAAGTTTATGCATATCTTCCATGTATGAGACATGGGTTTAAACCACGGTTGGACACATTAAGAAAATAGCGATACTGCATACAATGCATGAGACACTTATTCAGTACATTATGGTAACGTTTGTTGGTTCTTGTTTATTGTTGTCTGTATTTCTCTTCTCTCAAGAATGGCAAGTCAAATGTCCTCTGAGATACAGAGCAGAGGAGATTTGTCTGAAGACCTCACAGACCCCTGCAGAACTTCACAACTCAGACATTACTATGACATTCTGAGACTACAACAATGGCCAAAAATCAGGGATGAATTAAGGTCAAAGGCTGAATACCGCCACATTGCAACTTGGTTAATTCAGGTAACTCAAATGATAATTTTTAACAAGATAATTAATGACCTGTATGATAGCTGAAGTAAGAGGAGACCAGTGACACACACACACACACACACACACACACACACACACACACACACACACACCATATTGTACTTATTATGAGACGCTTTCTTACAAACATTCATATAGCAAAAACTAAAAAGTGAATTTGAAAAGCATCTCAGTATCCATCTTTTGGACATCATGAGTTTCAAGGCAAGGCAAGGCAAGTTTATTTGTATAGCACATTTCATACAACAGGGGCAATTCAAAGTGCTTTACATACATTAGTTAAAAATACAGCAAGAGGAGCATAGTAAGAAAATAAAAATGACAATGAATAAAAGCAGTAAGAAGTAAATAGATAAAACATTTAAGAATAGTTAATGGAAAAAAGACATTGATAGAAGTGTTTGTGTTTAATCATAACTGATGCAAAACATTAAGGTTTTTAGCTTAGATTTAAATATTTTAAGGGTTTGGGCCTGTTGATTTCTTTAGGGAGTTTGTTCCAGGAGCATGCAGCAGCGTGACTGAAAGCTGCTGCACCGTGTTTCAAAGCTAAATATTCAAGACATTGTTTGAGTTTTTCTAATAAAGTCACTAAATCATCTTGAATGTTTATATGATCTCTTGATAGAACATTTTTGAGGATGCAAGAGCTGAAATAGAGGAAAAGAAAAATATGATGAAACAATTGTTTCCACTCAGCACAGAACAGAACCCCAAAAAGGTAGGCCTTCACAATAACAATTTTGTTGGCTATTCACACTCAATTTAGCCCCTGCTGTTTTGGCATTTTGTTGTTTAAATGCTTTGAGAGGTATTCT
Source organism: Nansenia antarctica (assembly GCF_963989245.1). Lineage (NCBI taxonomy): Eukaryota > Metazoa > Chordata > Actinopteri > Argentiniformes > Microstomatidae > Nansenia > Nansenia antarctica. The sequence goes on along the minus strand of NC_137675.1, from coordinate 28,222,224 downwards.
TTTTGTATTATAGGTATCAGAGTATATGCAATTATCCATCCAAAATCTTCAAATCGCAATTTTTCACAGCCAGAAAGATGATAATGTTAAGGTAATGTATTTGCTTCCAATGTATCCCAATAATACATTTTAATTGTGCATGAATATTGAATTGTTCAATATATTATTTGCCAAGACCATGACTTCTGTTTTACATGTTGTACCTCTGCTAAATACAGGTTCACCTCCGGAAATACCAGCATGAAACCTATCACGACCAGGACACTTATGGTCATCTAGCTGCTGAGTGCTTCTGGTTGGGTAGTTTGATGGCTCTGAACAACCCACCTCTACAACCTGACTGGAAGAACTGGGATAGGAAACAATGTTTTCCACCAAACGTGACTGAGGCTAAGGTGGAGACTGAGCCAATGGAGCAACAAGATGTTGCATTTGAGTAAAAAATGAGTAAAAAATGGAGATGACATAATTAATCATCCCTTGTGAAGAGCAGCATTACGTAAAAACAATTATTAAATCATAGTGATTCATTCAATTATGCCAATAATCAATGTCAAAAGTAGTCAAGGGTTGTTATAGTACATAAAGGGGCCCATTCACAGTGGAGATACAGTAAATGGAATTTAGTTAAACACTGTGCACCTCTCCTGTTCATTGGTAAATGTTTTTTTAGACTTAAATGTTAAGTGTGAGTTGTGTGTGTAGGGTGGGGTTTGCCTGAAATAGTGGTGTGTCCGAAGATGCTTGGAACAGTGACTCAGTTTTGGCTATGTCGTCACTGCTTGTGGTCACTGCTTGCGATCCTGCCTTGTGGTGTTGTCTAGCGCAGTCTAGTGGTATGTTGAAAAATATTAAGTACAATATAGCTGCAGCTACAGTATACATAACTTCTTTATCTTGTCTTTTGTAATAATGAGAATGGGTCAACTCCAAATCAGGCACAACATGTATGATTAAGGCTGATCTTATCCAGGGACTATGGGTGTATATACGTTTCTCTGACACATTTACATTGATGTGAAAACGTTTTTTTTTTTTATGTGCACTGTCCCACTGACTCACTGTCAACTTAAGTGTTAAACAAATACATTAATCCAGCTGCTTAGAGCTAGCATAACGTTTGAAAGGTAAATTTGATTAATTTAGACATGTGAACATGATGTGTTAATGTGATGTGTTGATTTGTGTCTTTTTTAAATCTGTCTTGTTTTCACAGAGGGAAATTATTATATATAATATATATTATTATATTATTATTATATATAACATTATTGGAATGTTCCCTTACAGTGCAGTATATACTGTCTGTCTATTCTTTGTAAAATATCAACAAATAAAGTATCTGAGACTCTGAAGAGGATCATTGTTTTTTAATCTAAAGATGCAAAAATATCCTCTTACACATACAAGGAGTGTATGTGGGTTATTTGTCTCAGTTGAACCTAGCCAGATATTATCCTATGCAAGTCTGATGGACTGCAAAGAGTCCAAGACTTTGTCCTGTAGGCTATCAAAATAAAAAGACAGTTTCAAATAAAATCCTTCTTTCACTCACTCTATAGTCTGGTGTCTGACCTGTAGAGGGACCAGGACTGTGGTGGAGAGAACCCTCTTTGAACCCAGCCCTGGGAAGAGAAAGAGGGGCAAGAGTGAAACCACAGGGCCTATGTGGGCCCCTGCCAAGAGAAAAAACATTAAGTGTGAAGGAGACCTCCTGGGAGTCCAACAGAAACAAGGGATTGCCTTGTGATCCTGCCAAACAGAGAGCATTGTCAACACAGATCCCACACCTCTCAAAATGCAGTTTAACAGAAGCCAGTAAAGCTTTAGATCAGCAGGAAAGTTCAAATGTCCTACCTCATCACAATGAAAAGGATGTGAATTACTATCATTATAAACACATCACCCTGCAGTATCTTCAGTTGAATTAATGAATGGATTTAATCTAAACTATGTTTTTAGGGCATTTCTGCTTTATGGGATAGATACAGTAGAGATTGACAGGAAGGACGGGTGAGAGAGTGAATGAATGGATTTAATCTTATATGTATTATTAGAAACAAAGCATCAGGCCAGTTAACACTTAATCAGCCGTGAGGTGTTAAACAGCACCAGTGAGTACAAAACAAATTCTACCTTTGCACTCGATCACATTTCAGGACCCTCCTTTCATGACTTTTCCTAGATATGTGCGTTCTACCACCCAGCATTTTTACATTTTCAAAATCGAGTTAGTATAAAGCATTTTAGCAGTATTTCTGTGTGTGTCTGTGTATTTGTGGCTGCTATCTTTTTCTCCAAGCCTGCAATTCTCTTTTATATCAGCAGAGGTAGCAAGGGGGCACACACTGTGCTCAAATTCAGGCTTCAGTGCTGAATGAGACACAGTGCATAAGACTGATATTTGTGTTTATATATAGGCTACAATAACAATCAAAATAAGATATGTATATGTGCAGACAGTTATGAAAATGATAAACTGTACAGTATGTCTCCCAATCAATGTTCGTTCAGACAATACAACCAAAGGCGTAAAAATACTGATGTTCTCATAATGTAATTATAGATATAGCTAAATTAGACTGTAGACTGCTATGGAGGTATATTGAAACCAATATATAGATTATATATATAGATTATATATACAACCTGATTGGATTAAATAAGATTCTGTTGTGATTGTGTTGACATTGTTGTGATTGCAAAATAAATCTTGGTTATGTAATGTGTAAAGAACATGATGACACGAATGCCTATTATGATGATATGCAAAAGGGACAATCTGTGTCTATGAATCTTGAACAATCACCGGTTGAATATGCTAATATAGGAACAGTGCCTAAAACCCCACTTCAAAAGGTTGTTATTCAAAGGCAGCATCCAAAGCCTACTAACACATTGCACAGTAAAAGAGAACATGATCAAATGTCAACAATGAATAATCAGTCAACAATGGATAATCTTATCAATCAAGACACCATGTCCAATGTAGAGCAAAAACATGACATTGCTGATATCCTTCTTACTCAGCAGAAACTTGCTTTACTTCCTGTGAGGGAAATGAATACATTTGATGGAGACCCAATGAATTTCCTACCCTTTATGCGTGCTTTTGAACATTGTAGGACAAGACAAGTAGCAATCCAGACAGGCTTTATTTCCTGGAACAGTACACCACTGGACAGTCACGAGACTTGGTGCGTAGCTGCATGCATATGCAACCAGACAGAGGCTATGCTGAAGCTAAGAAGCTACTTGAAAAGAACTTTGGAAATGAAATCAAGATAACCAGTGCCTACATGGAAAAAGCCTTGAACTGGCCAAGCATAAAGGCTGAAGATGGAAAGTCACTACAGGCCTATGCACTGTATTTGAGAGGATGCAACAATGCCATGCAAGACTTGGTTTAGTAGGCAATTGTTTATCACAGATGAATCCTGACAATTGATGGTTGATGCATGGGGGAGGGTCATCTTATTCTCAATGATCTCTTTCTGATCGTTTCCGATCACCACACAAAGGATGCCTCCAACAAGCCCTTCAAACCATCCCCCACCAGAATCAACGATATAACGAACGGATATTTCTGAGTGGGGCAGTCCCAGATATAGTGAAGACAGACAGGAAAGTAAGGAGAAGAAGGGAGAGAGTATATTGACAATTGATAATAAGATATTGATAATGTATTTCGCTGTCGACCAAAATCGTTTGAAATTACGTGCTTGTGCATTGAATGACACTATGTACAGCGCTGTCAATTTTCAAATAATGCAATAGGCTATATGAATGTTCAGTTGTGATATGAAGTAGCCAACAATTCTCATGTCGACCATGATAATAATAGGCTACAACAAGGTTGTACATAGATATACGCAGATTCATATTTGGATAGTTGATTTTGGCACCATTAGCCAATTGCAGAGAGTATACATTATTTTGTTTGTTTACTGCACATTATAAATGAAATGATGTGTATTAATTATTTTGTTTGTTTGAATCCTCACTGTGTTCATGTTATAATGTTTAGTGAACGAACAATTGTTGGGTGTTTGCCACAAATCGGAATTCTCTTGCCGTGAAATGTGTACTCAATCGCTCTGCGCTGCGGGCTACATTTGATTATGTAATCATCAACGATTGATTAGTAGGCCATTGTTTATCAAAGATGAATCCTGACAATTGAATGCCATTTGAGATCGAGACTCGGTAGCCTAATAGTGATAATGAGTTCAATCTGTAAACAGTTATCATCTCAATAGGACGGCCAATGTAATGCGTTGTTTTTTTGATTTTGCATTCCTTGTTTCGTGGTAAACTAATCTCTTTCTGATCGTCCCGTTCACAAAAACCTAAGGTGCATAAGTCACGTAATGGTGAAATAAATGTTCGTTCAGACAACTATTGAAAATATGATGATGAATACATGTGGGATGGAGGTACGGGGATGATATGTGGCATGTCCGCTCGACAACTCGTTTCTAAGTTACAAAACTTCTGAGTTACAATCACTTGATGTTGATGGGGGAGGGTTGATAGCTCTCGATCGTTTCCGATCAATGAACAAAGACATCGGGTTTCCCCCGCTCCACCACGTCCCAACGGTGTGTTTCTGTAACCATTTTCTCCTCCTTCAAGTCGCTCCTCTCAGGAGACCACTATTTATAAATAATAATCCACAGATAGGCACAGTCACAGTGCTACATGAAAATATCTAACCACACACCACATATCATAGCTCCGCCCTATATGTATTTATCATCATATTTCTCAATATAAAACGGAGGTACAATATATGGCAGATATATGTATGGTATATTATGGCAGTTTCTGGCGCCTGTCCCGTTCTGTTGTTCAAAGAATATAATATAAAACGCATCACATGTTTGTCATTGTGTGAAAATACAGATACCTGGTCCACACAGCTCGATTGTCTGCTGATGTTAGGGCCGGCGTGAAGTTCACGACAAATAAACAGACTTTGTGTAAAACTTATTGTTTTATTGTTTTGGTCCTTTTTGTCTTCTCGTTTGATTTTGCCATGTTTTGTGTTGCATTGTGTTGTGTGCATTGTGCTTGCTTGTTTCCTGCATTTTATCTATTTTTACTGTGAAGCACTTTGGCTCAGCATTGCTGTACGTAAGGTGCTATACAAATAAAGTTGACTTGACTTGACTTGATGGCTCTCCGATCAATGAACAAAGAGATCGGGTTTCCCCCGTGGTGTGTTGCTGTTGCGTGTTCACGCTTCTTGCGTGACATCGCCATCCAGCGATTTTTGTGGGTCAGTACACACACCCCCATTGTGATTAGTGGTCGTGTGATTCCACACCTCGTCGCGCTTTAGTAGGTAAAAAAACGTCGCGCCTCCAGTGTTAATCCCACCATTGTGAATGACGTCATGTTACAGGCACTTTTAATCACACATCTAGTCTGCAATGGGTTTTAGATATTAGCTGTGCTGTGGTTCACAGCAATTTTGCGATTGTTTTACTTTCAAGACATAATAAAGCTGTGTAGAACGGGCCAAAGTGATATAATAGTTTGTTTTGTTATACACCACATGCATTTGTTGTAATATTCTATTCAAGTGTCCCAAGATGTGATTGTATATTTCTTACACAGTGGCACGTAGGTTTGGAATGACTACCTTGTTTAGCACATCTGTAGGTGATAGAAAGAAGAAATGAACCATGTCACACTTAACATTTAATTGAATGAATCGTTTAATCGTTTAATGGTCGGTGGAATGTGTTGTCGGTACAGATGGAAAAAACTCAAACAGCAGTGTCAAATACATGAAACATACACACATTACACATGTTACACATGACAATCACAAAGGACAATGTACACACATAACCACAAGAAGAAATCATCAATATGATGATTATGTCAATATTTACAACTATAAAGTGCAGTACATCTGGCAGGGTTAGTGCAGTGAGTCAGGTGTTGAGAGTCCTTATAGCAGAGGGGAAAACATGGTTGCCCCATTGCCTAATCCTTGTGGGAAAAACATTGTTTTAACATGCTGTTACATAGGAAATGCTTTATGATTTGAAGCAGTTTAGAGGTTTGTTACTCAAATAATGACTCTTCCTTATTCCACAAAAATAACAAAGTGCATAGTGTATGTCATGGGCAATGACCATGTCGGTATGCATTCGAATCTGGCCAATGCCCTGCTGACATGGCCTCTTCTCCTTACTTATGTCTATCTTCAAAGGACAGCTCCCTTGACAATTACCTCCTGGGGATCAAGAGAGCAGAGCACTTTGCACTGATTTCCCAAAAAAACATCCTCATCCAGAAAGACCAGTTTCTCTGGAACATTGCTGGCATACTCCAGCCGTTAACTTAACCATGGAGTTGTTTTTCAGAGAAAAGATTGTTTGAGGGAAATCACGCATTGTGTCACCTCCTCCAGGGCTTCTCTCAGGGGGCTTCAGGGGGCTTCTCTCAGTCTATTAGGTTAGACTAGGTAGATGATTAGGCATCTTTTGGTTTCCAGAGACCTCCATGTAAAAAAGTGCACTTTCAAGTTTGTAACTTTTAAACATAGGTACTAGGTACCAAAACCAAATATCATAGCAATGGCAGTTAGACCTCTCTGCACATTTTAAAGTTGGATTGGTGTGAACGGCTTCAAAGTTGAAGGAGGCAGCTCATCATATGAGCCTATCTGGAATCTGTTGAGCTTGATATTGGAAAACAAAGGGTCGGAAACTGTAGTCTGGAATTATGGAATGAAAATATGGTTATGTAAATTGAAGGAAGTATGTAATATGTATTCATATAATGTATATGTGTTGTTTCCTTTTTTAAACTGATTTTACTACAGTATGAATAGTCTTATAGCTCAGTATTTCCTCAATGCCAAAAAGACTACAATACATAAAAAGTGAATTAAGTAAAAAAAAACTTGTCTGTGTTTATTTTCGTTCTTTTTGAGAACTCTCATTTCATTATTTCAGTTTATGTTCAGTGTCCTGTCATCGTCCTGCTTATTGTTTTGTAAATACCTGTACAAAGTTGCCAGCTATATTTCTACCTATTTATAAAGTTCCACACCTTGGGCATGCACCTCAACATTGTTGTCCTCTTCCCCTCTGACACCACTGTAACAGTGTCTCCCTGACTAACACATTTTCTAGTTTATGCAATATACTGGCCATCAGGGCACACACAATAAAGTATTTTCACACTGCACTTCAAGACGTTTTCAACTAAAGGAAGTCGTGTCAATGCCACTATCTAAGTACCAGTTAGTGATCTGTGAGATACTATCATCACTGCTCAAAATAGGAATGTAATTTACTGATAAGACACATAGTTGTGTGGAGGATTGGCATTAAGGTATCTGTACAGAATACTGTAGAGAAAAAGCATCCTCATCTTTGCAGTGGAAAATTCAGATTTGAACGTATTCCAAGTCTTTGATGTATCTCAACATCGTAGATGTCTCTGATGAGGAAGATGAATTACATTTACACTACATTTTTGGCATTTAGCAGACGCCTTATTCCAAAGCGACTTACAATCGCTACATTTGACTAAGCAAGTGAACCATCTATTCATCAGTCGTAGAAGAAGAAATAATAATAATTATTATTATTATAATTATTATACATTTATTTTTTACACAAGAGAGACAGTACAAGGGGAGGAAGTAGAAATCTTAGGAGACACAGTATAGGGGGAAGCAGGTGTCTCAGGAGGCACAGGGGTAGTAGATGTCTCAAGAGGAGCAGTTAAGGTCTAACCTGAAGAGATGAGTCTTGTGGAACATGGGGAGTGACTGCAGTTCTGACAGCCGTGGGAAGCTCATTCCACCAGCGGGGAGGAGCCAGTATAGTGAAGAGAAGTGACCGGGCAGCGTGACTGCCGTGTTGGCATAGAGGTGGTGTAGCCAATCGGCCAGCCGAGGTGGAGGAGCGGAGTGAACGGGCTACTGTTTAGGGGGTGACCATTGCCCGCAGGTAGGCAGGGGCTATCCGTTTTGTTGCCTGGTAGGCAAGCACCAGGGTCTTGAATCTGATGCAAGCTGCTATCGGGAGCCAGTGCAGGGTGCGAAGGACATGAGAACATTTTGGGAGATTGAACACCAGACGGGCAGCAGCATTCTGGATGAGCTGCAGAGGTCTGATGGCAGAGGCGGGGAACCCGGCCAGGAGTGTGTTGCAGTATTCAAGGCGGGAGATGACCAGGGACTGGGTCAAAAGTTGCGCTGCTTCTCTGGTGAGGAATGGTCGTATCCTTCTGATGTTGTAAAGGAAGAATCTGCAGGAGCGTTCTATCACTGCGTTGTTCTCCGCACAGGATAGGCAGTTGTCCAGATCACGCCACGGTTCTTGGCTGTCTGGGAGGGGGTTAGTGATGGAGAAGTCTTGTTTACATTTTTTACATTTTTGGCATTTAGCAGACGCCTTATTCCAAAGCGACTTACAATCAATACATTTGAATACTAAGCATGTGAATCAGCAATCCACCATTCGTTGCAGGAAGGGTAATCTAGCTCGGGCCCGGGGCCACTGATAGAAGGAAAAACCTTCTCCCTATCGCCTTCTACTAAAACTTTCTTTTTTTTTCTTCTTTTTTTTTTACTGGAGAAACTGAGAAACAGTACAAGGGGGGCAATAGAAGTTCTTAGGGACACAGTAGAGGGGAAAGTGGGTGTCTTTAGGAGACGTAGTGGTGAGGGTCAGAAGATTTCTCAGGAGGAGCAGTTAAGATGTAACCTGAAGATATGGGTCTTCAGTCTACGACGGAAGATGGGTAGTGACTCTGCCGTTCTGACAGCCGTGGGGAGCTCATTCCACCAGCGGGGAGCCAGTGTTGTGAAGAGACGTGATCGGGCAGCCCGACTGCTGTGTAGAGGAGGTGGGGCCAGTCGGCCAGCCGAGGTGGAGGAGCGGAGTGAGCGGGCAGGGGTTTGGGGGGTTACCATTTCCTTCAGGTAGGCAGGGGCTGTCCCTTTAGCTGCCTGGTATGCAAGCACCAGGGTCTTGAATCTGATGCGAGCTGCTATCGGGAGCCAGTGCAGGGTGCGAAGGAGAGGGGTGACATGCGAGTATTTGGGGAGGTTGAATACCAGCCGGGCAGCAGCATTCTGTATGAGCTGCAGAGGTCTAATGGCTGAAGCGGGGAGCCCAGCCAGGAGTACATTGCAGTAATCCAGGCGGAGATGACCAGTGCCTGGGTCAAGAGTTGCGCTGCCTCTCTGGTAAGGAATGGTCGTATCCTTCTGATGTTGTAGAGGAAGAATCTGCAGGAGCGAGCCGTTGCTGCAATGTTCTCTGCACAGGATAGTCGGTTATCCAGGATCACTCCAAGGTTCTTGGCTGTCAGGGAGGGGGTTACAGTAAAGTTCTCCACTGTGATGGAGAAGTCTTGGAGAGGGCAGGCTTTCCCGGGGATGAAGAGGAGCTCGGTCTTGTTAAGATTGAGCTTGAGATGGTGGTCAGCCATCCAAGTTGAAATGTCAGCGAGACATGCTGAGATACGGGTTACCACGTGTACATCAGACGGGGGGAAGGACAGGAAGAGTTGAGTGTCGTCTGCGTAGCTGTGGTAGGAGAGCCCATGTGAAGAGATTACCGAGCCAAGAGACTTGGTGTAGAGGGAGAAAAGTAGGGGCCCTAGGACAGAGCCCTGTGGTACCCCAGTGATGAGGGTTCATGGAGAAGACAAAGATTGTCTCCGAGTCACCTGGTAGGAGTGACCCGCCAGGTAGGAAGCAAGCAAGGAAGCAAGTGTGTGGTGCCAGAGATGCCCAGTTCTGAGAGGATGGAGAGAAGGATCTGGTGGTTGCCTGTGTCGAAGGGAGCGGACAGGTCCAGGAGAATGAGAACAGAGGAGAGGGAGGAAGCTTGAGGACAGTGGAGGGCCTCTGTGACAGCAAGGAGAGCAGTTTCAGTGCAATGCCCAGCCTTGAAGCCGGATTGGTTGGGGTCCAGATGTTCCATCTTCCGGAGATAGTCAGTCAGTTGTTTAGATGCAGCACGTTGAAGGGTTTTGGAAGGGAAGGAGAGAAGGGATACCAGTCTGTAGTTGTGGACAGAGGACGGGTTTCTTGAGGAGAGGCTTGACTCTGGCTATCATGAAGGCAACCGGGACAGATCCTCTGGATAAGGAGGAGTTGATTACGGTGGTAAGGTAAGAAAGGATGTCAGAGGAAATGGATTGAAGAAGAGAGGAGGGGATGGGATCGCGAGGGCAGGTGGTTGCCCGCTTGGATGTGATCAGTGTGAGAATCTCATCAGGGAGAGACTTTTTTTGGAAGTAGGTGACAAAGTCATGAATGTCATGAATGTGCTGCTGGATGTAGTCTGATCCAGAAAGACAAGTTTCTCTCGAACATTGTTGGCATACTGCATAGATGCAAGGCATACTGCCTTGAGGACATCAGGAGCTGGATGAGCAGGACTTTCCTGAAGCTCAACGGCAGCAAAAACGAGGCCCTGCTCATCGGTTCCAAATCCATCCTCACCAACACCAGGGGCCTCATTTATAGAAAGTACTTTGGGGGTAGAAAACCACGTCAAAGTAGTGATTTATAAAATGTCAACGTGAGTCAATTTGACCGTGGAAACGATTGTAGCTCTACGTCAGGTATTCACTTGACATATGCACATTACCTACTGGTTATGCAGAGTTATTACAGGCATGTGAGCCGCACTGCCTACTGTAATTCATGCGAAGTGGCTCTTAATAAAATTAACGATGTTGTTATCAGCCGAGAAAATTTGTTTAATTCAAGATTTAAAGGGAACTGATGTTTATGATTGTATTTCAGTCTTCCTTTATATCCCTCCGGAGCTGTCAAGGCAACGCCATCTCCCCTTCAACATGCCTATAGTGTGCTCCACAACGGACCTTGCCCGGCCATGCGCTAAATTATACTGGATTTCCTCCGGTGTCTTGGGGTTCGCAAAGGGAGTGAGCAGCCATGTTTTCAATGTCACCTGAATAAGACCATTATATTATTATAGTATAAGCATTTGCCTGGTTAGTTGTCATGATCAAATGTGACAAATGCAACTTACAGAGAAGCCACCCTTCTCTGCCCTCTCCCGCTTCCAGACGAACGCCTACCCTATATTATAGCACTTGGCTTAATTCAGCCGCTATAATTGAGCCGCTATCACAGGGCGTAAATACAAAGCTCATTCACCTGTGTTAAATTTCAAGTATATTTGGTATTTATAGACGGAAGTACGTACGCAATTTACAAGCGCAATTTACAATTTACAAGCGCAGCCCGTTTCATAAATAATCCATTTAGGAAAATGTGCTTACGTGCAAGTTAAAGATGACCTTGGTCATCTTTATAAATCACTACTTTGACGTGGTTTTCTACATACGACACAGATACGATCAAATTTGATCCAAAGTACTTTCTATAAATGAGGCCCCAGGTGAGCAGGGGACAAGTCCTACTTTAGAAGCAATTGCACGTGTCGTAGAAAGTGTCCATGAGTGAGTTCTTGAAGGCTGACTTGGAGGTGAGTTTGACCTGGGGCCTCATTTATAAAAAAAAGTACTTGAACATTTTACTTGAACACTTTAACTTGCATTATCAACATCACAGCACAATTGAAAAATATATGACACAAGAATTCACATTCAAAGGGAAAAAGTTTAATTGTTGTTTATTTTGTTTGGTTATTTGCTGTGGAAAGAACACATTGGTATGTTTATGTACAACATTTACTGTATTAAGAGTACTTTGCTTTACTTTACTTTTATTTATTTGTATAGCACTTATCAAGACAGCAGTCACAAAGTGCTTCACAGTACATTGGTAGTATACAGCATAACACAGCAAGTAAACAGGCAACAAATAAAATATATTTGTATAATTCATCAAATGTAAACAAGCACTTCACAAAAGCAATGAAACAAATGATAAAATGATAAAATAAATACAGATATCAAGAAGTAAAACGAGAAAACAACTTATATAAAATAATTGGGTTTTTAAATGTTTTTTAAAAAAGTGGTACAGACCCAGCTAAACTGACAGTGAGGGGGAGGCGATTCCATAATGTTGGAGCTACAACAGTAAAAGCTCGGCCACCCTTTGTTTTGAGCCTAGACCGTGGGACAATTAAAAGCCGTTGGTCAGACGATCTAAGTGATCTAGGTGCAATGTATTGTGTTAAAAGATCGGAAATATAGGAGTAAGTAAATTAAATCAATTAACAAATCTAAATGTATAACATTATAGTGCAATAACATTATACTGCATGAAACAATAAGATAATAAGCAAAAATCGAATGATGTTGTCTCACTGAATGTACCTACATTAAGGTGTTTCAGTAGATTAAGTCTCGTGGAAAGGAAAGATTGTCAATTTAGAAACTTAATAATGTGAATTTTGACATTATGATTTTCTCATGAAGTCAAGTTTGATATTCTCAGTTTTATTTGAAGTTATGTCAGTGGCTGTGGCTTTCATTTCTGTGGAGCCAAACTTGGGAGAGAAGCTGTGCTCCCTGACTTCATCACAACCCACTGACTGATCCATATAAACCAGTTTCTCAAATATGTCATTACACCACTCTCTGTCTTCATTTGTGAACTTCTTTGCAGGTTTGTGCGCGGATTCATCAAAGATGGCAGAAACAGCAATCCCATAAGTCAGGCCACTTACTCGTGCTGACATCACCTTAGGGTTTACCCCAAAAAGGACAGCTCCCTTGACAATGACCTCCTGGGGATCAAGAGGGCAGAGCACTTTGCACTGATTTCCAAACTTCTTCTTAATGTGACTCTGCAGGATCTTACTTGAGGCATAACCTCCCACTAAGACAATGAATTCAATCTTGAAATCTTTTTTCAGGATTTCCTTAAGACTATTAGTTATTCCTCTAAGGCTCTCCTCAAAGAAGGAACACAGTTTCTTACTTGTGATTTTGATTGACCCTTCATCCCAGGATGCTCCATTGACCTTCTTGAAGAAGCTTTCCATGTCTTGCCTTTTCTGATCTAATGTTGCCAAGTTAAAAGGGCAGGGTACCTCTATGTCATCATCTGTACGCTTAAGTACAGAGAATTCATACATTATCTTTTGCATCTCGCTGCAGAGTACCAACTAAGAAAATGCTCTTTAATGATTACTAATGACAGGGTGTTCATGTCAAGGTTCATTTGGGTCATGTAGGCTGTTTATAGGCAAGGTAAACCTATAAACAGCCTACCGGTACATGATCCACCAGATAACAGTACCCAAAGACCCATTTACTTCATATCTTATGCACAAAACTGAATGACTCAACCTGACCACAAATCCTTCAGTGGCAAAAATCCAGTCCAAGCCATGCAAACGATTTATGTATTGGTCAAGACAATGGTAATCCTGCATGAACTGTCACTACTTCAGTGCATCCTAATCAACAGCTGAACTCCTTCTACGCCCGGTTCGACGAGGGGCGAACGGAGGTAACCACAACACAAACACCACTCTCTCCAGCTCTCAGCAGCCTCACCCTTACAGAGCATGAAGTGAGACGCGTGCTGAAGGCGGTGGACCCCAGGAAAGCCTCTGGGCCGGATGGCGTCCTGGGACGGGTGCTGAGGGACTGCGCCGACCAGCTGGCCGAGGTTTTCACCAACATCTTCAACCAGTCCCTGTCCCAGGCCACCATCCCACCCTGCCTGAAAACCTCAACTATCATCCCAGTCTCGAAGAAAAGCACGGTGAGCTGCCTAAACGACTACCGCCCGGTGGCACTCACACCAATCATCATGAAGTGCTTCGAGAAACTAGTCCGGGCCCACATACTCACACGCCTCCCGCCCAACCTGGATCCATACCAGTTCGCCTACAGAGCCCACAGGTCCACAGAGGACGCCATCGCGACGACTCTCCACGCCACTCTATCCCACCTGGAGAGGGGAAACAGCTACGCGAGACTGCTCTTTGTGGACTTCAGCTCTGCCTTCAACACCATCCTTCCAGACAGGCTAGTGACCAAACTACTAGACCTGGGACTATCACACTCTATATGTGCATGGATCAAGGACTTCCTGTCCGACCGCCCCCAGAGGGTGCGGGTGGGCTCCCACACCTCCACAGCCCTCAGACTCAGCACTGGGTCCCCCCAGGGCTGCGTGCTAAGCCCCATCCTCTACAACCTCTACACCTACGACTTCACCCCCGTCCACCCCAGCAACTCCATCATAAAGTTTGCAGACGACACCACCGTGGTGGGCTGCATCTCGGGGGGGGACGAGGCGGCGTACAGGGATGAGGTAGAGCAGCTGAGCAAGCTGTGCAAGGTTAACAACCTGCTGCTGAACAAGTCAAAGACCCAGGAAATCATCGTGGACTTCAGGAGGAAAAAATCTGAGGTCCAGCCCCTGCTCATCGACAGAGAGAGCGTGGAGAGAGTCTCAACCCTCCGATTTCTGGGGGTGCACATACAGGATGACCTGTCCTGGAAGAACAACACAGCAGCCACCATCAAGAAGGCACAACAGCGGCTCTACTTCCTGAGAGTCCTCAGGAATGAATGAATGAATGAATGGTCTTTATTGTCATTGCTACAGTACAGGTACCAAACAACGAAATTTAGGAGGGGTGGCTCCCCTGGTGTTAGGAAAGGAAAAAAAAAGGGAAAAAAAACACTTTAAAAAAAATACAAGAAGGGAAGGAGCTGGTTTACATAAATAAAGGCTATGTACACTATCCACTATACTATACTGTACAGATAGACGACTAGGGTTGTCATATTGCACATAGTGTTATTGCACATTTCTTTAAAGTGTCGCAGTTTGCAGGCTTGAAATTTACATATTTGTGCCTCAGCACTACACCTGATTTTTTCAGTCCAGCAGCTGCCATCAATCCGTCCAGACTGTCCAGGGCCCAGAACCTAGGTCTTTGCTGTGTTCAGGGCCTGGACGGCCCTGTGGTAGAAGCTGTTCTTCAGTCTGTTTGTCCTTGCGGCCATGGTCCTGAACCGCCTTTTCGAGGGCAGCCGGGTAAAGTGTTCGTACCCAGGGTGGGTTGGGTCCCTGGAGATCTTGGAGGCCTTCCTGAGACAGCGTGTGTTGTACAGCTCTTCCAGAGAGGGGAGGGGGGCGCCGGTGATCTTCTGGGCTGTTCCCATGACTCTCTGTAGCGCATTTCTCTCCGCGGTTGTGCAGCTGGAGAACCAGTTGCAGATGCTGTAGGTGAGGATGCTCTCCACTGCGCCGCGGTAGAAGGTCACCAGTATCTCCTGCTTGCTGTGTTCCTTCCTGAGGACTCTCAGGATGTATAGCCGCTGTTGTGCCTTCTTGATGGTGGCTTTTGTGTTGTCCTTCCAGGTCCCCCCCCGAGATGCATCCCACCACGGTGGTGTCGTCTGCAAACTTTACGATGGAGTTGCTGGGGTGGACGGGGGTGAAGTCGTAGGTGTAGAGGTTGTAGAGGATGGGGCTTAGCAGGCAGCCCTGGGGGGACCCAGTGCTGAGTCTGAGGGCTGTGGAGGTGTGGGGGCCCACCCGCACCCTCTGGGGGCGGTCGGTCAGGAAGTCCTTGATCCATGCACATATAGGGCCCTATTATGCACTTCATAAGTCTTAAGCAATAAGACGAGGCGGTAGATCTAAACTTAAGACGTGGAGGCGTGGTCAAGGCCACTTTGCTATTATGCTTGCGGTAGTGGGCGCCTAAAACCCGGCGCTAAGCAAAGAAATTAGTCATGGGTGTGTTTTGGGCGTCTTCTCAATCAACCCAATCAGCGTGCCAGGTGCCATTCCCTTTAAGAACCGGCTGCGTTGAGTCATTAGCGCTATGCTATTACGGAAGTCCTAAGAAGGAGGTCAGAACGCTTCTCTGCCTCTCCCTTCTGAAATAAAGCATTTTTACTGTGACCGTAATTGACGTCTTGCCGTGGAGGCACGTGCGTGTTCATGTGTGCCCACATGAATGCGCAAACCGCGGAGGCGCGCTCGTGTTTCAAAAACGTGCATGAAGTCTAAACTTAAGAACTTTTCAAACCACTTCTTAGCACTAGGAGCAAAGTCAGATCGCATAATAGCAGGGGCGCCTAGTGCACTTCATTAACATATGAACACTCCCACAATGAGTAATATATGCACGGGAGTATTACGTCTTATGTGTGGGCGCCTATCGACACCTGCATAATAGCAGTAGCGCATATGAAGCGCATAATAAGGGTGGCGGTAGGTCTTAACCTGGCGGTGCGTCTTAATTAAGACTTAAGACGGCAAGTTAAGAAGTGCATAATAGGGCCCATAGAATGTGATAGACCCAGGTCTAGTAGTTTGGTCACTAGCCTGTCTGGAAGGATGGTGTTGAAGGCGGAGCTGAAGTCCACAAAGAGCAGTCTCGCGTAGCTGTTTCCCCTCTCCAGGTGGGATAGAGTGGCGTGGAGAGTCGTCGCGATGGCGTCCTCTGTGGACCTGTGGGCTCTGTAGGCGAACTGGTATGGATCCAGGTTGGGCGGGAGGCGTGTGAGTATGTGGGCCCGGACTAGTTTCTCGAAGCACTTCATGATGATTGGTGTGAGTGCCACCGGGCGGTAGTCGTTTAGGCAGCTCACCGTGCTTTTCTTCGGGACTGGGATGATAGTTGAGGTTTTCAGGCAGGGTGGGATGGTGGCCTGGGACAGGGACTGGTTGAAGATGTTGGTGAAAACCCCGGCCAGCTGGTCGGCGCAGTCCCTCAGCACCCGTCCCAGGACGCCATCCGGCCCCGAGGCTTTCCTGGGGTCCACCGCCTTCAGCACGCGTCTCACTTCATGCTCTGTGAGGGTGAGGCTGCTGAGAGCTGGAGAGAGTGGTGTTTGTGTTGTGGTTACCTCCGTTCGCCCCTTGTCGAACCGGGCGTAGAAGGTGTTCAGCTTTCCCGCAAGCAGGGGTTCGTCCTCTGCGGCTGTGAGCCTGTTGGCTCTGAAGTTTGTCATGTGCTGAACCCCCTGCCACATCCGCCTGGAGTCGTTGCTCAGGAAGCATTCCTCAATCTTCTCTCTGTGGTCTGCCTTGGCCTCTTTGATGCCGCGCTTTAGGTTAGCCCTGGTGGTGCTGTACAGCGGTGTGCTCTTCCCTGCGAAGAAGGCGTTGTCCCTCTCGTTGATCAGTTTTTGGACCTTCCCAGTCATCCATGGCTTCGTGTTGGGGTAGACCCGGACCCGTTTGTCCACGGTGACTGAGTTGGTGCAGTTCACTATGTGGTTCAGAACCGACGACGTGAACTGTTCCAGGTCCTCATGCTCATATTCCTGCCATGGGGTGTCATTTAGGCAGATCTGCAGTGGAGCGGACCCTTCTGGCCAGGTTCTGACAGTCTTAGTGGTGATGGGAGCACTTTTCCCCATGGTAGTGTATGCTGGGATCAGGAGGATTGACACATGGTCAGACATGCCTAGATGAGCTAGCGGTCTAGCCTTGTAAGCACGTTTGATGTTGGTGTATACCTTGTCCAGTGTTTTTTCTCCTCTTGTTGCACATTTAACATGCTGATAGAACTTGGGTAGTACTGCCTTCAGGTCGACAGGATTGAAATCTCCTGCTATAATGTGAATTGCCTGTGGATCTGTGCTTTGTTGACCACTGATGACGTCATATAGCCGCGCCAATGCTAAGCTACCGTCTGCATTTGGTGCAATATAAACGCTTGTAATGTACACTGCATTGAATTCTCTCGGTAGGTAAGTGGGTCGGCATTTAACAGTCAAGTATTCCAGGTTTGGGGAACAGTGGCTACTTACAGTTTTCGTGTTTAAGCACCAGCTATCCTTCGTAGATATAATGATGCCGCCTCCGCGAGTCTTACCGCTGAGTAGCGTGCGGTCTGCGCGGTGTAAGGTCCGTCCTTCCAAGCTAATCGCGGAGTCCAAGATAGTTTCATTTAGCCAGGTTTCAGTGAGAATAATCACACAGCTATCTCCCACGATGTTATTTTTGGCAACCTGTAGTCTCAATTCATCCATCTTATTCGTCAGGGACCTGACGTTGGATAGGAAAATACTCGGCAAAGCAGGTTTGTCTGGCCTCCTCTTTAGCCTAGCTAACAGGCCTGCTCTGCAGCCCCGTCGTTGCTTGCGGTCCTTACGCCGACGTTTGCGCCTCAGGGTAGGGACTGAGTACCAAGGTTCTCCCGGTAAGCGGGCGATGTCGTGATAAATCCTTTGTTGCTTCAGGAACTCCGCTGTTACTGTCTTCTCGTTTTGCGTGCCAACTTCTAGTAAGTCGTGCCTGCTGTAGGTACTATTTACACAACCGTTCCCTATAAGTACTAAAATAAAAATGTACATACAAATGCACTTAAAAACACTAAAGAACACCAGTTTTGAAGCCACTCCAGCCGCAGCGACTATGCGCGCAGCCATCTTGCTTTGGAAGGAACACAACAAGCAGGAGATACTGGTGGCCTTCTACCGCGGCGCAGTGGAGAGCATCCTCACCTACGGCATCTGCAACTGGTTCTCCAGCTGCACAACCGCGGAGAGAAATGCGCTACAGAGAGTCGTGAGAACAGCCCAGAAGATCACCGGCGCCCCCCTCCCCTCTCTGGAAGAGCTGTACAACACACGCTGTCTCAGGAAGGCCTCCAAGATCTCCAGAGACCCAACCCACCCTGGGTACGAACACTTTGCCCGGCTGCCCTCGAAAAGGCGGTACCGGACCATGGCCGCAAGGACAAACAGACTGAAGCTCAGCTTCTACCCCAGGGCCATCCAGGCCCTGAACACAGCAAAGACCTAGGTTCTGGGCCCTGGACAGTCTGGACGGATTGATGGCAGCTGCTGGATTGAAAAAAGCAGGTGTAGTGCTGAGGCACAAATGTGTACATTTCAAGCCTGCAAACTGCGACACTTTAAATGAATGTGCAATAACACTATGTGCAATATGACAACCCTAGTCGTCTTATCTGTACAGTATAGTATAGTGGATAGTGTACAGTACATAGCCTTTATTTATGTAAACCAGCTCCTTTCCCTTCTTGTTTTTTTTTGTTCTTTTTTGTTCTTTCCTAGCACCAGGGGAGCCACCCCTCCCAAATTTCGTTGTTTGGTACCTGTACTATAGCAATGACAATAAATACCATTCATTCATTCATTCATAATCACACACCAGTGGTGTGACCAGGTATAACCCCAAAGCATTTATATTACTCTCAGCAGGATTAATGGCAGTACTCACACAGAAATGAAGTACTGCAATTGCAGACCTAATAATAATAATAATAATAATAATAATAATATAATAATAATAATAATAATAATAATAATAATAATACTCACCCACGAGTTGAGCATTGACCAATGGAATGACAGGGTACTCCGTTTAAAAAGGAGCCGCGAGCCTCACACGTAACCATAACAAAACAGCTCACCTGACGACGAACACACAGCTTGAGGACAACGGTAAGATCATACGAACTAGTAGTTCATACTAGTATATATTATATAGTAGTATACCAAAGTCGTTGACACTACCCTTTCATTAACCCAAGAAATGATAGTCTGGCTAGCCAGCTTTTTCAGGGTTTGCTAGCTAACGTGTTAGCTTCTACCACACTAGTAAGCAGCCGTCTTGCTGGGTAGCTAGCTGGGTAGCCAGTCAGCCAACTACGAACTCTGGCTTGTTGATTTTCAACCTTTCTCTTTTCGAGAGCATTGATCATTAAGCAATATCACACGAGAGGGAGTGTGTTATACTGAATATCAGCACGACAATCACAGCCGTGATATTCAGTATAACAGCACGACCTCGAGTGTGATATTGCTTTTATACAACAGTTCTACAGTGCGATTTATTAGTTAACAGTAATAAGCGACAACAGATTATGATTTGTTTGTTTATTTAATCATAAAAATAAACAAAAAATAGTTCCGCAACTGAACTTCAAATGGACTGTTGCCTAGTAACCTGAAAACAAACAATGTAGTCTAATTAACGGTCATTTAGTAGAACACCTGTGCGGCGGAGTGATACATATAGTTAAAAGTCCCAGTGCTGTTATACTGTATCGTAACTCATGGAATGCCTCTCGTCCAATCAAATTACTTGGTCGGAACTAACTGTTGTATAATATGTAAATAACGGTAGTGAGCTTTTGTGGCTGCAACTGCTAGCGTTTGTCTGTCAGTGATGGATCTGTGGCTAGACAATCAATGTATTGCTATTGGGTAGAGTTACTGCACACACAAAAAACAAGTTAATAAAGATATTAGCTTCAGCCAGCTCTGTCTCAAAACGTATAAATGTCACAGCTTAGAAAGTCACACCGGAGTAATCCTGGGAACCAGATGTACATCTGTATGTTTTGTGTACCTTAAAAGTTGTCGAATATGGGTTTGAAATGTAAATTCCCAACTGCCAAGTGTGGAGTTTTGAACATTCCACCACTAGAACACACACCACTACATGAAATTCCCAATTGCCAAGTGTGGAGTTTTGAACATTCCACCACTAGAACACACACCACTACATGATTGAAAGCCTCATCGCGCAGAAACGGTCACTCTCTGCGTATGTGGCTGAACATGACCACTGCCCTCAGCTGCCGACTGTCTGCATGATCAGCCATCTCCTACCTTCCTCCCAGGTCTCCTTCAACAGTACATCCTCTTGATAATAGCACTTTTGGATTTGGAAAAAAAACAGAGATAGATAGAATAAATACTGAGAGGACATGATGCTCAGGACATATTACTTATTAAATTGGTCTTCATGTAAAACATCAGATTTGGGTTGTAGATTTATCATGCATCACACGTTTTGTTTTTACAAAGTAGTTTTTTGCTTGTTTTTTTGCAAGCTTTATAAATGAGGCCCCTGATGCCCATTAGAATACTCTGATACCCAATTCAGATTTGATCTGAGATTTATATTTACATTTCTGACATTCAGCAGACGCTTTTTTATTTATTTATTATGATCTGTAAAGGCAAGGAAGAGCTGGAGGCCATGCTGGAGTCCAAAGGCGACCAGGTGGACCTGTTCTCCCTCGCCCAGGAGGACGAAAGGTGGCACAGCTCAACAAGGCCCTGCTGGACTTTGACTCCCGGGTGGGGCCTGGCAAGCTGCACCCCAAGCACCGGCTCATCCCGGACTGTGGCCGCAGCACCAAGATGCCCATGTATCAGCTGTCACTGACCATCAAGATGCCCATGTATCAGCTGTCACTGACCATCAAGATGCCCATGTATCAGCTGTCACTGACCATCAAGATGCCCATGTATCAGCTGTCACTGACCATCAAGACGCCCGTGGTGTTTGACAAGCTACACTCAGAGGCGTGGAGCATCAGTGCCAAGCTGCACTGGTTCGTCTTTGGGCATGCGCCCCAGGACCCGCGGGAGAAGTTTGAGATCTACTACAAGCTCTTGCCAAGCTGCAATCAATGTACACCTTCTCAGAGAGGACGTTTGAGAGCATTCAGTCAAGCCCTTTCTCCATCAACCTGGATAAGAGCACATCAAGCTCCAATAAGAAGGTGCTGTCAATCCTTGTTGGTTACTTTAATCAGGAGCTGAAGCATGTGGTCGTCGAGCACCTTGGCTCCATTGAAGTACTAAAGGGCACTGCTGAACATCTGGAAAAGGCCCTAGTGACCTTTTTCAAGGAACACACAATTCCATTTACTAACATGGTTAGCATGATGATGGACTCCTGCAACGTCATGCGAGGGAGTAAGTCCGGGCTGGAGACCAGGATAAGGTCCAAGTACTGTCAGAACCTCCTAGATGTTGATGGAGATTCCTGCCACCACATCCACAATGCCGGCAAAATTGGAGATATACAAGATCCACAGTGATATAGTGGAGATATACAAGGACCACAGTGTTGGTGAGCGGGCAAAGGCCAGGATACAATTTTTCCACCAGGACCCCCCCCAAAATTCTTTAAATTAATCTAATATTGTAAAGGGGAGCCTCAGCCGCCAACAATCTTATGTGATTAATCCTCTTGTATACTGTATGTAGCCCAAAATACATATTGCATTTAATCTCTCTCTTCCAGGAATGACGCAAGTTGGGAAGGACAGCAAAGAAAGGGTGTGGAAGAAGCTCTGGTTTGAGAGTCGCAACACAGACCTCCAGCTGAGCATTTACCTCGGCGTCCTTCCCATCATGAAGGAGTATGTTACGGTGTTCCAGGTGTGTGTTTTCACACTAATGAATTAGTGAATTATCAATCTCTGATAGATAAACTAAATAGGCCCATTCTCTCATCAGTTAGATTGTGATATAAACAGACCCTCAACTGCATGTCTGTGTATGGTAATAGAATTGTTGTAGCATTTTATAATAATGCCCTGAATAATTATTCACAGGGCAGCCAAACCCTTGTCCACAAGCTGCATGACAAGCAGCTTGAAGTTGTGAAAACCTTCATGGGGTGCTTTATCAAGGCTGAGAAACTGCATACCACCCCAAAGAATATCATGGAGTTGGATTTCAATGACAAAATGCTGCCTCTCTGTGAGCTGTATGTCGGACAGGTGGCGGAGAAACTGAAGGCAGGAAATCCACGTAATCAGGTTAGTAAATGTATTAAAAACGGCAAATCAAACATTTATAAATTTCTCCAGGTAAAATGATTTAATTGCAATCGTTTTAATGTTTTACAGAGTGTGCTGCAGTTTCTCGAAACAGCGAAGACTGCATACATGTCGACAGCAGCCTATATGCAGAAAAAGCTGCCACTGGACAGCAGGACCCTGCAGTCACTGTCTGCCTTGGACCCATTGGTGAGGGGACACTCAGAGACGGGCATCCTCCTGAAGTGGCTGGCAGGGATGATGAGCCACTTGGTGCCACACCCCAATTTGACGTGCCACTGGAAGTTGTCAAATTCAGCACAAATTCCACCCTTCCACTGTACACTGATGGGGACAACATGGTTAACTGGTGGGCAAATGTCATTGACACTGGAAGGTACCCAGGCCTCAACCATGTGGTTCGAGCAGCGCTTTCCATTTTCCATGGACCAATGGTGGAGTCATCGTTCAGTGCCATGGGAGATATTATTGACTGCAAAATCACCAGAATGAGCATGGACACCTTTAGGGACAACCAATCCAGACAACCAAGTATGCCCTCAGGTCCAGGGGTCAGACAGCAATACAGATGTTCAGGAGAGAGGATGTCAAGTTCTCAAAGGTAGACAAGGTCCTATGCAGGAACATCCACACTGCAGGCTCAAAAGACAAGGCTCGCAGACAACAGGCCCTGTTGAAGACAAAAGGGAGGCAGGAAGAGTTTGGTTGCCAGCCAACAACCAGTGCTGCACAAAGCAGGAAGACTGCAGTGGAGGATGACAGGCAAGCCACAGTGAGGCACATGGCTGCTCAAAAAAGAAAAAAAAGCACTGGAAGTGCTGGTACAGGCAAAGAAGGCAAAAAAGCACAAGTGATGTGCTTGGTGGGATGGACTTCATCAGAATTGGTTTTATTTGTTCAAAAATAAATGTTCAAAATATATTTACAGAGCATCTTCTCCTCTTTCATTTGGGAGAGTAAGTCACCAAGGATTAGCCAACAAGTTTTACAACTTCCATATAATGATGGTGGCTTAAACCTACCGAACCTTAACATTTACTTTCTGGCTGCCCAACTTACCCAGATTAGGCAGTGGTTCTCTAGCTCATCTAGCGCATGGTCAAGACTGGAATCTTATGACATTCTTCCATATGAACTGAGATACCTGCCTTATATTGGTTTACAACAGGTTTAAAAAAATCACAAATAATCCTATTATTATTAACAGTTTACTAATATGGAAGAACTCCCATAAACGTATGGGTCACAAGGAACACCTTTCACCCTATACTCCTATCTGGAGAAACCCCAATTTTACATCTTGTTTTAATGATGACACCTTCAAGTCTTGGTACGACAAGGGGATAAGGGAAATAACACATCTTTACGACAGTGGTACATTTGTTTCTTTCCTTCAGTTAAAGTCAAAATATAATTTATCTTCCACACATTTATTTCGATTTTTTTCAAATCCGCCATATGATACAGACAACTCAAGGCACTCTTGAAGAACCCAAGCCCTCCAAAATAGAAGGCCTTATCAATAAGGAGGTTCAAAGTTCTAAATGTATTTCTCAAGTTTATTTATCTCTGCTTGAATGCTTGTCTACAAGTACAGATGCTACGAGGTGTAAATGGGAAAAGGATTTAGACATGGATATAAGTAAAGAGGACCGGTCTTTCTTTTGTCTTAAAGTTCATAAATGTTCTTACAATATGAGGCACAAACTCCTTCTTTTTAAAATGTTGCATAGAACTTATTATACACCTGCAAAACTTTATAAAATGAATAATGAAATGTCCTTTTTGTGCTGGCGCTGCAAAAAACAGAAAGGGGACTTTTACCATATGTTTTGGTCATGTAATTTGTTGTTAACATTTTGGAACTTTGTAATTGACACGATAGCATTATGTTTAAATATTCACATTGCAAAATCATCTCGCTTGTGTCTTTTAGGCACAATCAATATGGATCCGTGGAATGAATTTCAAAAAATATATATTGATCTTGCTTTGATTGCTGTGTATTGCAGTGTATTGCAATCCATTGGAAATCCGATTACTCTCCTACAATATCACATTGGTTAAATGAAATCTCTAGCTACATTCCATTAGATAAAATATACTATAATATAAGACATAAGAGTCAGGACTTTGTAAAAAATATGGCAACCACATATAGATTTTATGGCAAGAAGGGCAGCTTCAGGTACTATTGTTTGATGGACAGTGTTTCTTGTAGGGATGCACGGTGATGTGAATTGCTGTTAATATCATAGCGCATCCCTAATGAATGTATTATTGTGTGTGTGTGTGTGTGTGTGTGTGTGTATGTAGGCATGTGTGTTTTGTCTTATTATTATTATATTTTTGTTGTGTTGTCGTTGGGCATTGCCGCACAATGGTGGGTGGGGGGGGGGGGGGATACAAGGGGGCGGGGAAACAAAAAAAAATGTGTTCAATTATATTGTAAAAATGTTAGAATCTTTGAAAAAAAAAAAAAGAAGAAAAAAAAAGAAGAGGCGGCCCCAGGTCATCCAGGAGTTCCAGAGCCCCGCTCCTGACGGCCCCACGATCATGCTGCTGTCACTCAAAGCTGGCGGGGTGGGACTCAACCTGACAGCCGCCTCCCGTGTTTTCCTCATGGATCCAGCGTGGAACCCTGCAGCAGAGGACCAGTGTGTGGATCGCTGTCACCGCCTGGGCCAGAAGAGAGAAGTCTTCATCACCAAGTTCATCGTGAAGGACTCTGTGGAGGAGAACATGGTGAAGATTCAGAGGCAGAAGCAGGATCTGGTGGACAAGGCTTTCGGCTCCAAGAACCCCACCGACAAGAAGGCGTCACGCATTAATGAAATAAAAGCCCTCATGGAGCTGTAGACGTCCCTACGTATGGGAACCTTGTTAAGAAATTCCCATTTTGAAGTTTAGTTTTGATACTGTTTGTTGTGGAATATTCTCTCAGCACATATGTCCATCGTTACATTCCCACTCACCACACTGCCCTTGGTTAACAAGTCTCATGATACATTTACATTTTTGGGCATTTAACAGATGCCTTTATCCAAAGCGACTTTTCTTTTTTGGGATTGATGTGTGGTTTCATGTATGTGGGAATAAATGTTTTAAGTGACAAACCAAAAAAACAAAAACAAAAACAAACAAAATATATTTACAAAATAAATACATCTTTCTTCTATTTCTAATAGATGCGTTTTCATTATTGTTACCGCTGCTTCATAGGTCTGAATAACACTGACAGGCTTTATATGTGTCCCTTGAACAGAGCTTGTATAGAAAAATTATAGCATGCATCATAGGAAGGTGCCTGGGCGCCGCGCAATGATAATTTCCGTCGTTTTCAGTGAAAATAATTTTGTCACCTTTTTGGGCCAGCACCCATGCATTCCCAAAAAATGTGATAGAAATGAGCCATTGAATTGTTGCACTCTCTCCAGCAATTCCCAGTTCCCGGTGTACCATTCTGTTAGTATTTTCTTCGTGGGGTAATAAAAAACCTAATAATGTTCTTCCATGAAAATTCTCTCCATTGTCCAGAGCTAGAGGTGGTGGATTGTATTTTACATAATATGTAAAATACAATCCACATATTATGTTCAACCATTCTTCCTCAGTTAGGACTATGTTTGCTTCCTTCTCCCACTTCTCCCTAACATATAAGGTGGAGTGATTCATGGTGGACTGTATACTCTTCTGTATAATTCTTGACACCAGTTTCTTGTGGGTGTTGCCCTTATACGCATCAATACAAATGTTGACGAGACTCATTCAGAAACCTCATTATTCTTTATATTCTTATAGAAGTAGTAATGCCTCAGTTGTAAATACCTGTAGAAATCTTGTTTCTCTAGGTTGTGATTATCAATAAGATATTGAAAGGCCTGTATTGGATGAAATTAGGTAGGGATGTCCCGATCCCATTTTTTCACTACCGATACCTGGGCTTCAGGTATCTGCGATACCGATATCAATCCGATATTTGTATTTATTGTTTTACTCCTGAATAATAACAAATACTTCCCCAGTATAGTCCACAACATTTGGCTATTAAAGACTGCCAGCCTTTATTCAAGCTGAATCAAGCAACAAAAACAGTACTCACTGAGTCTGTTACTCACTACTCAGTGACCAACTGGTTTCAAGTTAAAACAATTTAAACAGCTATGGGGAACGCCCCCTGCGTGACCTCATCAGAAACTGAATTACACTGCGCCAGCCCATTGGCTGGCCCAGGCGACGCTTGTGTCACGAGGGACGGGACCCTCCGCCTATATAACACGTACACACGGCATTCAAAAGCCTTTGCGCTCTTCTCACTGGAGCTGTGCGGGTGGCTAGAGCTAAACAGTCCACAGATACGAGCGACCACAACATACACACACACACACTGTATGGAAAGTTTGAGCGGCAGTGACGGCCGCGCGCTGCACTTAGTATTTATTCTTGATTATTTTGAACGTCTCGTTCAGCCCGTCAGTGACGGTGCAGGCAGTGTGTGTGTGTGTGTGTGTGTGTGTGTGTGTGTGTGTGTGTGTGTGTGTTAGCCCGTGTTAGCCCGTCAGTGACGGTGCAGTGTGTGTGTGTGTTAGCCCGTCAGTGACGGTGATGAGCCGTGCTGTACATTAACAAACACGTTTGTACAGCTGTTCCTTTGTGTCGACCTCCCTCTGTGCCTAGAGACTCTTACACTAACGTTACCACCAGGTGCTAGCTAGCTACGGTAGCTAACGTTACCACCAGGTGCTAGCTAACTAAGGTAGCTAATGTTACCACCAGGTGCTAGCCAGCTACGGTAGCTAATGTTACCACCAGGTGTAACTAGCTACGGTAGCTAATGTTACCACCAGGTGCTAGCTAGCTACGGTAGCTAACGTTACCACCAGGTGCTAGCTAGCTAAGGTAGCGAACGTTACCACCAGGTGCTAGCTAGCTACGGTAGCTAACGTTACCACCAGGTGCTAGCCAGCTATGGTAGCTAACGTTACCACCAGGTGCTAGCTAGCTAAGGTAGCTAACGTTACCACCAGGTGCTAGCTAGCTAAGGTAGCTAACGTTACCGATGCATCATCAGACAGAAATGAGCAACTGCGACTCCGCTGGCAGAAGGGTGAAAGAGGAGAAACGCTTTGAAATGGATACCATTTCCACCGACATAAGAAATATTGCCTCTCACGTAGGCTATTATGAAGGAGTGCACACAAAGGATACGTGCACACTGCACATATCGTATTCGTCCATGTCCTATACGCATCACACTATATACATATATATTTACTGTTCATATCATATTGATATTCATGCAAATATATTTACTTTTTACATTCATATTCATTGCACGTATAGCGCGAGGTTGACCACCGTCCGCATTGACTTCACAGTAATGTACGTCTTTGAATGAATGAATGGTCTTTATTGTCATTGCTATAGTACAGGTACCAAACAACGACATTTAGGAGGGGTGGCTCCCCTGGTGCTAGGAAAGAAAAAAAAACACGGGAAGGAGCTGGTTTACATAAATAAAGGCTATGTACACTATCCACTATACTATACTGTACAGATAGACGACTAGGGTTGTCATATTGCACATAGTGTTATTGCACATTCATTTGAAGTGTCGCAGTTTGCAGGCTAGAAATGTACATATTTGTGCCTCTACTACTTTATAAGGGTAACATTCCCGATAAGTCCAATGATTGCAATATCCATACAGTGAAGAACATGAACAGGCCCACTGTAGACAATTGACTATCATCCCCAAGTAGGCCTGTATGCATGCTATTTAATTATCTTGTATCCACCTAAGGTAAGGTGACCAGATTTCTCAGATGCAATCTGGGGACATTTCCAACTTTTTAGGAAAAATGTATACATTTTATCATGATGAAATACAGAAACGGGGACAATTGCTGTTTCATTTATTTTGACCTTATTTTGACCAATGTATACACATTCAAGCAAGAATACTCAAGTGTAACAACTGGAATGTGCCTCTCAACATTAGTGTCAGTGTAGAACTGTTCAGGTTGACGAGCCAACCAAAGCTGTTCTGGTTGCATTATGGATGATGTGGGCAGGACAACCCAAGCCAATCACCTCCCGCTACAGAGAATCTTTTACTTTGGTGTGGACATTGACCCTCCCTGCCCTATTCAGGCCCACACAGTTTGTGTTTGTATTATCTGCAGAGAATGCCACCACTTTGTTCTGAAGAGTGTATTTCTCTATGACAACAAGGATCTCAGCTGCCAGTTGCTCTGCTGTTTCCCCCTTAAGCTCAACAAAATCAAGTAGCTTTGTTTCTACTGACAGGCTCCCATCATATATTTTGCAGTACCTGACTAGTACTGGCATCAGCTTAACATGTCCATGATTTGAAGCATCAGTTGAAATGGACACAAATTCAACTCTATCTAGGTCCTGTGTTACCATAGTGCAGGGGTCGGCAATTAGGTTTGGCCTCGGGCCAAAAAAATGTTTAGCCACTAGATGGCGGGCCCGAACATAATCAAAGGATAATTTAAGTTATTGATTGTTTAAAAATGTGACACGTTCTAATGCTTTGACTTTTCTTTCGAGAAATGTACACATCGCTAGTCAACTAACACAGCTTGTTTTGTGAGCCTGCTAACAATGTAAAGTAGTGTTCTAGTTAACTAGGTAGCAGTCCAATCCATTTCGTTGCAGTATTAGGCTTGACTAGTGAGTTTGTGTTGTGATTCTCAACAACGTTGAAACGTAGTTTCACCCTTTTCCATAGTTTTGAATAATAAATGTGTGGACTGACGATGTATCGCAGCCTAACTTATTCTAATAATTATTTAACATACTTTTATTCTGAATGATTCCCCCCTCCTCCCAGACTTACAAGGTCACATTATTATTGGATTGGTTGTTTGCGTGTCGGGTGAAGTTAGCTAAACATTTAACCTGCTAACTAGCAAGAGAAACATAATGTCACTCTCCAAAGGTCTAAAGAGGAAAGTTGACGGTGGAAACAGGGCATTTAAACAGGAATGGACAGCGAACTATACGTTCATCCTACCTGGTTTCATCAATGCAAAGCCGTTGTGAGAGACTCACATCTTCCCTGCTCACAATGTTCCCTTTCTATACATGCGAGTCGTCCTTTTCGTCAATGAATGTGATAAAGACGCACGAGAGGAATCGATAGATGCATAACAAATAAAAAAAACTGCCTGCGGATTAAAGTGACGTCAATATCACCAGATATCAAGCAAATAGTGACCGATGGACTGTAGGTCTGATATTGTAAAAAAAGAAAAAAAAGTGGATTCTCAAAATAATCTGCTGGGCCAAATATTATTGGTGACGGGCCAGCAATGGCCCACGGGCCGCCTATTGCCGACCCCTGGTCTAGAGTCTCCCACATATTCCCCAACATGTTCATACTCTCTCAGAATAAGATGTGTTACAAGTCTGGCTTGAGATCTGCTTCACCTGGATTGAAAGATCTGCGGCCCTTTATTGCATCACACACACACACACACACACACACTCACACTCACACATGCACACGCACACCCATTATCCCAACACAGGATTGGGATTGGCCACATGGGGGAAACTCACAATGTTGTTTGTGATTGGCCATCTTTTGCAGGAAGTACAAGTACTGCAGGAAGGAATTCAAACCCTTGGGGGAATAGAAGTGTCACTTGTTTTCATTACAAATCAAATCCACCCATCTTTACCATCACTTGCGTTATAGGTTGGTTCGTTGGTTTCATCGGATGGTGACTGAAGTAAACATGAACTATAACAGTTTGCCTGCTGTCTACTAGTAATTGCAGAGAGTGGTAGCCTTTTTTGAAAGACTTGAGTTACTTGGTAATGTTGTCATTCTATTTGATAGTTACCTGAAGTTATGGACAAGATTCAGTTAATTTTAACCGATAAATAGCCTAGCAGCTGTTAGCTACAATAGTTCACGTCATAGGTTTGTGATGTCATTTAGCAAAACTAAACCAATTGAATCAAACTGATTTATCTGATGAGCAGAATGTGTGAACGGAACACCCTGTATTGAATGCCTTTGTTTCACAAACACATCTCTTGATTTAAAGGTTTTTGAGAACAAAAGTTGTTGTACTGTTGTTGTACTCAGAAACATTTAGAAGTGCTATTGGCTGAGCTTGTGTTTTCAGCATGTACCCCTAAACCCCCCAAATATAAGTTGGCCATTTAATGTAGCAGAGAAAGTTGAGTCAATTTGTGGAGCCCTTGATCTACAATAAAGGGGTGAAAATAACTAAGTTGCTGCACTAATAAGAATGTCTTTATATTATTATTCATTCACATGGTTTTATTGTATCAAACACTGTCCACAGAAAGGCCAAGTACCACACGTTGCTTTTGATTAATGTTTGATGCAGTAAGGATAGTTTTGAGGTAAACCTTGTTTGTGTCTCCACATTTCAAAAAGCAAAGAAAGAAACAATAAATCAAGTAAGAGTTAAGTTAGGCCTCATTTGAAACCGCCGAACATGCCGCGTCATATTCAGGCATGGATTTCAATCCTTGATATTGAAAGCATTCAGTTGCATTGCAATGCAACACCCACCCACTATTACGTTAATACTACTACTATCTTAGTGCACTGCTTTTTTTTTTCTTTTTCTTTTTTATCGTCTTGTTTGTTGTTCTGTAAATATTTTTATGTTTGTTTCTGGTGTTGTCTGTCATTCTTTTTGTGTAGTTTTGTGTTCTGACAGCCGCCTCCCCCTGAGGCAGGTTATACTGGTTCTTCTCCTTGGTTTACTTTGAACATATTTGCTGGCAATCTGGGATTGTTCTTTTATTGATTAATAAAGTGTTTTTATTTTCATCTGTGACTGTGTGTCTTTGGTGTCGTTAATGGGGATGAAATAAACCCTAGTGTCAGACAGTGACGTGACAACACAATTATAACAAAAACATGGTTTATTCTCTGAAAAACAGACAAGCAAGACCTGGTCATTAAAAGAATGATGAATAGCTGGACAAATGAGCAATAGTAAAAACAACAGAATCATCTTTTTTTTTTTTTTTCAAAGATGATTTGTCAGCTCACTAAACATCTTCCAGAAATGAGCAAAGAAAATAAATGAACATTATTTTCCACTATATAAGCTCCAGCACATATTCAAGATAAAAGACACAAAATGGCACTGTAGTTTTATATGAAAGGCAATGAATCAATGAACGAGAACACGAGAACACATGTCCATAATACAGTAATGTCAAAATATTCTGAATATTCAGTCCTCTTTCTTGTCTCTCCTCCACTCGTCGTCTCTCCTTCACTGTTCAGTCTTCTAAAACAGAGACACAATCCTGTCCCGCTGCTCCAGCTGGTCCATGGCATTCTGCACTTGCAAGTCCATCTCACTCATTTCCGTAAACCTGTCGCGGAAGTCCATGGGTGCTTTTCCCTGGGGCGATGGGGGAGGTGGGGGTGGAGGGGAGGAGGAGGAGGAGGAGGAGGCGGTGTGGAGCAGCCGACCCAGGGAGAGAGAGGACGCACGGGCCAAGCTGTCCTGGTCCATAGTGTAGGCCTATGTCTTCACTGGTCCATAGTGTAGGCCTATGTCTTCACTGGTCCATAGTGTAGGCCTATGTCTTGGTCTCACCATCACTTCCTACCGATTGTCGGAAGAGAAAAAAAACACACAAGTCATCTCGAGATAATCCTAACATCTTGGCAAATTTGATGTTTCAGGCGTTTATTAAAACGAATTTGTGTCTTTCAATATGGTAATCTAGTACTGGCATCAGCTTAACATGTCCATGATTTGAAGCATCAGTTGAAATGGACACAAATTCAACTCTATCTAGGTCCTGTGAATATTTATTTTTATTTTGCCGGTCGGCTCGGCCCAAAACTACAATGAGCAAAGAAAATAAATGAACATTATTTTCCACTATATAAGCTCCAGCACATATTCAAGATAAAAGACACAAAATGGCACTGTAGTTTTATATGAAAGGCAATGAATCAATGAACGAGAACACATGTCCATAATACAGTAATGTCAAAATATTCTGAATATTCAGTCCTCTTTCTTGTCTCTCCTCCACTCGTCGTCTCTCCTTCACTGTTCAGTCTTCTAAAACAGAGACACAATCCTGTACCGCTGCTCCAGCTGGTCCATGGCATTCTGCACTTGCAAGTCCATCTCACTCATTTCCGTAAACCTGTCGCGGAAGTCCATGGGTGCTTTTCCCTGGGGCGATGGGGGAGGTGGGGGTGGAGGGGAGGAGGAGGAGGCGGTGTGGAGCAGCCGACCCAGGGAGAGAGAGGACGCACGGGCCAAGCTGTCCTGGTCCATAGTGTAGGCCTATGTCTTCACTGGTCCATAGTGTAGGCCTATGTCTTCACTGGTCCATAGTGTAGGCCTATGTCTTGGTCTCACCATCACTTCCTACCGATTGTCGGAAGAGAAAAAAAACACAAGTCATCTCGAGATAATCCTAACATCTTGGCAAATTTGATGTTTCAGGCGTTTATTAAAACGAATTTGTGTCTTTCAATATGGTAATCTAGTACTGGCATCAGCTTAACATGTCCATGATTTGAAGCATCAGTTGAAATGGACACAAATTCAACTCTATCTAGGTCCTGTGAATATTTATTTTTATTTTGCCGGTCGGCTCGGCCCAAAACTACAATGAGCAAAGAAAATAAATGAACATTATTTTCCACTATATAAGCTCCAGCACATATTCAAGATAAAAGACACAAAATGGCACTGTAGTTTTATATGAAAGGCAATGAATCAATGAACGAGAACACGAGAACACATGTCCATAATACAGTAATGTCAAAATATTCTGAATATTCAGTCCTCTTTCTTGTCTCTCCTCCACTCGTCGTCTCTCCTTCACTGTTCAGTCTTCTAAAACAGAGACACAATCCTGTCCCGCTGCTCCAGCTGGTCCATGGCATTCTGCACTTGCAAGTCCATCTCACTCATTTCCGTAAACCTGTCGCGGCAGTCCATGGGTGCTTTTCCCTGGGGCGATGGGGGAGGTGGGGGTGGAGGGGAGGAGGAGGAGGAGGAGGAGGAGGCGGTGTGGAGCAGCCGACCCAGGGAGAGAGAGGACGCACGGGCCAAGCTGTCCTGGTCCATAGTGTAGGCCTATGTCTTTACTGGTCCATAGTGTAGGCCTATGTCTTCACTGGTCCATAGTGTAGGCCTATGTCTTGGTCTCACCATCACTTCCTACCGATTGTCGGAAGAGAAAAAAAACACACAAGTCATCTCGAGATAATCCTAACATCTTGGCAAATTTGATGTTTCAGGCGTTTATTAAAACGAATTTGTGTCTTTCAATATGGTAATCTAGTACTGGCATCAGCTTAACATGTCCATGATTTGAAGCATCAGTTGAAATGGACACAAATTCAACTCTATCTAGGTCCTGTGAATATTTATTTTTATTTTGCCGGTCGGCTCGGCCCAAAACTACAATGAGCAAAGAAAATAAATGAACATTATTTTCCACTATATAAGCTCCAGCACATATTCAAGATAAAAGACACAAAATGGCACTGTAGTTTTATATGAAAGGCAATGAATCAATGAACGAGAACACGAGAACACATGTCCATAATACAGTAATGTCAAAATATTCTGAATATTCAGTCCTCTTTCTTGTCTCTCCTCCACTCGTCGTCTCTCCTTCACTGTTCAGTCTTCTAAAACAGAGACACAATCCTGTCCCGCTGCTCCAGCTGGTCCATGGCATTCTGCACTTGCAAGTCCATCTCACTCATTTCCGTAAACCTGTCGCGGAAGTCCATGGGTGCTTTTCCCTGGGGCGATGGGGGAGGTGGGGGTGGAGAGGAGGAGGAGGAGGAGGCGGTGTGGAGCAGCCGACCCAGGGAGAGAGAGGACGCACGGGCCAAGCTGTCCTGGTCCATAGTGTAGGCCTATGTCTTCACTGGTCCATAGTGTAGGCCTATGTCTTCACTGGTCCATAGTGTAGGCCTATGTCTTGGTCTCACCATCACTTCCTACCGATTGTCGGAAGAGAAAAAAAACACACGTCATCTCGAAATAATCCTAACATCTTGGCAAATTTGATGTTTCAGGCGTTTATTAAAACGAATTTGTGTCTTTCAATATGGTAATCTAGTACTGGCATCAGCTTAACATGTCCATGATTTGAAGCATCAGTTGAAATGGACACAAATTCAACTCTATCTAGGTCCTGTGAATATTTATTTTTATTTTGCCGGTCGGCTCGGCCCAAAACTACCGCGGCCCACCGGCCAAATGCCCGGTATGCCAGATGGCCAGTCCAGCCCTGGTTGGTGCTCCACCACAGCAAACCTCCCACCACTGCCTATTGAAAAGGAAGATTTACAAAGGGAGCAGAGCACCATGGTCTCAGCCTGGCCAGGTCTACAAGAATGAATAAATGGAAATTCTGCTTGTAGTTTATCAGTGAAATGACACTTCCTCTTCTTTGAAAGAGCCATCTTTTCAGCCTGTCTTCTTTCCTCTTCTTTCCTTCCAATAGGCCTAGTCTTCTGCTCTTGTCAATCCTCTCTCCTCTCTTCTTCACTCTTCCTAATCAGTCCTCTTTCTTGTCTCTCCTCCACTCGTCGTCTCTCCTTCACTGTTCAGTCTTCTAAAACAGAGACACAATCCTGTCCCGCTGCTCCAGGGCATTCTGCACTTGCAAGTCCATCTCACTCATTTCCGTAAACCTGTCGCGGAAGTCCATGGGTAGCTGCTCGATCATCTCGAGATAAGTACAACATCTTGGCAAATTTGATGTTTCAGGCGTTTATTAAAACGAATTTGTGTCTTTCAATATGGTAATCTATTAATAATACATTTGTAGTTTATCAGTGAAATGACACTTCCTCTTCTTTGAAAGAGCCATCTTTTCAGCCTGTCTTCTTTCCTCTTCTTTCCTTCCAATAGGCCTACTCTTCTGCTCTTGTCAATCCTCTCTCCTCTCTTCTTCACTCTTCCTAATCAGTCCTCTTTCTTGTCTCTCCTCCACTCGTCGTCTCTCCTTCACTGTTCAGTCTTCTAAAACAGAGACACAATCCTGTCCCGCTGCTCCAGCTGGTCCATGGCATTCTGCACTTGCAAGTCCATCTCACTCATTTCCGTAAACCTGTCGCGGAAGTCCATGGGTAGCTGCTCGATTGTCTCGAGATAATCCTAACATCTTGGCAAATTTGATGTTTCAGGCGTTTATTAAAACGAATTTGTGTCTTTCAATATGGTAATCTAGTACTGGCATCAGCTTAACATGTCCATGATTTGAAGCATCAGTTGAAATGGACACAAATTCAACTCTATCTAGGTCCTGTGTTACCATAATGCAGTGGTTCTCAAACTTTTTCTGTCAAGCCCCCCTTGGGAGGACAACAAATGTGTGAGCCCCACCTCACCCCCAAAAAACTGTCACAACATGGGGCAATTTTACATTTATTGAACTGAACCACATAACACTGTCTCCCAACAAAAAACCTAAAAATACAAATAACACAATATAATAAATAAACACAATAACAATATTTTTCGATTACAATTCTCAAGAAAATGAACACTAACAATCAAGAACATCATAACATTACAGCATTAGTGGCTGTTTGGCACTGCAGATCTTTTCAAAACGGGGTAGCAGGCCTGACACTGCCACTCTCAAGTCCTGCTCAATGTTGAGCCTAGATCTGTACTTTGTTTTCAGTGAAGCAACAGCTGAAAAGCCAGCCTCACAGAGATGTGGCGAAGGGAAGAAGGATGCCTACAGCCCTCTGCCCTATGAGTGGATACTCCTTCTCCACACCAAGCCAGAATTCACTCAGTGTCTGACCATTGAACCTCGTCCATGGCGGTGTAGGCCTCTAGGGCTTTGCCCGTCAACAACGGGACCAACCGACACGCCCACTCACCCTCCGGCCACTGCCATGTCCTTGCCATTCTTTCGAACCGCAGGAGGTAATTCTTAATGTCCTCCCCCTGCTGGTATAATGGTATTTTAGGCTCTTTCCGCTGAAAAACCGGCAATTCATCCCCGCTGACAAGGTCAGCCTGGCCGCGTGGGCTGCTGGCACGCTGCCCCCAGCTGACCGACGAAACACCCGACCTTCTTGGGCCTGGAGTCGGGAGTGCCCATCTGGGACTACTGCTGGCTGACGTGGCTGGACCCGACGGGACTGCTGCCCCAGCCCCTCTGGACGGTGATGGGAGGAGTGATGCCTGGAGGCCGCGGAGTTCCTCCCGTAGGTCCTCATCTCTCCTCTGTTGATTAGACAAAAAGTTCTGAAACAGGGACAACAAGTCAGGGTCCGCTGCCGATTCAACTGGGGCTGACCCAGTCCGCCTGGAGCTAGGCCCGGGCTTGTCATACCCCTGGCTGTCCTCATCCTCAGAGGTGGTCGCTGTCTGCCATGCCTTCTCCTTTTTCCCTGCTGGGGCCAACCGATCTGAACGCAGCCCCGTCCTGGTCTTCTTCCGGCCCAGGCCCGTACGCACTGGTTTGCGACTTGCCATCCCACCTCTTCTCCGGAGCAAAGTCGTCCTCCTCTTCCTCCTGTTTCACCGCCAGCTGGAACCTGACGTCCTCGTCCGACTCCGAGACGGCCGTCTTCAGGGCCTTGACCTTCTTCTGGGCTTTTCCAGCCGCCTTCTCTTTGCTTCTCTCCTTCTTGGCTTCTGCGCTCTTTGGTGCGTCTCCACTGGACCCTCCTGTCTCCCCGCTCCTCCTCTGCCTGGGTGACTTGGCCTTGGCCTTCTTCTCTCCTCCCATCTCAGTCGTACTGACCTAGACACTGACCAACCGCTTCTCCTGGCCTGGGCAGAAGGACCTGCTAGTTATGTAGAGGTGAGATGAGGACTGTGGTCCGAGCAGGTCTGGAAGAGGATGAAGGCAGAACGTTTGTAGAAAGTTTGTAGAGAGAAGCGCTTCGATGGTGTCCAGTCGACGTGCCAGCGGGGTTGCCAGCCATTGAAGCCATTGAACTTTTTTTTTTTTTACTAATTACTGCCTGTATATTCAACTGATTCACTCACGTTCTTCCTCTCTCAGAGAAGCCCTCCGTGTTGCCTCCACCCTCCTCCAAGCAGCTGGTCATATTATGATCAGCGCTGCTTCTGTGATTCGCCGGATCATCGAGGGGGCGGAGTCCTGGCAGCCCCAGCCGGCAGGCTCTATGGAGTACTGGAATTAGGGGAGTGTCTAACCCTAACCCTCTGTGATTGGCTAATCACTCATCAGGTCTAATGAGAATAGAAGATAAGATGTGGAGCTGATCACAACATGTACTTGTGCCAATCGTGGCAACCTTCTGTTCGAGTAATATTTTGAATACTATGAGTATAATATGTACAATGAGTATGATAAGCTTAACACATTATGCTGCTGGTGTATAATGTAAAATGTAGAAAAGTTGGTTGTACAAATTAGAATACAAATATGTTTGATGTATATAATCCTCTTTTTCTATCAATTGTACCATGTTAAACACAGTGATGATATAATGTGTGATGGACAAAGATGGCATTTTTAAATTACATTCATCTCCTACTCTCTTATATACATGATTTCATCTGTGTAGTTCATCTGTTGACAATGATGCAGCTCACAAAATATAAATGAGGAGAAATAGTTGCAGAACAAGGAAAAAACTGTTTATTCATAAAGAAAAGAGAAAGAACATGCAAGTCTGGAGGCAATAAAGTGAATGAAGATTAAAACAATGAATGAACAGTGAATGAAGATTTTTATTGTGACTTCCTCTGTTGCCTCTCTTTGACCTCAGCTATAATCTTACAGCGATCCTCCTCCCTTATCCATCTCTCGAGGCCTTGCTTGACGTGGTAGCGCGTGTCGCTGAACCACTGGGTTATGTAATGGCGGGTGAGACCCGTCTGCGCCTGCAAAAGTGTGCAGTCCTCCTTGGTGAGCCACTGGCAGGTGAGGAAGGCCTGCCTCAGGATGGCCTGCTGAGCTGTACTCTTCCTCGGCCGGGGGCCTGGCTTGGACGGACTTGTGCTCTGGGGCTTTTTCTTCTTCTGGGGCCCTGGTTTGTTGTTGTGTCTGTGCTGTTTAGTTTAGTTTAGTTTATTTATTTAGCACACAATAAATTGTGCAAGGAGGGAACGAAGCCCAGAAGGCTTGTACAGAGTTCCACTCCACGTCAATATCATTGTTTCAAATAAAAATCAAGGGACACTTACTGCACGTCAATAGGAGAAAAGAAACCACAAACAAAATAATATCCATCGGGCAGAAAGGTAGGATAGCACATACAAACACACAAGACAAAAACAAAACAAACAAAAAAAACTGAAAATAGATACAAGGATAGTAAGATTAGTAAAAAAATAAACATAGATTTCCATCTAGCCCACGGGAAAAGCACTACAATATAAAGTAAACAGCTTATAACGAGATTAGATATTTTTTCAGTTGCTTTTTGAAAGCCGATCGAGGTGTTGATCTCAGTGGCGAGCTCAAGGTGTTCCAGATTCTCGGACCTCTATAACAAATGTTAAATTGGTGGCTAGAAGTTCGACAGAAAGGTAAGTGGAGGTCATTATTGAATCTTGTTGGATAAGAGTGTATGTCAGATGAGAAAATAAAGAAACTATGGAAAGTAGAAGGAAGATCTTGCTTGTTGTTGATGAATTTGTGTATGAATAAGCATGTTTGAAAAATATTCAGTTTATTGATGGGTAATAATGAATATTTCCTAAATAGAGGTGCAGATGGTTCGAATCTGTTAGAGTGAGAGATCATCCTAAGGAACCTCTTCTGGATAACAAGTAATTTGTTGAGGTATGAAGGATAAGTAGCAGCCCAGACTATATTACAGTAGTTGATGTAAGGAAATAAGAAGCTATAGTACAAGGTTAAATGAGCAGAGGAGTGGATCAGGGGGCAGACCCTTCTCATTATACCAAGCATCTTCATGGATGTCTTGCAGACCTGATCGATGTGAATATTCCAGTTTAAACCTTCGTCAACAATGACACCTAGGAATTTAGTATGTTGAACTTGAATAATGATGGTTCCATTGATTGATATTTTAGCGTCATCTTTGGAGTAGCACTTGT
The DNA here is from genome assembly GCF_963989245.1 of Nansenia antarctica. NCBI lineage: Eukaryota > Metazoa > Chordata > Actinopteri > Argentiniformes > Microstomatidae > Nansenia > Nansenia antarctica. Next base: position 28,182,614 of record NC_137675.1, on the reverse strand, counting down.
TTTTGTTGCAAAAGATCATGAAATTACATTTTTTTACATTGAGGGTTAATTTATTCAGTTGGAACCAGTTAGAGGCAATTGATAATTCTTCATTTACACATTCAATCAAAGACTTGAAGTCTTCATGTACAGCTATAAGGTTGGTATCGTCAGCGAATAATAAGGGGAGAAGGTTTTTGCAAGACATAGACAAGTCATTGATGTAAAGTAAGAATAGTAACGGGCCCAAGATGGAACCTTGTGGAACCCCAGAAAGAATTCTTGATTTCTTCGATGAGCAGCCGTTGGAGGAAACAAATTGTTCTCTGTTATCCAGATAGTTGATAAACCATTTAAGAGCAATACCTTGCACACCATATATATTAAGCTTGGAGATAAGAATGTTGTGGTTAACCGTATCAAAGGCTTTGCTTAAGTCTAGAAAGACACCAAGAGCAAATTTGTTATCATCCAGTGCTGTAGAAATAGTGTTGACAAGTTGCAGTAGTGCATGCTCAGTGGAGTATTTCTTACGGAATCCATACTGATGGTTGTACAGGATGTTGTTCACTGTTAGGTGCTTAGAGATTCTTGTGTAGACCAGTTTCTCCAGGATTTTTGATAAACAGGGCAGAACAGATATAGGACGGTAGTTGCCGAAGTCCTTTGAGTCGCCTGATTTATAGATTGGTATAACTTTGGCGATTTTGAATTCCTGAGGGACGATGCCAGATTGTAGGGATAAAGAAAGGATATGAGTTAAGGGATGGATAATATAGTCAACAGTTTCTTTAATAAGACTGGTTTTGATACCATCGTGACCATGGGCAGAATTCTTTAGGTTCATTATTATATCATGTACTTCAGGGGTGCTCATTACGTCGATCGCGATCGACCGGTCGATCACAAAGGTAGTGTGGGTAGATCACACGGCATTGAAAAAAAAATAATAAAATAAAATCGATACGACACAAGATATCTCAGCAAAAGATCAGTGCAGTGTTGTAGTCCGCTATGTAACAGACAGCGTTCATGAGAAGCTACTGGCAGTCGTTGAATGCAAATCATCAACAGGTGAGGACTTTCTTAAACTGCTCAAAGAGACGTTGACCTCTTGCAAAATCGACATGAAGAACTGCATCGGAAACTCCACAGATGGGGCCGCAAATATGCAAGGCCAATACAGGGGCTTCTCTGCCTGGCTGTCAAAGGAAGCCCCAAGCCAAGTTCATGTGTGGTGCTACGCCCATGTACTCAACCTGGTTATGTCTGAAACCACTGGTGTAGTGATAGCAGCGGCATCATTATTTGGGTTGGTTAACAAGATCGCAGTGTTTCTTCGTGACTCATATCAGCGAATGAATGTTTGGGAAGGTGTCAGTCAGGAGGACCCCCAACACCGCAGGATTACACTGATTGGTAACACAGATTAGACCAGTGTTTCCCAAACTGTGGGGCGCGCCCCCCTAGTGGGGCGCGGGGGTACTGCAGGGGGGGCGCAGATTAAACATTTTTTTTCTTTCCTAGCACCAGGGGAGCCCCCCCCCCAAATGTCGTTGTTTGGTACCTGTACTATATCAATGACAATAAAGACCATTCATTCATTCATTCATTCATTCATTCATTCAAATAATATGGGAGGGAAAAAAATGCACACACAAGAGCTGTAAACAAACACTGCTTGCTTAAGGTTACCATCAGGGGTGTTGGATGATTTTATAATAAAAATGAGAACCTGAATGGAGTGCAGGCCATAAACTGTAACAAAGAGGCTGCGAGGGGGCGCGAGCCCAGGGGGGGCTCCATTCACGTCATTGACGCGCGCTCTCCCTCCCCATCATTCCAGCTATCTAGCAGCAACAACAACAATGGATAAGTTTATGAAAGAGCCAGAAGCTAAACGAAAAGCGAAGGAGCCCATGACAAACGTCCCAAAGCCAAAGTCAAGAAAGTATGACGATACATACCTCTCCCTGGGCTTCACGTCTAATGTGGTCGGTGCGGAGGAACGACCACTGAGTGTCCTCTGTCTCAAAACTTTAGCGGCAGATAGCATGAAGCCTAGCAAGTTGAAACGTCACTTGGAGACCACACACCCGACTGATGTGAAGAAGCCCCTCGATTTCTTCAAGAGAAAACTCCAAGAATACCGTGGTCAGCAGAGCCGTTTCGTTAAAACAGCATCTGTTACGTCTAATGCTCAACTTGCCTCCTACAAAGTGGCATATCGTATCGCCCAGTCTAAAAAACCACACACCATCGCTGAGGAGTTAATACTCCCTGCTGCGATAGATATGGTTTCACATATGATAGACGAGGCAACAGCCCAAAAACTCAATGCTATCCCCCTGTCAAACAACACTATTGCGAGACGCATCAATGACATCTCAGAAGACATGAAAGAGCAGCTTGTTGAGAAAATAAAAGACCAACGCTTTGCGCTCCAGGTAGACGAGGCCACAGATAGTAACAAGGACTGTCTGTTAATAGCGTATGTCAGATACATTGATGCGGAGGGTTTGAGCGAGGATTTGCTATTTTGCAACTATGTCCCAAACAGAGCAACAGCTGATGAACTGTTCAAAATCATAGACAAATACCTGAGTGAAGCCGATCTGAAATGGGAGGACTGTGTGGGGATATGCACCGACGGTGCCCAGGCCATGGCAGGAAAACGGGGAGGGCTCCAGACGCTCATCAAGCGCGTTGCACCGAAAGCAGTGTGGACTCACTGCGTAATACACAGGGAGGCACTCGCGTCAAAGCAGCTGAGTCCAGAGTTGAATGACGTTTGGTCTGATGTTATCACCACCGTCAATTACATAAAAACAAGACCACTGAAAGCTCGCATTTTTTCCGCTTTGTGCGAGGAGATGGGCTCCGAGCACACAGCCGTGCTATTTCATTTTCGCTGAAAGATGAGATCCGAATCTTCTTGGAGGAGGAAGGGAACGAACTTGCCAGCAAGTTTAATGATGAAGACTTCCTCATGAAATTGGCCTACCTAAGCGACATGTTTGAGAAGCTCAATGAATTGAATCTACAGTTGCAGGGCAACAACACACACCTTCCACATCTGGCAGACAGGATACAATCTTTCACACGGAAACTGGACATGTGGGGCAGGAGACTTGAACAGGGGGACATCGACTCATTTGGGAATCTGAAGGCGTTCATCGAGACCAATGAGCTGCAGAGCACAGTGGTTCCATGTATGAGAGAGCACATCTCAGCCCTGAAACAAAGCTTCCAGAAATACTTCTCTGTGGATGACAGTGCCAAATACGACTGGATTAGAGATCCATTTGTTGCACCACCACCTGCCATGTTCAGCACTGCGGAAGAGGAACAGTACATCGACATGACTTCAGAGTCAACCATGAGGCTGCAGTTCACATCCACGACTTTGGCTGGGTTTTGGATTGGAGTGGAGAAGGACTACCCTCTCATTGGACAGAAAGCTATAGGAATACTGCTACCTTTTGCAACATCGTACCTGTGTGAGATAGGCTTTTTCTTTTCTGAGAGTGGCAGTCTCAAAACAACAACCCCGCTTTGAGAAGATTTGCAAGGCAAAGCAAGCACACACAAGTCATTGATCGTAATTGTGATAGGAATGTGAGGAGTAAGAATAGTGATGCAGTAGAAATTAGTTAATGTTGATATGTTGAATATTTCAGTGGCACAGGATCATTTGCCAAGCACTTATGTTCCTTTTCAACCCATAATAAAATATAAAACTATAGTTGGATATATGTGTCTTGTTATTATTAGAAGAGAAAATGTAATGTTTTTACAACTTTATACAATTCATTATATTAATCTAGGTGGTAGGACCGGGTTAGGGGGGGCTCGAAAATATTTCCAATTACCCAAAGGGGGCCTGATTGAAAAAGTTTGGGAACCGCTGAGTTAAAAGACACTGAAATGAAAGCAGTAGGAGCTGTGTAATTCTCTCACAGTTCCCACCATTCTTTTGTTGTACTCCTTTGTTCGTTTGGTATTTGTTAGTTTGATACTTGTTAGTTTGATACTTGTTAGTTTGATACTTTGTTTGTTTGATACTTGTTAGTTGATACTTTGTTAGTTTATACCTTGTGTTAGAAACCTTTTAGTAATTATTGTTTAAGGAACCATCCTCGGGATGAGTTTATTGTTTATTTTTGTTTGAAGCATTTGTTGTAACTCCAGTTCTGTTTTATCGATACCAATAAGACTGTTAATTTGTCTTGGCCTGTAATAAATATCCTTATTACAAAACACCAGTAATACTTTGTTACTTCTTCTTCTCCCTAGCGAACATAGAACGTAACAAGTGGGGGCTCGTCCGTTCTGGTCAGGAAGTCTGATAAGCACTCGTACACCCGCTTGTAATCGTAGGCAGGCTGGTGGAGGAGCTGGCAGACCCTGCACTCCGAGGGGCTGCTGGCGTTGTGGCAGTGGAAGGAGCAGAGGGAGAGGGGGGCGCCCCTCATAAAGCACTCATACTCCACCGTTAGGTCCTCCCCCAACTTCAGCAGCAGAGACTCTGCCAGACGGAGGTCAGCGTCTATATCCAGGAGGTCAAAGTTGAAGACCTGCAGGTATCCCAGCACCACCTTGTCTCTGCGGCTGCTCCACTACACACTCCTCTTGTGGGCGTTACAGTGGCACAGCCCCGCCTTCGTCCACACAGAACACTCCAAAGCTACTTTATCACAGATGTAGCAGAAGCACTGGGAACAGAACATGTGGTTACTGCCCACTTGGCCTCCGGTCTCACTGTCTGTTGCAATGAAGGGGTGTGTGCAGCAGTCATATCGTGCGTGGGGCAGCACCTCGGCTTTCTGACAGTATATGACCACCAGGTCATCTTCATCCGACAGACTCAGATCTGACACCGCTGTGTTAGCTTGGTTCTTTTGTTCTTCCACGATGAAGAGCGAGTCGTTGTTGTCAACCGAGCCGTCTTCGTCGTCACTGCTTAAAATGATCACGATGTCCTGACAGTCCTGCTGCATCGTCCCAGCTTAGGGTGACCAGATGTCCCACTTTGTGCGGGACTGCACAGCATTTTCACGACTTTTAGTGCGTCCCGCAAATTGGGACGATGTCCCGCATATTTAATTATTATTGGGCAAAAAAAAAAAAAAAAGGATTTATCCAATGGCTGTGGAGAAAGCAGGGAAGGCTATCGTCACAGGGCTGTGTTTGCTGTCAATCAAACTGTAGCACACGTCAGGTGCTGGGGTCAAGTGCAGCCAGGTTAACCAATGAAAGTAAGTCCCCCCCAAACAACAACGAACGCGAGTCAAATGCAGCAGGTTCTAGAAAATGGAGGAAACTCAAACCACAGTCAGCAAGAAAAGAAGATGCACCTACAACAAAGACTGGGAAAACACTTATACGTGGGTGAAGCCAGTGCAGGGCGACTCTCAGAGAGTTTTTTGCAATCTTTGCAAGAGTTCTTTTTCAATTTCACATGGCGGTGAATACGACATCAAAAGACACAGAGAATGCGATTCTCACAAGAAACGTGTCGCTCAAAAAGAGACATCCAACTCTATGGAGACATTCCTACTCAAACCGAAAAATGATGGCCACTCTGATAAGGTAACAGCAGCAGAAATAACCAATGTTTACCATACAGTGCAACACTCCCAATCATACCGGTCAATTGACTGTGTTAACAAGCTAGCTCCGACCATTTTTCCAGACTCTGAGATAGCAAAGAAAATGTCATGTGGTCGTACTAAAGCAGCGTCCATAGTAACAGATGTGCTTGCCCCTGCCTCTGTGGAGAGTTGTTTGACAGAATTAAAGACACCACTAGTGGTTCAACAACTTCCAAGTTACAAAATAGCCCAGCCCCACACACCATTTTTTTCGGTGGCTTCAGATGCTTCAAATCATGGCACGACAAAACTCTTCCCACTGTCTCTGAGATATTGGACCCCAGAGTTGGGTTTGAAAAGTAAGATCCTTGACTTCTATGAGGATAGTGATGAGTCAGCTGCTGCCATACACCGCCAGATTACAAGCAAGCTACAAGAAAAGGGCCTGCAATCTGACATGATTTCAGCATACACTGCCGACAATGCAAGTGTAAATTATGGGAAAAACAATTCTGTTTTCCAGAAGCTAAAAGCAGACAACAGTTGCATCATAAAGGCTAACTGTATGGCCCACACAGTGCACAACAGTGCAAAGCATGCTGGAGACAGGTTGAACATTGACATTGAGTCTGTAGTGAACAAAACATTCAGTCACTTTTCATCATCTGCAAAACGTACAGCAGAATTGAAAGCAGTGTGCACTTTTTTGGAAGAAGAATATCAGGTTGTGCGGAGACACGTATCCACAAGATGGTTGAGTCTGTGGCCTGCTGTCAAGAGGCTACATGACAGCTGGACAGCTATCAAGAGTTACTTCTTGTCACTGGGAGAGGATCAGTGCCCAAAGTCACTGTGGCAGCTGTTCAAAAATGATGAGGATGGTGATGGGATACCCCTTGAGCTACAGGTCTACCTGTCCTTCCTCAATAATGTGCTGAAGATCTTCCATGAAGTTGTGCTGCTGTTGGAGAGAGAGGACGGGACCGTCTGTGAGCTATATGACATGATGCTTACTCTCAAGACAAAGCTCCAACAACGACAGATTGATTCCTTCTTTGGAATGGAGACCAGTGCTATGCTCCAACAGTTTCCAGACAAAAAGGCAGCAGCAATCAAACATGATCTTTCCAGGTTCTACCAGGCTGCTCTCAACTACCTTGAGAAGTGGTATGACTTCACAGACAACAACTACCAGAAGAATGTTGCAAGCTTGGCTCTGAAGAGCAAGTTCACATTCTCCCATCTCTGTGATGCAGTGGAGGTCCTACAGATAAGGGGGAAACTAGACATGGATGAACTGTATGATGAATACTGTGTGATTTTGCCACGCCAGCAGGACGTAGTGGAGAGAGAAGCTCCTGTTGTGGAGAAGTGGTCCACCTTGCTTAAAGGCACAAACACACCAAATCTTACTGCTGTGGCATCCTTTCTCTTAAGCATCCCCATCACTAATGCTTCGGTAGAGAGTGTGTTTTCCCTCATGACGGCAGCGTGGACTGACCAGCGGAACCGGTGCTCTGTGGAGCGTATCAAGTCTGAAATTCAAATCAAGACCAACTTTGGATACAGTTGTAAGGAATTCTACACCTATGCACTCAAGGAGAAGGCCTTATTGGAAGCTGCACGCTCAAACAAAAAGTACCAAGGCAAGAAGAGCATCTAAGGTAAGATAAACTTACTAAACTGTTTAGAATATAGGCTAGACTAAGAGTAGGATATTTTTGAATATAGTATGATATTGCTGGCCAATGTGGTGTTAGATTTTAATACGGTGCTGCTATTCTTGTGTTTCTGTTTCACACCAGGTGCTTTCCATGGTGCTGGAGTGCATAGATAGCCTGTGTGGGGGGGCCCACCTGCTGTTGCTGTGATGGAGAAAACTAAAGAGATTTGTGATGGACAAAACAGAAAATATTTCAACCAGGTGCCTTCCATGGTGCTCGGAGTGGATAGCCTGTGTGGGCTTGCCTGTGTCTGCAGCTGTTGCTGTGATGGACACAACTGAAAGGAGTTTTATGTTATTTATTATTACATTTAGTTTTTTTGCCAGTTTTTGTAGTTGTATTTTGTGCCTACTTTTACAGGAAATACACTAGTTGAATTTGGCTTAGGAAGATGCATTTATAAAGACTTGAAGTGAATAATGCCTGCTGCTTTGGTTAGCCTTAGTTTACTTTTCTTTACTAAGATACTAAATTGATACTGCACTTCACTTTCTGCTCCATAGAGATACTGTTTTGTGAGTTCACATTCAAATAAAATACATTTGTTATATAACCTATTTGTTAAGTTTTTATCTGCATAGTCTATTGGATGCTACTGAATAAACCAAACAGAATAGGAAACAGAATGGAAATGCATTTAAAAAAATAGACATATCTCTCAACTCGGCCGGGGGGGTGGCGGGGGGGGGGGGTGTAGTACCAGGGGCACCTAAAGTTCGGTCGGGGCCTGTTGAGAGGGTGTCCCACATTGTCCCACACAAACATACTCCTTGTCCCACATTTGGGTTGTTGGGACCTGGTCACCCTATGGGACCCAGCTACGACCTAACCCTAACCCTAACACGGAGGCGTTCAGTCTAGTAACTTAACTACAACAACTATACAAGTTGTGCTAACAGCTCACATTTATTACGGCAAGAGTCAGAAATGTATGGCTACATAAAAGTTTATTTTTGTTTGAAGCATTTGTTGTAACTCCAGTTCTGTTTTATCGATACCAATAAGACTGTTAATTTGTCTTGGCCTGTAATAAATATCCTTATTACATAACACCAGTAATACTTTGTTACTTCTTCTTCTCCCCAGCGAACATAGAACGTAACAAGTGGGGGCTCGTCCGTTCTGGTCAGGAAGTCTGATAAGCACTCGTACACCCGCTTGTAATCGTAGGCAGGCTGGTGGAGGAGCTGGCAGACCCTGCACTCCGAGGGGCTGCTGGCGTTGTGGCAGTGGAAGGAGCAGAGGGAGAGGGGGGCGCCCCTCATAAAGCACTCGTACTCCACCGTTAGGTCCTCCCCCAACTTCAGCAGCAGAGACTCTGCCAGACGGAGGTCAGCGTCTATATCCAGGAGGTCAAAGTTGAAGACCTGCAGGTATCCCAGCACCACCTTGTCTCTGCGGCTGCTCCAGTACACACTCCTCTTGTGGGCGTTACAGTGGCACAGCCCCGCCTTCGTCCACACAGAACACTCCAAAGCTACTTTATCACAGATGTAGCAGAAGCACTGGGAACAGAACATGTGGTTACTGCCCACTGGGCCTCCGGTCTCACTGTCTGTAGCAATGAAGGGGTGTGTGCAGCAGTCATATCGTGCGTGGGGCAGCACCTCGGCTTTCTGACAGTATATGACCACCAGGTCATCTTCATCCGACAGACTCAGATCTGACACCGCTGTGTTAGCTTGGTTCTTTTGTTCTTCCACGATGAAGAGCGAGTCGTTGTTGTCAACCGAGCCGTCTTCGTCGTCACTGCTTAAAATGATCACGATGTCCTGACAGTCCTGCTGCATCGTCCCAGCTTAGGGTGACCAGATGTCCCGCTTTGTGCGGGACTGCACAGCATTTTCACGACTTTTAGTGCGTCCCGCAAATTGGGACGATGTCCCGCATATTTAATTATTATTGGGCAAAAAAAAAAAAAAAAGGATTTATCCAATGGCTGTGGAGAAAGCAGGGAAGGCTATCGTCACAGGGCTGTGTTTGCTGTCAATCAAACTGTAGCACACGTCAGGTGCTGGGGTCAAGTGCAGCCAGGTTAACCAATGAAAGTAAGTCCCCCCCAAACAACAACGAACGCGAGTCAAATGCAGCAGGTTCTAGAAAATGGAGGAAACTCAAACCACAGTCAGCAAGAAAAGAAGATGCACCTACAACAAAGACTGGGAAAACACTTATACGTGGGTGAAGCCAGTGCAGGGCGACTCTCAGAGAGTTTTTTGCAATCTTTGCAAGAGTTCTTTTTCAATTTCACATGGCGGTGAATACGACATCAAAAGACACAGAGAATGCGATTCTCACAAGAAACGTGTCGCTCAAAAAGAGACATCCAACTCTATGGAGACATTCCTACTCAAACCGAAAAATGATGGCCACTCTGATAAGGTAACAGCAGCAGAAATAACCAATGTTTACCATACAGTGCAACACTCCCAATCATACCGGTCAATTGACTGTGTTAACAAGCTAGCTCCGACCATTTTTCCAGACTCTGAGATAGCAAAGAAAATGTCATGTGGTCGTACTAAAGCAGCGTCCATAGTAACAGATGTGCTTGCCCCTGCCTCTGTGGAGAGTTGTTTGACAGAATTAAAGACACCACTAGTGGTTCAACAACTTCCAAGTTACAAAATAGCCCAGCCCCACACACCATTTTTTTCGGTGGCTTCAGATGCTTCAAATCATGGCACGACAAAACTCTTCCCACTGTCTCTGAGATATTGGACCCCAGAGTTGGGTTTGAAAAGTAAGATCCTTGACTTCTATGAGGATAGTGATGAGTCAGCTGCTGCCATACACCGCCAGATTACAAGCAAGCTACAAGAAAAGGGCCTGCAATCTGACATGATTTCAGCATACACTGCCGACAATGCAAGTGTAAATTATGGGAAAAACTATTCTGTTTTCCAGAAGCTAAAAGCAGACAACAGTTGCATCATAAAGGCTAACTGTATGGCCCACATAGTGCACAACAGTGCAAAGCATGCTGGAGACAGGTTGAACATTGACATTGAGTCTGTAGTGAACAAAACATTCAGTCACTTTTCATCATCTGCAAAACGTACAGCAGAATTGAAAGCAGTGTGCACTTTTTTGGAAGAAGAATATCAGGTTGTGCGGAGACACGTATCCACAAGATGGTTGAGTCTGTGGCCTGCTGTCAAGAGGCTACATGACAGCTGGACAGCTATCAAGAGTTACTTCTTGTCACTGGGAGAGGATCAGTGCCCAAAGTCACTGTGGCAGCTGTTCAAAAATGATGAGGATGGTGATGGGATACCCCTTGAGCTACAGGTCTACCTGTCCTTCCTCAATAATGTGCTGAAGATCTTCCATGAAGTTGTGCTGCTGTTGGAGAGAGAGGACGGGACCGTCTGTGAGCTATATGACATGATGCTTACTCTCAAGACAAAGCTCCAACAACGACAGATTGATTCCTTCTTTGGAATGGAGACCAGTGCTATGCTCCAACAGTTTCCAGACAAAAAGGCAGCAGCAATCAAACATGATCTTTCCAGGTTCTACCAGGCTGCTCTCAACTACCTTGAGAAGTGGTATGACTTCACAGACAACAACTACCAGAAGAATGTTGCAAGCTTGGCTCTGAAGAGCAAGTTCACATTCTCCCATCTCTGTGATGCAGTGGAGGTCCTACAGATAAGGGGGAAACTAGACATGGATGAACTGTATGATGAATACTGTGTGATTTTGCCACGCCAGCAGGACGTAGTGGAGAGAGAAGCTCCTGTTGTGGAGAAGTGGTCCACCTTGCTTAAAGGCACAAACACACCAAATCTGACTGCTGTGGCATCCTTTCTCTTAAGCATCCCCATCACTAATGCTTCGGTAGAGAGTGTGTTTTCCCTCATGACGGCAGCGTGGACTGACCAGCGGAACCGGTGCTCTGTGGAGCTTATCAAGTCTGAAATTCAAATCAAGACCAACTTTGGATACAGTTGTAAGGAATTCTACACCTATGCACTCAAGGAGAAGGCCTTATTGGAAGCTGCACGCTCAAACAAAAAGTACCAAGGCAAGAAGAGCATCTAAGGTAAGATAAACTTACTAAACTGTTTAGAATATAGGCTAGACTAAGAGTAGGATATTTTTGAATATAGTATGATATTGCTGGCCAATGTGGTGTTAGATTTTAATACGGTGCTGCTATTCTTGTGTTTCTGTTTCACACCAGGTGCTTTCCATGGTGCTGGAGTGCATAGATAGCCTGTGTGGGGGGGCCCACCTGCTGTTGCTGTGATGGAGAAAACTAAAGAGATTTGTGATGGACAAAACAGAAAATATTTCAACCAGGTGCCTTCCATGGTGCTCGGAGTGGATAGCCTGTGTGGGCTTGCCTGTGTCTGCAGCTGTTGCTGTGATGGACACAACTGAAAGGAGTTTTATGTTATTTATTATTACATTTAGTTTTTTTGCCAGTTTTTGTAGTTGTATTTTGTGCCTACTTTTACAGGAAATACACTAGTTGAATTTGGCTTAGGAAGATGCATTTATAAAGACTTGAAGTGAATAATGCCTGCTGCTTTGGTTAGCCTTAGTTTACTTTTCTTTACTAAGATACTAAATTGATACTGCACTTCACTTTCTGCTCCATAGAGATACTGTTTTGTGAGTTCACATTCAAATAAAATATATTTGTTATATAACCTATTTGTTAAGTTTTTATCTGCATAGTCTATTGGATGCTACTGAATAAACCAAACAGAATAGGAAACAGAATGGAAATGCATTTAAAAAAATAGACATATCTCTCAACTCGGCCGGGGGGGTGGCGGGGGGGGGGGGGGGGGGGGTGTAGTACCAGGGGCACCTAAAGTTCGGTCGGGGCCTGTTGAGAGGGTGTCCCACATTGTCCCACACAAACATACTCCTTGTCCCACATTTGGGTTGTTGGGACCTGGTCACCCTATGGGACCCAGCTACGACCTAACCCTAACCCTAACACGGAGGCGTTCAGTCTAGTAACTTAACTACAACAACTATACAAGTTGTGCTAACAGCTCACATTTATTACGGCAAGAGTCAGAAATGTATGGCTACATAAAAGTTTATTTTTGTTTGAAGCATTTGTTGTAACTCCAGTTCTGTTTTATCGATACCAATAAGACTGTTAATTTGTCTTGGCCTGTAATAAATATCCTTATTACATAACACCAGTAATACTTTGTTACTTCTTCTTCTCCCTAGCGAACATAGAACGTAACAAGTGGGGGCTCGTCCGTTCTGGTCAGGAAGTCTGATAAGCACTCGTACACCCGCTTGTAATCGTAGGCAGGCTGGTGGAGGAGCTGGCAGACCCTGCACTCCGAGGGGCTGCTGGCGTTGTGGCAGTGGAAGGAGCAGAGGGAGAGGGGGGCGCCCCTCATAAAGCACTCGTACTCCACCGTTAGGTCCTCCCCCAACTTCAGCAGCAGAGACTCTGCCAGACGGAGGTCAGCGTCTATATCCAGGAGGTCAAAGTTGAAGACCTGCAGGTATCCCAGCACCACCTTGTCTCTGCGGCTGCTCCAGTACACACTCCTCTTGTGGGCGTTACAGTGGCACAGCCCCGCCTTCGTCCACACAGAACACTCCAAAGCTACTTTATCACAGATGTAGCAGAAGCACTGGGAACAGAACATGTGGTTACTGCCCACTGGGCCTCCGGTCTCACTGTCTGTAGCAATGAAGGGGTGTGTGCAGCAGTCATATCGTGCGTGGGGCAGCACCTCGGCTTTCTGACAGTATATGACCACCAGGTCATCTTCATCCGACAGACTCAGATCTGACACCGCTGTGTTAGCTTGGTTCTTTTGTTCTTCCACGATGAAGAGCGAGTCGTTGTTGTCAACCGAGCCGTCTTCGTCGTCACTGCTTAAAATGATCACGATGTCCTGACAGTCCTGCTGCATCGTCCCAGCTACGACCTAACCCTAACCCTAACACGGAGGCGTTCAGTCTAGTAACTTAACTACAACAACTATACAAGTTGTTCTAACAGCTCACATTTATTACGGCAAGAGTCAGAAATGTATGGCTACATAAAAGTTTATTTTTGTTTGAAGCATTTGTTGTAACTCCAGTTCTGTTTTATCGATACCAATAAGACTGTTAATTTGTCTTGGCCTGTAATAAATATCCTTATTACAAAACACCAGTAATACTTTGTTACTTCTTCTTCTCCCTAGCGAACATAGAACGTAACAAGTGGGGGCTCGTCCGTTCTGGTCAGGAAGTCTGATAAGCACTCGTACACCCGCTTGTAATCGTAGGCAGGCTGGTGGAGGAGCTGGCAGACCCTGCACTCCGAGGGGCTGCTGGCGTTGTGGCAGTGGAAGGAGCAGAGGGAGAGGGGGGCGCCCCTCATAAAGCACTCGTACTCCACCGTTAGGTCCTCCCCCAACTTCAGCAGCAGAGACTCTGCCAGACGGAGGTCAGCGTCTATATCCAGGAGGTCAAAGTTGAAGACCTGCAGGTATCCCAGCACCACCTTGTCTCTGCGGCTGCTCCACTACACACTCCTCTTGTGGGCGTTACAGTGGCACAGCCCCGCCTTCGTCCACACAGAACACTCCAAAGCTACTTTATCACAGATGTAGCAGAAGCACTGGGAACAGAACATGTGGTTACTGCCCACTTGGCCTCCGGTCTCACTGTCTGTAGCAATGAAGGGGTGTGTGCAGCAGTCATATCGTGCGTGGGGCAGCACCTCGGCTTTCTGACAGTATATGACCACCAGGTCATCTTCATCCGACAGACTCAGATCTGACACCGCTGTGTTAGCTTGGTTCTTTTGTTCTTCCACGATGAAGAGCGAGTCGTTGTTGTCAACCGAGCCGTCTTCGTCGTCACTGCTTAAAATGATCACGATGTCCTGACAGTCCTGCTGCATCGTCCCAGCTACGACCTAACCCTAACCCTAACACGGAGGCGTTCAGTCTAGTAACTTAACTACAACAACTATACAAGTTGTGCTAACAGCTCACATTTATTACGGCAAGAGTCAGAAATGTATGGCTACATAAAAGTTTATTTTTGTTTGAAGCATTTGTTGTAACTCCATTTCTGTTTTATCGATACCAATAAGACTGTTAATTTGTCTTGGCCTGTAATAAATATCCTTATTACAAAACACCAGTAATACTTTGTTACTTCTTCTTCTCCCTAGCGAACATAGAACGTAACAAGTGGGGGCTCGTCCGTTCTGGTCAGGAAGTCTGATAAGCACTCGTACACCCGCTTGTAATCGTAGGCAGGCTGGTGGAGGAGCTGGCAGACCCTGCACTCCGAGGGGCTGCTGGCGTTGTGGCAGTGGAAGGAGCAGAGGGAGAGGGGGGCGCCCCTCATAAAGCACTCGTATTCCACCGTTAGGTCCTCCCCCAACTTCAGCAGCAGAGACTCTGCCAGACGGAGGTCAGCGTCTATATCCAGGAGGTCAAAGTTGAAGACCTGCAGGTATCCCAGCACCACCTTGTCTCTGCGGCTGCTCCACTACACACTCCTCTTGTGGGCGTTACAGTGGCACAGCCCCGCCTTCGTCCACACAGAACACTCCAAAGCTACTTTATCACAGATGTAGCAGAAGCACTGGGAACAGAACATGTGGTTACTGCCCACTTGGCCTCCGGTCTCACTGTCTGTAGCAATGAAGGGGTGTGTGCAGCAGTCATATCGTGCGTGGGGCAGCACCTCGGCTTTCTGACAGTATATGACCACCAGGTCATCTTCATCCGACAGACTCAGATCTGACACCGCTGTGTTAGCTTGGTTCTTTTGTTCTTCCACGATGAAGAGCGAGTCGTTGTTGTCAACCGAGCCGTCTTCGTCGTCACTGCTTAAAATGATCACGATGTCCTGACAGTCCTGCTGCATCGTCCCAGCTACGACCTAACCCTAACCCTAACACGGAGGCGTTCAGTCTAGTAACTTAACTACAACAACTATACAAGTTGTGCTAACAGCTCACATTTATTACGGCAAGAGTCAGAAATGTATGGCTACATAAAAGTTTATTTTTGTTTGAAGCATTTGTTGTAACTCCATTTCTGTTTTATCGATACCAATAAGACTGTTAATTTGTCTTGGCCTGTAATAAATATCCTTATTACAAAACACCAGTAATACTTTGTTACTTCTTCTTCTCCCTAGCGAACATAGAACGTAACAAGTGGGGGCTCGTCCGTTCTGGTCAGGAAGTCTGATAAGCACTCGTACACCCGCTTGTAATCGTAGGCAGGCTGGTGGAGGAGCTGGCAGACCCTGCACTCCGAGGGGCTGCTGGCGTTGTGGCAGTGGAAGGAGCAGAGGGAGAGGGGGGCGCCCCTCATAAAGCACTCGTACTCCACCGTTAGGTCCTCCCCCAACTTCAGCAGCAGAGACTCTGCCAGACGGAGGTCAGCGTCTATATCCAGGAGGTCAAAGTTGAAGACCTGCAGGTATCCCAGCACCACCTTGTCTCTGCGGCTGCTCCAGTACACACTCCTCTTGTGGGCGTTACAGTGGCACAGCCCCGCCTTCGTCCACACAGAACACTCCAAAGCTACTTTATCACAGATGTAGCAGAAGCACTGGGAACAGAACATGTGGTTACTGCCCACTGGGCCTCCGGTCTCACTGTCTGTAGCAATGAAGGGGTGTGTGCAGCAGTCATATCGTGCGTGGGGCAGCACCTCGGCTTTCTGACAGTATATGACCACCAGGTCATCTTCATCCGACAGACTCAGATCTGACACCGCTGTGTTAGCTTGGTTCTTTTGTTCTTCCACGATGAAGAGCGAGTCGTTGTTGTCAACCGAGCCGTCTTCGTCGTCACTGCTTAAAATGATCACGATGTCCTGACAGTCCTGCTGCATCGTCCCAGCTTAGGGTGACCAGATGTCCCGCTTTGTGCGGGACTGCACAGCATTTTCACGACTTTTAGTGCGTCCCGCAAATTGGGACGATGTCCCGCATATTTAATTATTATTGGGCAAAAAAAAAAAAAAAAGGATTTATCCAATGGCTGTGGAGAAAGCAGGGAAGGCTATCGTCACAGGGCTGTGTTTGCTGTCAATCAAACTGTAGCACACGTCAGGTGCTGGGGTCAAGTGCAGCCAGGTTAACCAATGAAAGTAAGTCCCCCCCAAACAACAACGAACGCGAGTCAAATGCAGCAGGTTCTAGAAAATGGAGGAAACTCAAACCACAGTCAGCAAGAAAAGAAGATGCACCTACAACAAAGACTGGGAAAACACTTATACGTGGGTGAAGCCAGTGCAGGGCGACTCTCAGAGAGTTTTTTGCAATCTTTGCAAGAGTTCTTTTTCAATTTCACATGGCGGTGAATACGACATCAAAAGACACAGAGAATGCGATTCTCACAAGAAACGTGTCGCTCAAAAAGAGACATCCAACTCTATGGAGACATTCCTACTCAAACCGAAAAATGATGGCCACTCTGATAAGGTAACAGCAGCAGAAATAACCAATGTTTACCATACAGTGCAACACTCCCAATCATACCGGTCAATTGACTGTGTTAACAAGCTAGCTCCGACCATTTTTCCAGACTCTGAGATAGCAAAGAAAATGTCATGTGGTCGTACTAAAGCAGCGTCCATAGTAACAGATGTGCTTGCCCCTGCCTCTGTGGAGAGTTGTTTGACAGAATTAAAGACACCACTAGTGGTTCAACAACTTCCAAGTTACAAAATAGCCCAGCCCCACACACCATTTTTTTCGGTGGCTTCAGATGCTTCAAATCATGGCACGACAAAACTCTTCCCACTGTCTCTGAGATATTGGACCCCAGAGTTGGGTTTGAAAAGTAAGATCCTTGACTTCTATGAGGATAGTGATGAGTCAGCTGCTGCCATACACCGCCAGATTACAAGCAAGCTACAAGAAAAGGGCCTGCAATCTGACATGATTTCAGCATACACTGCCGACAATGCAAGTGTAAATTATGGGAAAAACTATTCTGTTTTCCAGAAGCTAAAAGCAGACAACAGTTGCATCATAAAGGCTAACTGTATGGCCCACATAGTGCACAACAGTGCAAAGCATGCTGGAGACAGGTTGAACATTGACATTGAGTCTGTAGTGAACAAAACATTCAGTCACTTTTCATCATCTGCAAAACGTACAGCAGAATTGAAAGCAGTGTGCACTTTTTTGGAAGAAGAATATCAGGTTGTGCGGAGACACGTATCCACAAGATGGTTGAGTCTGTGGCCTGCTGTCAAGAGGCTACATGACAGCTGGACAGCTATCAAGAGTTACTTCTTGTCACTGGGAGAGGATCAGTGCCCAAAGTCACTGTGGCAGCTGTTCAAAAATGATGAGGATGGTGATGGGATACCCCTTGAGCTACAGGTCTACCTGTCCTTCCTCAATAATGTGCTGAAGATCTTCCATGAAGTTGTGCTGCTGTTGGAGAGAGAGGACGGGACCGTCTGTGAGCTATATGACATGATGCTTACTCTCAAGACAAAGCTCCAACAACGACAGATTGATTCCTTCTTTGGAATGGAGACCAGTGCTATGCTCCAACAGTTTCCAGACAAAAAGGCAGCAGCAATCAAACATGATCTTTCCAGGTTCTACCAGGCTGCTCTCAACTACCTTGAGAAGTGGTATGACTTCACAGACAACAACTACCAGAAGAATGTTGCAAGCTTGGCTCTGAAGAGCAAGTTCACATTCTCCCATCTCTGTGATGCAGTGGAGGTCCTACAGATAAGGGGGAAACTAGACATGGATGAACTGTATGATGAATACTGTGTGATTTTGCCACGCCAGCAGGACGTAGTGGAGAGAGAAGCTCCTGTTGTGGAGAAGTGGTCCACCTTGCTTAAAGGCACAAACACACCAAATCTGACTGCTGTGGCATCCTTTCTCTTAAGCATCCCCATCACTAATGCTTCGGTAGAGAGTGTGTTTTCCCTCATGACGGCAGCGTGGACTGACCAGCGGAACCGGTGCTCTGTGGAGCTTATCAAGTCTGAAATTCAAATCAAGACCAACTTTGGATACAGTTGTAAGGAATTCTACACCTATGCACTCAAGGAGAAGGCCTTATTGGAAGCTGCACGCTCAAACAAAAAGTACCAAGGCAAGAAGAGCATCTAAGGTAAGATAAACTTACTAAACTGTTTAGAATATAGGCTAGACTAAGAGTAGGATATTTTTGAATATAGTATGATATTGCTGGCCAATGTGGTGTTAGATTTTAATACGGTGCTGCTATTCTTGTGTTTCTGTTTCACACCAGGTGCTTTCCATGGTGCTGGAGTGCATAGATAGCCTGTGTGGGGGGGCCCACCTGCTGTTGCTGTGATGGAGAAAACTAAAGAGATTTGTGATGGACAAAACAGAAAATATTTCAACCAGGTGCCTTCCATGGTGCTCGGAGTGGATAGCCTGTGTGGGCTTGCCTGTGTCTGCAGCTGTTGCTGTGATGGACACAACTGAAAGGAGTTTTATGTTATTTATTATTACATTTAGTTTTTTTGCCAGTTTTTGTAGTTGTATTTTGTGCCTACTTTTACAGGAAATACACTAGTTGAATTTGGCTTAGGAAGATGCATTTATAAAGACTTGAAGTGAATAATGCCTGCTGCTTTGGTTAGCCTTAGTTTACTTTTCTTTACTAAGATACTAAATTGATACTGCACTTCACTTTCTGCTCCATAGAGATACTGTTTTGTGAGTTCACATTCAAATAAAATATATTTGTTATATAACCTATTTGTTAAGTTTTTATCTGCATAGTCTATTGGATGCTACTGAATAAACCAAACAGAATAGGAAACAGAATGGAAATGCATTTAAAAAAATAGACATATCTCTCAACTCGGCCGGGGGGGTGGCGGGGGGGGGGGGGGGTGTAGTACCAGGGGCACCTAAAGTTCGGTCGGGGCCTGTTGAGAGGGTGTCCCACATTGTCCCACACAAACATACTCCTTGTCCCACATTTGGGTTGTTGGGACCTGGACCTATGGGACCCAGCTACGACCTAACCCTAACCCTAACACGGAGGCGTTCAGTCTAGTAACTTAACTACAACAACTATACAAGTTGTGCTAACAGCTCACATTTATTACGGCAAGAGTCAGAAATGTATGGCTACATAAAAGTTTATTTTTGTTTGAAGCATTTGTTGTAACTCCAGTTCTGTTTTATCGATACCAATAAGACTGTTAATTTGTCTTGGCCTGTAATAAATATCCTTATTACATAACACCAGTAATACTTTGTTACTTCTTCTTCTCCCTAGCGAACATAGAACGTAACAAGTGGGGGCTCGTCCGTTCTGGTCAGGAAGTCTGATAAGCACTCGTACACCCGCTTGTAATCGTAGGCAGGCTGGTGGAGGAGCTGGCAGACCCTGCACTCCGAGGGGCTGCTGGCGTTGTGGCAGTGGAAGGAGCAGAGGGAGAGGGGGGCGCCCCTCATAAAGCACTCGTACTCCACCGTTAGGTCCTCCCCCAACTTCAGCAGCAGAGACTCTGCCAGACGGAGGTCAGCGTCTATATCCAGGAGGTCAAAGTTGAAGACCTGCAGGTATCCCAGCACCACCTTGTCTCTGCGGCTGCTCCAGTACACACTCCTCTTGTGGGCGTTACAGTGGCACAGCCCCGCCTTCGTCCACACAGAACACTCCAAAGCTACTTTATCACAGATGTAGCAGAAGCACTGGGAACAGAACATGTGGTTACTGCCCACTGGGCCTCCGGTCTCACTGTCTGTAGCAATGAAGGGGTGTGTGCAGCAGTCATATCGTGCGTGGGGCAGCACCTCGGCTTTCTGACAGTATATGACCACCAGGTCATCTTCATCCGACAGACTCAGATCTGACACCGCTGTGTTAGCTTGGTTCTTTTGTTCTTCCACGATGAAGAGCGAGTCGTTGTTGTCAACCGAGCCGTCTTCGTCGTCACTGCTTAAAATGATCACGATGTCCTGACAGTCCTGCTGCATCGTCCCAGCTTAGGGTGACCAGATGTCCCGCTTTGTGCGGGACTGCACAGCATTTTCACGACTTTTAGTGCGTCCCGCAAATTGGGACGATGTCCCGCATATTTAATTATTATTGGGCAAAAAAAAAAAAAAAAGGATTTATCCAATGGCTGTGGAGAAAGCAGGGAAGGCTATCGTCACAGGGCTGTGTTTGCTGTCAATCAAACTGTAGCACACGTCAGGTGCTGGGGTCAAGTGCAGCCAGGTTAACCAATGAAAGTAAGTCCCCCCCAAACAACAACGAACGCGAGTCAAATGCAGCAGGTTCTAGAAAATGGAGGAAACTCAAACCACAGTCAGCAAGAAAAGAAGATGCACCTACAACAAAGACTGGGAAAACACTTATACGTGGGTGAAGCCAGTGCAGGGCGACTCTCAGAGAGTTTTTTGCAATCTTTGCAAGAGTTCTTTTTCAATTTCACATGGCGGTGAATACGACATCAAAAGACACAGAGAATGCGATTCTCACAAGAAACGTGTCGCTCAAAAAGAGACATCCAACTCTATGGAGACATTCCTACTCAAACCGAAAAATGATGGCCACTCTGATAAGGTAACAGCAGCAGAAATAACCAATGTTTACCATACAGTGCAACACTCCCAATCATACCGGTCAATTGACTGTGTTAACAAGCTAGCGCCGACCATTTTTCCAGACTCTGAGATAGCAAAGAAAATGTCATGTGGTCGTACTAAAGCAGCGTCCATAGTAACAGATGTGCTTGCCCCTGCCTCTGTGGAGAGTTGTTTGACAGAATTAAAGACACCACTAGTGGTTCAACAACTTCCAAGTTACAAAATAGCCCAGCCCCACACACCATTTTTTTCGGTGGCTTCAGATGCTTCAAATCATGGCACGACAAAACTCTTCCCACTGTCTCTGAGATATTGGACCCCAGAGTTGGGTTTGAAAAGTAAGATCCTTGACTTCTATGAGGATAGTGATGAGTCAGCTGCTGCCATACACCGCCAGATTACAAGCAAGCTACAAGAAAAGGGCCTGCAATCTGACATGATTTCAGCATACACTGCCGACAATGCAAGTGTAAATTATGGGAAAAACTATTCTGTTTTCCAGAAGCTAAAAGCAGACAACAGTTGCATCATAAAGGCTAACTGTATGGCCCACATAGTGCACAACAGTGCAAAGCATGCTGGAGACAGGTTGAACATTGACATTGAGTCTGTAGTGAACAAAACATTCAGTCACTTTTCATCATCTGCAAAACGTACAGCAGAATTGAAAGCAGTGTGCACTTTTTTGGAAGAAGAATATCAGGTTGTGCGGAGACACGTATCCACAAGATGGTTGAGTCTGTGGCCTGCTGTCAAGAGGCTACATGACAGCTGGACAGCTATCAAGAGTTACTTCTTGTCACTGGGAGAGGATCAGTGCCCAAAGTCACTGTGGCAGCTGTTCAAAAATGATGAGGATGGTGATGGGATACCCCTTGAGCTACAGGTCTACCTGTCCTTCCTCAATAATGTGCTGAAGATCTTCCATGAAGTTGTGCTGCTGTTGGAGAGAGAGGACGGGACCGTCTGTGAGCTATATGACATGATGCTTACTCTCAAGACAAAGCTCCAACAACGACAGATTGATTCCTTCTTTGGAATGGAGACCAGTGCTATGCTCCAACAGTTTCCAGACAAAAAGGCAGCAGCAATCAAACATGATCTTTCCAGGTTCTACCAGGCTGCTCTCAACTACCTTGAGAAGTGGTATGACTTCACAGACAACAACTACCAGAAGAATGTTGCAAGCTTGGCTCTGAAGAGCAAGTTCACATTCTCCCATCTCTGTGATGCAGTGGAGGTCCTACAGATAAGGGGGAAACTAGACATGGATGAACTGTATGATGAATACTGTGTGATTTTGCCACGCCAGCAGGACGTAGTGGAGAGAGAAGCTCCTGTTGTGGAGAAGTGGTCCACCTTGCTTAAAGGCACAAACACACCAAATCTGACTGCTGTGGCATCCTTTCTCTTAAGCATCCCCATCACTAATGCTTCGGTAGAGAGTGTGTTTTCCCTCATGACGGCAGCGTGGACTGACCAGCGGAACCGGTGCTCTGTGGAGCTTATCAAGTCTGAAATTCAAATCAAGACCAACTTTGGATACAGTTGTAAGGAATTCTACACCTATGCACTCAAGGAGAAGGCCTTATTGGAAGCTGCACGCTCAAACAAAAAGTACCAAGGCAAGAAGAGCATCTAAGGTAAGATAAACTTACTAAACTGTTTAGAATATAGGCTAGACTAAGAGTAGGACATTTTTGAATATAGTATGATATTGCTGGCCAATGTGGTGTTAGATTTTAATACGGTGCTGCTATTCTTGTGTTTCTGTTTCACACCAGGTGCTTTCCATGGTGCTGGAGTGCATAGATAGCCTGTGTGGGGGGGCCCACCTGCTGTTGCTGTGATGGAGAAAACTAAAGAGATTTGTGATGGACAAAACAGAAAATATTTCAACCAGGTGCCTTCCATGGTGCTCGGAGTGGATAGCCTGTGTGGGCTTGCCTGTGTCTGCAGCTGTTGCTGTGATGGACACAACTGAAAGGAGTTTTATGTTATTTATTATTACATTTAGTTTTTTTGCCAGTTTTTGTAGTTGTATTTTGTGCCTACTTTTACAGGAAATACACTAGTTGAATTTGGCTTAGGAAGATGCATTTATAAAGACTTGAAGTGAATAATGCCTGCTGCTTTGGTTAGCCTTAGTTTACTTTTCTTTACTAAGATACTAAATTGATACTGCACTTCACTTTCTGCTCCATAGAGATACTGTTTTGTGAGTTCACATTCAAATAAAATATATTTGTTATATAACCTATTTGTTAAGTTTTTATCTGCATAGTCTATTGGATGCTACTGAATAAACCAAACAGAATAGGAAACAGAATGGAAATGCATTTAAAAAAATAGACATATCTCTCAACTCGGCCGGGGGGGTGGCGGGGGGGGGGGGGGGGTGTAGTACCAGGGGCACCTAAAGTTCGGTCGGGGCCTGTTGAGAGGGTGTCCCACATTGTCCCACACAAACATACTCCTTGTCCCACATTTGGGTTGTTGGGACCTGGTCACCCTATGGGACCCAGCTACGACCTAACCCTAACCCTAACACGGAGGCGTTCAGTCTAGTAACTTAACTACAACAACTATACAAGTTGTGCTAACAGCTCACATTTATTACGGCAAGAGTCAGAAATGTATGGCTACATAAAAGTTTATTTTTGTTTGAAGCATTTGTTGTAACTCCATTTCTGTTTTATCGATACCAATAAGACTGTTAATTTGTCTTGGCCTGTAATAAATATCCTTATTACAAAACACCAGTAATACTTTGTTACTTCTTCTTCTCCCTAGCGAACATAGAACGTAACAAGTGGGGGCTCGTCCGTTCTGGTCAGGAAGTCTGATAAGCACTCGTACACCCGCTTGTAATCGTAGGCAGGCTGGTGGAGGAGCTGGCAGACCCTGCACTCCGAGGGGCTGCTGGCGTTGTGGCAGTGGAAGGAGCAGAGGGAGAGGGGGGCGCCCCTCATAAAGCACTCGTACTCCACCGTTAGGTCCTCCCCCAACTTCAGCAGCAGAGACTCTGCCAGACGGAGGTCAGCGCCTATATCCAGGAGGTCAAAGTTGAAGACCTGCAGGTATCCCAGCACCACCTTGTCTCTGCGGCTGCTCCAGTACACACTCCTCTTGTGGGCGTTACAGTGGCACAGCCCCGCCTTCGTCCACACAGAACACTCCAAAGCTACTTTATCACAGATGTAGCAGAAGCACTTGGAACAGAACATGTGGTTACTGCCCACTGGGCCTCCGGTCTCACTGTCTGTAGCAATGAAGGGGTGTGTGCAGCAGTCATATCGTGCGTGGGGCAGCACCTCGGCTTTCTGACAGTATATGACCACCAGGTCATCTTCATCCGACAGACTCAGATCTGACACCGCTGTGTTAGCTTGGTTCTTTTGTTCTTCCACGATGAAGAGCGAGTCGTTGTTGTCAACCGAGCCGTCTTCGTCGTCACTGCTTAAAATGATCACGATGTCCTGACAGTCCTGCTGCATCGTCCCAGCTACGACCTAACCCTAACACGGAGGCGTTCAGTCTAGTAACTTAACTACAACAACTATACAAGTTGTGCTAACAGCTCACATTACGGCAAGAGTCAGAAATGTATGGCTACATAAAAGTTTATTTTTGTTTGAAGCATTTGTTGTAACTCCAGTTCTGTTTTACCGATACCAATAAGACTGTTGTGATTTAACTGACAGATTTAATTTAGTCTTCGGAATAAAGAAATAGTCTATCCTCGAACTACTCTTATGGACACTTGAAAAAAATGAAAAGTCCTTCTCTCCTGGGTGTGTGACTCTCCATATGTCAAGGTAACCCAACTCCTCGCATAGCTCTATTATAGCCCTGGCCCTTTTGGTAGGAGGACGTATTTCTGATGGTGATTTATCCATTTGGGGGTCCAACAAACAATTAAAGTCCCCTCCTATTATCGACTGTTCACATTCTATATCAGCAAACTCAGTAAACGCCTTTGTGATTAACTCTGTTGGATGATTGGGAGGGTAGTATATATTCATTATAGAAATACGCTCACCAAATAACAGACCTTTTACCATAACATAGCGTCCACCTTCATCTCTGATACACTTTTCCACCTTAAATGGTAACGATTTATGGATTAAGATACACACGCCTCTGCTATTAGATGTGAAAGATGAAAAAAAGTCCCACCCATTCACGTTTAAGTTTAATATGTTCTATATCTTTGAGATGAGTTTCTTGTAATAGTGCAATTTTTACCCCTTCCTTTTTCAAAAGCGTCAGTATTTTCTTCCTTTTAATTGGGTGATTTACGCCCCGCACGTTCCATGAACAGAATGTAGTGTCAACTCCCGCCATGTGTTAGGTTGAGTCTAAGCCTGGTGCTATAAGTTGTGCTGCCGCTGAGGAAGACACAGTTTGATGAGTTGTCCCCATGCTAACATCTCTGTTAACCCTTTGTGTCTCAGAGGAACTTGACCAAGCTGAACCACGACCACAGGGACCTGGAGGAGAGGCTGAAGGAGGAGAGGAGTCAGAAAGAACAGTTCAAGAACACCAAGAACGAGATAGAGGACAAGAGGAGGCTGCTGGACCGCACCGTGGAGAAACTACAGAGAGAGGTGAGTGTGTGTGTCTGTGTGTGTCTGTCTGTCTGTCTGTCTGTCTGTCTGTCTGTCTGTCTGTCTTTGTGTCCTGGCCTCCCAGAGGGAGACACCTAACCTATGCTGTTCCCATACCCCAGTGGGGGGTCAAGAGGACCTGATACACACATACTCTCTCTATATACACTGTATATATTGTAGCATTCCCTACTGGAGGGTCAGCACCAGCAGTGCTGGACACACCTAACCTATGCTGTTCCCATACCCCAGAGCGAGGCAGCTGGAGAGAATGATGGAGGAGAGGAAGAAAAGGATGCATGCCACGCTACTGGAGGGTTAGCACCAGCAGTGCTGGACACAGCTGTCAGCCCAGGCGAGCCACTGCAGGCTCCTTACCTTCTGCCCTCCAGAAAGGGAAGAAGATGGAGGAGAGGCTCGACCACAAAGGAAAACCAAGCTCCAAACAGAGGCGAGGCTAGAGACCACGGCGCTGGTGGTTGGTACATGGTGTCTAATTTTCTGAGATATTTAATTTGGGGTTTTCATAAGCTGTAAACCATAATCATCCAAATTATAACAAATAAAAGCTTGAAATATCTCACTTTGCATGTAATGAGTCTATATAATAGTTTAACCCTTTAAGTTGAATTACTGAAATAAATGAACTCTTGCATGATATTCACATTTTTTGAGTTGCACCTGTATATACCCATATACACTATTAAAATAAAAATACCAAGTGTGCAACAGAAAACTTCTCTCCTCTTTCTTGGAGCAGTCGACAAAAGAACCGGATCTGATTTTATTCTAACAGTAGGCTAACCTCTCTGTAGACTAACCTCTCTAGGCTAACCTCTCTGTAGACTAACCTCTCTGTAAGCTAACCTCGTGTCACGAGGCTCTCTCCGGGGAGACTGTAGGCCTACTTGTCTCTCGTGAGCTTGGTTGTAACATGAATCGTGATACATAGATGATATGTTAGATGCTTTACAGTAATTCTCCAAACGACCAGAAAAAGTAGCTAGATTTGTCACTGGTCGCTTTTGAATAATTAAGTAGACTAATTACGTCTCTTCGCGCCGACTTCCGCTTTGAGGCCACCCGAAACAAGGATGTTTGAAACAAAGGATTCGAAACAAAGGATGTTTGGAAACAGGGGCGGACTGGGTGCGTGGGGCGGCGGGGGCACCCCGGGGGGGGGGCCCACCGCTGGGTGCTGGTAGGCAAACTGGCTAGTAGTCGCTCTATGTGTAGAGGGCTGCAAGGGAATTTTCCTGGCTACATAGTGTACAGGTTTTTACTTTTGCCTGCTCGCGGCTCTGTCAGTATTGATTGATTGATTGACTGATTGACTGAAAATGTTCATTGTGTGAAGCGCATTGAGTTGCATCTTGTAAGAAATGCGCTATACAAATAAAATTTGATTTGATTTGAATTGATAGAACACAAACATTTCAAAATTTCACATGCTGCGTTACACCTCTAAATCTCAATGAATTTTCCCAAAACATTGCAAAATGCAACAATGAACAAGTTGATATTTTGACATTATTTTTTTTGCATTGCATTTTGATGCACCCTAGTACAGGACATGAACGAATACGATATGTGCAGTGTGCACGTATCCTTTGTGTGCACTCCTTCATAATAGCCTACGCGAGAGGCAATATTTCTTATGTCGGTGGAAATGGTATCCATTTCAAAGTGTTTCTCCTCTTTCACCCTTCTGCCAGCGGAGTCGCAGTTGCTCATTTCTGTCTGATGATGCATCGGTAACGTTAGCTACCTTAGCTAGCTAGTACCTGGTGGTAACATTAGCTACCTTAGTTAGCTAGCACTTGGTGGTAAAGTTAGCTACCTTAGCTAGCTAGCACCTGGTGGTAACATTAGCTACCGTAGCTAGCTAGCACCTGGTGGTAACGTTAGCTACCATAGCTGGCTAGCACCTGGTGGTAACGTTAGCTACCTTAGCTAGCTAGCACCTGGTGGTAACGTTAGCTACCTTAGCTAGCTAGCACCTGGTGGTAACATTAGCTACCTTAGTTAGCAAGCACCTGGTGGTAACATTAGCTACCTTAGCTAGCTAGCACCTGGTGGTAACGTTAGTGTAAGAGTCTCTAGGCACAGAGGGAGGTCGACACAAAGGAACAGCTGTACAAACGTGTTTGTTAACGTACAGCACGGCTCAGCACCGTCACTGACGGGCTAACACACACACACTGCACCGTCACTGACGGGCTGAGCGAGACGTTCAAAATAATCAAGAGCAGCGCGCGGCCGTCACTGCCGCTCAAACTTTCCATACAGTGTGTGTGTGTTGTGGTCGCTCGTATCTGTTGACTGTTTAGCTCTAGCCACCCGCACAGTTGTTGTCAGCTCCAGTGAGAAGCGAGCAAAGGTTTTTGAATGACGACAGATGCCGTGTGTACGTCTTATATAGGCGGAGGGTCCCGTCCCTCGTGATACAAGCGTCGCCTGGGCGATGAGGTCACGCAGGGGGCGTTCCCAAACGAATACTATGAAAGAGAACTGAATGCACTACAACTAGAAATCAGACAGTAACTCATTTTTTTTTCTACAATGCTGAATGCTGCTGTTTAAATTGTTTTAACTTGAAACCAGTTGGTCACCGAGTAGTGAGTAACAGTGAGTACTGTTTTTGTTGCTTGAATAAAGGCTGGCAGTCTTTAATAGCCAAATGTTGTGGACTATACTGGGGAAGTATTTGTTATTATTCAGGAGTAAAACAATAAATAAAAATATCGGATTGATATCGGTATCGCAGATACCTGAAGCCCAGGTATCGGTAGTGAAAAAATGGGATCGGGACATCCCTACCTAATTTCATCCAATACAGGCCTTTCAATATCTTATTGATAATCACAACCTAGACTAGAGAAACAAGATTTCTACAGGTATTTACAACTGAGGCATTACTTCTATAAGAATATAAAGAATAATGAGGTTTCTGAAATGAGTCTCGTCAACATTTTTATTGATGCGTATAAGGGCAACACCCACAAGAAACTGGTGTCAAGAATTATACAGAAGAGTATACAGTCCAAAAAAAAAAAAAATCCTGACTCTTATGTCTTATATTATAGTATATTTTATCTAATGGAATGTAGCTAGAGATTTCATTTAACCAATGTGATATTGTAGGAGAGTAATCGGATTTCCAATGGATTGCAATACACTTCTTTAAAGCAAGATTGCAATACACTTCTTTAAAGCAAGATCAATATATATTTTTTGAAATTCATTCCAAGGATCCATATTGATTGTGCCTAAAAGACACAAGCGAGATGATTTTGCAATGTGAATATTTAAACATAATGCTATCGTGTCAATTACAAAGTTCCAAAATGTTAACAACAAATTACATGACCAAAACATATGGTAAAAGTCCCCTTTCTGTTTTTTGCAGCGCCAGCACAAAAAGGACATTTCATTATTCATTTTATAAAGTTTTGCAGGTGTATAATAAGTTCTATGCAAAATTTTAAAAAGAAGGAGTTTGTGCCTCATATTGTAAGAACATTTATGAACTTTAAGACAAAAGAAAGACCAGTCCTCTTTACTTATATCCATGTCTAAATCCTTTTCCCATTTACACCTCGTAGCATCTGTACTTGTAGACAAGCATTCAAGCAGAGATAAATAAACTTGAGAAATACATTTAGAACTTTGAACCTCCTTATTGATAAGGCCTTCTATTTTGGAGGGCTTGAGTTCTTCAAGAGTGCCTTGAGTTGTCTGTATCATATGGCAGATTTGGAAAAAATCGAAATAAATGTGTGGAAGATAAATTATATTTTGACTTTAACTGAAGGAAAGAAACAAATGTACCACTGTCGTAAAGATGTGTTATTTCCCTTATCCCCTTGTCGTACCAAGACTTGAAGGTGTCATCATTAAAACAAGATGTAAAATTGGGGTTTCTCCAGATAGGAGTATAGGGCGAAAGGTGTTCCTTGTGACCCATACGTTTATGGGAGTTCTTCCATATTAGTAAACTGTTAATAATAATAGGATTATTTGTGATTTTTTTAACCTGTTGTAAACCAATATAAGGCAGGTATCTCAGTTCATATGGAAGAATGTCATAAGATTCCAGTCTTGACCATGCGCTAGATGAGCTAGAGAACCACTGCCTAATCTGGGTAAATTGGGCAGCCAGAAAGTAAATGTTAAGGTTCGGTAGGTTTAAGCCACCATCATTATATGGAAGTTGTAAAACTTGTTGGCTAATCCTTGGTGACTTACTCTCCCAAATGAAAGAGGAGAAGATGCTCTGTAAATATATTTTGAACATTTATTTTTTAACAAATAAAACCAATTCTGATGAAGTCCATCCCACCAAGCACATCACTTGTGCTTTTTTGCCTTCTTTGCCTGTACCAGCACTTCCAGTGCTTTTTTTTCTTTTTTGAGCAGCCATGTGCCTCACTGTGGCTTGCCTGTCATCCTCCACTGCAGTCTTCCTGCTTTGTGCAGCACTGGTTGTTGGCTGGCAACCAAACTCTTCCTGCCTCCCTTTTGTCTTCAACAGGGCCTGTTGTCTGCGAGCCTTGTCTTTTGAGCCTGCAGTGTGGATGTTCCTGCATAGGACCTTGTCTACCTTTGAGAACTTGACATCCTCTCTCCTGAACATCTGTATTGCTGTCTGACCCCTGGACCTGAGGGCATACTTGGTTGTCTGGATTGGTTGTCCCTAAAGGTGTCCATGCTCATTCTGGTGCTTTTGCAGTCAATAATATCTCCCATGGCACTGAACGATGACTCCACCATTGGTCCATGGAAAATGGAGAGCGCTGCTCGAACCACATGGTTGAGGCCTGGGTACCTTCCAGTGTCAATGACATTTGCCCACCAGTTAACCATGTTGTCCCCATCAGTGTACAGGGGAAGGGTGGAATTTGTGCTGAATTCGACAACTTCCAGTGGCATGTCAAATTGGGGTGTGGCACCAAGTGGCTCATCATCCCTGCCAGCCACTTCAGGAGGATGCCCGTCTCTGAGTGTCCCCTCACCAATGGGTCCAAGGCAGACAGTGACTGCAGGGTCCTGCTGTCCAGTGGCAGCTTTTTCTGCATATAGGCTGCTGTCGACATGTATGCAGTCTTCGCTGTTTCGAGAAACTGCAGCACACTCTGTAAAACATTAAAACGATTGCAATTAAATCATTTTACCTGGAGAAATTTATAAATGTTTGATTTGCCGTTTTGAATACATTTACTAACCTGATTACGTGGATTTCCTGCCTTCAGTTTCTCCGCCACCTGTCCGACATACAGCTCACAGAGAGGCAGCATTTTGGCCTTGAAATCCAACTCCATGATATTCTTTGGGGTGGTATGCGGATTCTCAGCCTTGATAAAGCACCCCATGAAGGTTTTCACAACTTCAAGCTGCTTGTCATGCAGCTTGTGGACAAGGGTTTGGCTGCCCTGTGAATAATGGCATTATTATAAAATGCTACAACAATTCTATTACCATACACAGACATGCAGTTGAGGGTCTGTTTATATCACAATCTAACTGATGAGAGAATACAAGGATAGGCCTATTTAGTTTATCTATCAGAGATTGATAATTCACTAATTCATTAGTGTGAAAACACACACCTGGAACACCGTAACATACTCCTTCATGATGGGAAGGACGCCGAGGTAAATGCTCAGCTGGAGGTCTGTGTTGCGACTCTCAAACCAGAGCTTCTTCCACACCCTTTCTTTCCTGTCCTTCCCAACTTGCGTCATTCCTGGAAGAGAGAGATTAAATACAATATGTATTTTGGGCTACATACAGTATACAAGAGGATTAATCACATAAGATTGTTGGCGGCTGAGGCCCCCCTTTACAATATTAGATTAATTTAAAGAATTTTTGGGGGGGTCCTGGTGGAAAAATTGTATCCTGGCCATGGCCCGCTCACCAACACTGTGGTCCTTGTATATCTCCACTATATCACTGTGGATCTTGTATATCTCCAATTTTGCCGGCATTGTGGATGTGGTGGCAGGAATCTCCATCAACATCTAGGAGGTTCTGACAGTACTTGGACCTTATCCTGGTCTCCAGCCCGGACTTACTCCCTCGCATGACGTTGCAGGAGTCCATCATCATGCTAACCATGTTAGTAAATGGAATTGTGTGTTCCTTGAAAAAGGTCACTAGGGCCTTTTCCAGATGTTCAGCAGTGCCCTTTAGTACTTCAATGGAGCCAAGGTGCTCGACGACCACATGCTTCAGCTCCTGATTAAAGTAACCAACAAGGATTGACAGCACCTTCTTATTGGAGCTTGATGTGCTCTTATCCAGGTTGATGGAGAAAGGGCTTGACTGAATGCTCTCAAACGTCCTCTCTGAGAAGGTGTACATTGATTGCAGCTTGGCAAGAGCTTGTAGTAGATCTCAAACTTCTCCCGCGGGTCCTGGGGCGCATGCCCAAAGACGAACCAGTGCAGCTTGGCACTGATGCTCCACGCCTCTGAGTGTAGCTTGTCAAACACCACGGGCGTCTTGATGGTCAGTGACAGCTGATACATGGGCATCTTGATGGTCAGTGACAGCTGATACATGGGCATCTTGATGGTCAGTGACAGCTGATACATGGGCATCTTGGTGCTGCGGCCACAGTCGGGGATGAGCCGGTGCTTGGGGTGCAGCTTGCCAGGCCCCACCCGGGAGTCAAAGTCCAGCAGGGCCTTGTTGAGCTGTGCCACCTTTCGTCCTCCTGGGCGAGGGAGAACAGGTCCACCTGGTCGCCTTTGGACTCCAGCATGGCCTCCAGCTCTTCCTTGCCTTTACAGATCATAATAAATAAATAAAAAAGCGTCTGCTGAATGTCAGAAATGTAAATATAAATCTCAGATCAAATCTGAATTGGGTATCAGAGTATTCTAATGGGCATCAGGGGCCTCATTTATAAAGCTTGCAAAAAAACAAGGCAAGGCAAGGCAAGTTTATTTGTATAGCACATTTCATACAACAGGGGCAATTCAAAGTGCTTTACATGCATTATTTAAAAATACAGCAAGAGGAGCATAAGAAAATTAAAATTACAATGAATAAAAGCAAATATAAGAAGTAAATAGATAAAACATTTAAAAAGACAATAGTTAATGGAAAAAATACATTGATAGAAGTGTTTGTGTTTAATCATAACTGGTGCAAAACATGAAGGTTTTTAGCTTAGATTTAAATATTTTAAGGGTTTGGGCCTGTTTGATTTCTTCAGGGAGTTTGTTCCAGGAGCATGCAGCAGCGTGACTGAAAGCTGCTGCACCGTGTTTTGTTTTTACTCTTGGAATTATTAGCTGATTTGTCTCAGCTGACCTTAGGGACCTTGCGGGAATATAGGGTGGGAGGAGATCTGATATGTATTTTGGTCCAAGACCATTTTGTGATTTGTATGTAATTAGGAGGATTTTGAATTCAATTCTCTGAGAGACTGGTAGCCAGTGCAGGGATCTCAGGATTGGTGTAATGTGTTCAAATTTCTTTGTTTTTGTTAGGACCCTAGCAGCGGCGTTTTGGATGAGCTGCAATTTACGAACAGCTCCTTTAGATAGGCCTGTTAGTAGATGTAGCCCAGCTACTAACGTGAGCTATGAGCATTTCAATAAATAAGTCCATTTAATAAATAAGCATCATTTCATGGTTATGTACACGGTTATTAACATTGTTATAAGTTTATAATGTGTACTTGTTTACAAACTCTAATGTGAGTTCGCTCATTGGTTATATGTCATTCATTCATTTCTTTATTTCATTGGTCCATCGGGAAGAGCTAGCCAATGAAATGTATGCTGAGAGAGAGGGGGCGGGACTTTGTACTAATAGCGTTAGGTTGCGTGTCAGAATGTTTGAGGACCTCGTCGAGGAAGTAAGACTTGTGTATGCTGTGTGTATTAACAATTCGGGAATCAACGAACAGTTATTCTTTTGGATGTTGGTGCACATGGAAGCTACCAGAGAATTGGAAGTCGAGAGACCAAGCCAAAGGAAAGCTCTCCGTTGGACAACGGAGACCGTTTCCAATCGCCTGGGGTAACTCGAGACCGTCCATTGAATCTTCGCGTCAGTGTCCTTCAATCATTCTCCTGCGCTCGTGGGAGAGCGCTGGACCTCATCCCCCCTCATCTCTGCCTCTTTTTACACCATCTTTCAAACCCCTCGTTTACCTACGAGTTCCCCACGAGGTTACGTGAGTACTGAACCACGCACGAGCTTTTGTTTGGACTCGTGTGGACGAGTGAAGTGGCCATAACAGTTTCAAGGCCCCCGCTCACAAGCACCGTCAGCTGCAACGGTAACACTAGTTAATGGACTGAGTTACAGAGTGCGTGTGTGTGTGTGAGTGTGGGCCCACCTTTTTATTTTACTGAATGATATATTGTACAATTGTGAATCCTTTGAGTTGACTTTGAGTTTATTGGAAACATTACATTTATTTCCTTGAAAGGAATTGGAATAGGCTTTGAGCCTATATTTTGTTATGTGATATTGTGATATTGTCTGTTGACATTGTATTGTGAATATTGTCTATTGACTTTGTATAACATTATAATTGACTACCAACACTTTAAATTTAGCATTTAGTAAATAAATATATACCCTTTGGTATTTGTATTTAAAGCCACTGTGTTGTGTCAAACAGGTAATAGGCAATTCATATTCAGATGATTAAAACATAAATACATTAAAA
This sequence comes from Nansenia antarctica, assembly GCF_963989245.1. Taxonomy (NCBI): domain Eukaryota; kingdom Metazoa; phylum Chordata; class Actinopteri; order Argentiniformes; family Microstomatidae; genus Nansenia; species Nansenia antarctica. Next base: position 28,148,443 of record NC_137675.1, on the reverse strand, counting down.
GGATTAAAAAGGAAGTCCTATTTAAAATACTTCCACATAGTTAATGGAGGCACTGATCGTCATAATTTGAATAGTTTATTATTACAGGTAATACCGCCACTTATTTAAAATAGAACTCAGGCCCCGCCCATATGGCAGGGGTTACATTGGAGGCTCCGCTGAGATCACGTGGTTTCCAAACAAACTAAATAGTCAACTCAGTAAAATACAAAAGTTTCAACTCAAGTTTAGAACAACAACCATAAGTAAAGTAAAACACTATGTTTGTAACAAGTTAAAGAACTGGTGTAGAGGAGAGGCAGTAGATGAGAAGAACGCGCTTATGATTGTTGTCCCAGGCAACACAGAAATAGCAAAAATAGAAGAAGAAGTTCTACAGACTATAAAGTGCTTGGGACGTGTGCGTGTGAGAGGTAGGATGGTAAGTGAGACATCAGATGACCTCCTGGTGCTCTGTGAGTGCCGAGGAACAGTAACTGATCCAGCTGTTCCCCCGGAAATACCTCCAGCAGAGGGAGAAAAAGCATGGCCAATCTATATTGTGCCGGAAGTTCAAGTAGAAACTGAGGAGTTCACCACCAAGCTACATGCTCTGCTTCAAGCGGAGGGCAAGTCAATGGGAGATGTAAAGGCTCTATTCACCGACCCAGAGGCAGCCCCCTCCTCCGTAGAGTCTATCCTACGTGCAGTTGGTGACCTGCTAGACAAAACCGTGAAGCCCTCATCAGAAAGTGGAGGATACCGACGTCTGCGCACCTTCTCAGGTACTGTGCCTACCCCAGCCGGGGAAGAAACATTCGACCATTGGATGGAGCAGGCTTACCTGATGGTGGAGGAGAGTGACTGTGCATCCAAAGAGAAACGGAGAAGGATTATGGAAAGCTTAAAGGGGCAGGCATATGAAGTAGTGAAGGCTGTGCGCTCATCCGACACCGACATAACCCCCGGAAAGTGCTTGGAAGCTCTGGAAAGTGCATTTGGACTGGCGGAATCTGGAGATGATCTCTACTTCGCGTTCCGACTGCAGCGCCAACAATCTGGAGAAAAACTGTCTGATTTCTTTAGAAGACTGGAGCGCTCTCTCTCCAAAGTTGTACAACGAGGCGGCCTACCGGCCAATAACATGGATCGAGCTCGAGTGGAGCAATTGCTTAAAGGAGCAGTAGATGCTGACCTGATGTTGATCCAGCTGCGACTGAGAGAACGGAAGGATATCCCGCCCACGTTCCTTGACCTACTGCGGGAGATCCGCACAGAAGAGGAATATGAAGCCTCCAGAGCTAAACTAAATCCAGCTACGGTGCGCTCAGTCAACGCCCAACCACAAGCTGAAAACAAACTGTCAGAGATCCAAAGCCTAAGATCAGAGATTAAGGAAATGAAATCAATGTTCGCGACACTGGCTACAAACCCAAACCAAATCCCAGAAGGAAGGGGTAAGAAACCAGCCCAGGTCACAGAGACTAGACATGATCCTGAAGTTTTCGCTCTGAGGAAGCAAGTGCAACATCTGACACAGAAAATGAACTCAAAAAAGTTCCATGCAACGGCAACCCAATCAACGGTGATGGCCGTCGGCAGCACTCCTACGGTACCAAACACCCCAACCAGAGCATACGTTCCAAACACCCCAACCAGACCAGCAGCTGACTCAAAGGAGTACATATGCTATCGTTGTGGAGAGAATGGACATGTTGCAGGAAGGTGCCGAAACCCTGAGAATCAAAGCAAAGTAATCCAGAAGCTGATTGGTGCTCTCAAAACTGTCAGAGGTAACAACCCAGAGTCAGCCCATCCTGCTGATAAAGCTAATGTTAACGTTGACAGCAAGAAGAGTGCAGTAGGCAACGTTAAGACACCAGACCTGCCAGAAGGCTTAATAGGGCCCCCATCCATGGAGCCGTTAAAGGTCAATGGACACATGTGTGACGCACTGTTAGACAGTGGCTCACGTGTAAGCATAATTTTTGAGTTCTGGTATAAGCGTTACCTGTCCGATGTACCCATCAACCCTGTGAGCAGATTAGACATTTGGGGATTGAGTGACTCTAGTTATCCGTATCTAGGCTATGTAGTGGTAGATATGGAGTTTCCCAAGAAAGTAGCCGGAACTCCCACCACCATGTCCGTCCTAGCTTTAATTTGTCCAGATCCAGCAGGCCCTGACCAGACTCCTGTGATCCTTGGCACCAATGCCAAAGCCAGCCTTCCCAAACGTCTTGCTCAGCTATGTGAAAATAAAACCGGAGTGTTCATGGCTCGAACCCTGGGCATTCAGAGCCCCTGCCCAGAGTCCACAGACGTTGTTCAGGAAGGAAAGGAGGATGAAGTTGGATGTGTGAGGTGGCAGGGTCCCGGCTCGTTGGCACTAGCTGCTGGACGCAGCTGTCAGGCTACTTGTAAAGTGGAGACAAAGCAGCCACTGCCCGATGAGATCCTGATGGTGGAATCCTCCTCCATGAGCCCTCTCCCTGCAGGGGTGCTCCTACAGTCCATGGTGATTCCAAGTCATGCGGTTGATGTGAACCGGTTCACAGTGCTTATCCAGAATGAGTCCCTCAAGGATGCAACCATACCTGTCGGAACCATCCTAGGCCGCCTGTGCCGCACCGATGTAGTCACAGCGGTGTCAAAACAACCGTCAGCCTCAGAGGACTTTGACACAAGTCTGATCGATTTCGGAGACTCACCTGTTCCTGAAGAGTGGAAAGCACGACTCCGACAAAAGCTGTCTGAGAGAGGTGACGCATTCTCCCTACACGAACTGGATGTGGGACTGGCAAAAGGAGTGGAGCATCGCATCCGCATGTCAGACCAGAGACCCTTCCGTGAACGATCCAGGCGCATCGCACCTGCAGACATCGATGACGTGAGACAACATATCCAGAAGCTATTGGCTGGGGGCATCATCAAAGAATCCAGAAGCCCATATGCTTCACCAATAGTCGTTGTCAGAAAGAAAAATGGAGCGATCCGGATGTGTATCGACTACCGTACACTGAACAGCCGAACTGTCCCTGACCAGTACACCACGCCCCGGATCGACGAGGCTCTGGATTCTCTGTCTGGCAGCAAATGGTTCTCTGTCCTAGACTTGAGGAGTGGCTACTACCAATTAGCTATGAACGAAGAGGACAAGGAAAAAACTGCGTTCATCTGTCCTCTCGGATTCTATGAGTTTGAAAGAATGCCCCAAGGCATCACAGGAGCGCCTGCAACCTTCCAAAGGTTGATGGAGAAAGCAGTCGGAGACATGAACCTCCTCCAAGTACTGGTCTATCTCGACGACCTGATCGTTTTTGGCAAGTCATTGGAAGAACACGAGGAGAGACTACTGAAAGTCCTCGACCGACTCCGAGAAGTTGGCCTCAAGATCTCGATCGACAAATGCCACTTCTGTCAGACAAAGGTCAAATATGTCGGCCACATCGTCTCGGCTGATGGTGTTGCTGCCGATCCGGGAAAGATCGAGGCTGTCACCGCCTGGCCTAGGCCCACCAACCTGAAGACATTGCAGTCGTTCCTGGGTTTCTGTGGATATTATCGTAGATTCATCCACAACTACTCACCCATTGTCCGTCCCCTTACGGAGTTAACGAAGGGGTACGCCCCCACCCAGCGTGGGAAAAGACCTGGAAAGGGAAAAAGTGAGGTGTACCTGGATGAGCGAGAACCCTTCGGAGAGAGATGGGACCAGTCGTGCACTGAGGCCTTTGAGAAAATCAAACACTGCCTCACCAACGCCCCAGTCCTGGCGTTCGCAGACCCCAGCAAACCTTACACCCTGCATGTGGATGCTAGTCTGGCCGGCCTCGGCGCAGTGCTCTATCAGGACTACCCAGAAGGCCTGAGGCCAGTGGCATTCGCCAGCCGAAAGTTGAGCTCTTCAGAACGGAACTACCCCATCCACCAGCTAGAGTTCTTGTCACTGAAGTGGGCCCTCGTCGAAAAGTTCCACGACTATCTATATGGAGCCCGTTTCACGGTACGTACAGACAACAATCCTCTGACGTATGTCCTTACCACTGCAAAGCTCAACGCAACTGGACATCGTTGGCTGTCAGACTTGTCAGTGTACAACTTTGACATCATCTACAGACCTGGCCGGAATAACATCGATGCAGACCTACTGTCAAGGCTGGTGCCCAGAGAAGAGGATTCCGACTGGAAGAGTATACCCCAGTCTGGTGTCAAGTCCATCTGCCAGCAGGTCGGTGTCCTGGGATCCTCCCAAGCCTCACCAAGGTTTGCGGAACAACTTGGAGCGTCCCCTGAGTGTGTGCCCGACGTATACGCTTTCCCCACAAGCGTGCACATGAACACTCTTGGACAGCTGTCCAGACAAGAGCTCATCGTGGCTCAGGGCCAAGATCCTGTGATTGGAGCGACGATTCATGCAGTGAAGCATGGTGATTGGCTTAAGGATGTAGTGCCTTCTCCTGACATCCAGTCCATGAAGAAGGAAATGGGAAAGTTCGTCATGAAGGATGGGCTGCTGTACCGCTTGAGCCAAAGCCATTCAGGAGAGAACATCCAGCAGCTTGTGCTACCAGCTGAGTTCAGGCCAGTGGTTTTGAAGTCCATGCATGATGACTTAGGTCATTTGGGAGCAGAAAGGACGACTGACATGATAAGAAGCCGTTTCTACTGGCCAAAGATGGCTGCCAACGTCGAGCAGTATGTGAAGAACTGCGGAGAGTGCATTCTAAGGAAAAGGCCAAGCCACAAAGCTGCCCCGTTACACCAAATAGTCAGTGCTGGGCCACTGGACCTTGTCTGTATCGATTTCCTGTCCATGGAGCCGGATTCAAAGGGAATCAGCAATGTGTTAGTCATAACGGACCACTTTACGAGATATGCACAGGCCTTCCCGACCAAAAACCAAAAGGCCCTCACAGTCGCCAAGATATTAGTGGAGAAGTATTTTGTGCATTATGGACTACCAACTCGAATCCATTCCGACCAAGGACGAGACTTCGAGTCTAAACTGATCAAAGAACTGCTGAGGATAATGGGCATAAGGAAATCCCGAACGACCCCCTACCACCCACAGGGTGATCCCCAGCCGGAAAGATTTAACCGGACATTGCTGTCCATGCTGGGCACGCTAAGCCAAGAAAATAAACGACACTGGAGCCAACATGTCGTACATCTCGTACATGCGTACAATAGCACCAAATGTGACTCCACAGGATACTCTCCCTACTTTCTAATGTTCGGGAGAGAAGCCAAACTCCCCGTGGATGTATGCTTCGGGACACAGCCCGATGATGGAGAACGTCAGCACTCATCATATGTCACCAAGCTCAAACAAGATCTTCAGAAGGCCTACCAGATGGCTACGGAGGCCTCCAACAAAACACATCTTCGCAACAAGAAGGCATACGACAAGAGAGTCAGGTTTCAGAATATAGAGCCTGGCGACAGAGTGCTTATCAAAAATCTAGGCCTCAAAGGGAAACACAAGCTGGAGAATCGATGGTGTGAGACTCCATATATCGTCACAGAGAAGATGCCAAACCTGCCTGTCTACAAGGTGAAACTTGAGAGTGGGAACGGAAGGGTCAAAACCCTACATCGAGATCATCTCCTGCCCATAGGAGAGCTGGTGTGGATGCCAGTAGCAGTAAATGATGACCCCGTGCCCTCAAGGCCTAGAACTCGAACAGAGACTCAGAACAAGAAAAAGAGAGTGACTACGGACAAGGAAAAGAGAGTGACAACCGACCACAAAGTACAACACGAATGTGAATCCTCTGACTCTTCCGATCTGGAGTGCAGCTGGCCAAACGGGCCATCCTATCGAACATACCTAGAGAAGGTCCTGGAGAGAAGAGAAAGGTCCACTCTAAGTCCAAGACAGAGTGAAGCACATATGGAAGCAAGTGACAATCATGCAGATTCAGCAAGCAACAGTCAGTCAGAGTCAGAAAGTGACAGTCGTTCAGAGCCAGATCACTGCACCCAAGAAGACCGGAACCCAGAGACTGCACCAGAAACTGACTCAGAAGCGGAACCAGTTTCCAGTGAGGAAGATGATAGAAGAATGTCCACTAGATCACAGGCAAAACGTTCGCCTAAACAAGCTAGGCCAAAAAGATTTGTAAATCCAATAATGAGACTTACCTATGATGAGCCTGGTAGAGCAAGGGACAAACCTCTTACCAGTTTCCACCGAGGTGTGGTTATTAAGATTAGAAAGACCTAGAGTAGGCAAAGTCAGCTCACGCTACACCCTTTTATGTTTTTGAATTAAAGTTTGTTTATTGAGTCTGCTGAGGACATCAGACATTTAGAAGGGGGAGAGTGTAGCCCAGCTACTAACGTGAGCTATGAGCATTACAATAAATAAGTCCATTTAATAAATAAGCATCATTTCATGGTTATGTACACGGTTATTAACATTGTTATAAGTTTATAATGTGTACTTGTTTACAAACTCTAATGTGAGTTCGCTCATTGGTTATATGTCATTCATTCATTTCTTTATTTCATTGGTCCATCGGGAAGAGCTAGCCAATGAAATGTATGCTGAGAGAGAGGGGGCGGGACTTTGTACTAATAGCGTTAGGTTGCGTGTCAGAATGTTTGAGGACCTCGTCGAGGAAGTAAGACTTGTGTATGCTGTGTGTATTAACAATTCGGGAATCAACGAACAGTTATTCTTTTGGATGTTGGTGCACATTGAAGCTACCAGAGAATTGGAAGTCGAGAGACCAAGCCAAAGGAAAGCTCTCCGTTGGACAACGGAGACCGTTTCCAATCGCCTGGGGTAACTCGAGACCGTCCATTGAATCTTCGCGTCAGTGTCCTTCAATCATTCTCCTGCGCTCGTGGGAGAGCGCTGGACCTCATCCCCCCTCATCTCTGCCTCTTTTTACACCATCTTTCAAACCCCTCGTTTACCTACGAGTTCCCCACGAGGTTACGTGAGTACTGAACCACGCACAAGCTTTTGTTTGGACTCGTGTGGACGAGTGAAGTGGCCATAACAGTTTCAAGGCCCCCGCTCACAAGCACCGTCAGCTGCAACGGTAACACTAGTTAATGGACTGAGTTACAGAGTGCGTGTGTGTGTGTGAGTGTGGGCCCACCTTTTTATTTTACTGAATGATATATTGTACAATTGTGAATCCTTTGAGTTGACTTTGAGTTTATTGGAAACATTACATTTATTTCCTTGAAAGGAATTGGAATAGGCTTTGAGCCTATATTTTGTTATGTGATATTGTGATATTGTCTGTTGACATTGTATTGTGAATATTGTCTATTGACTTTGTATAACATTATAATTGACTACCAACACTTTAAATTTAGCATTTAGTAAATACATATTCAGATGATTAAAACATAAATACATTAAAAGGATTAAAAAGGAAGTCCTATTTAAAATACTTCCACATAGTTAATGGAGGCACTGATCGTCATAATTTGAATAGTTTATTATTACAGGTAATACCGCCACTTATTTAAAATAGAACTCAGGCCCCGCCCATATGGCAGGGGTTACATAGACCATTACAATAATCAAGTCTACTCGAAACAAATGCATGGATGAGTTTTTCAAGGTCTTGCTTGGACATGAAACCTCTCATTCTTGTTATGTTTTTCAGGTGATAGTAGGCTGATTTAGTTATTGAGTTTATGTGGCTGTTGAAGTTTAGATCGGAGTCTAGAATTACACCAATATTTCTGACCTGTTTTTTACTGTGAAGAGAGAGAGAATCAAGTTTTGCACTGACTTTCGATCTTTTGTCAGGTGCAGCGAATACAATTATCTCTGTTTTGTCCTTGTTTAGTTGGAGGAAGTTTTGTGTCATCCAGGCGTTTATTTGCTCAATGCAATTACAGAGATTGTCAATGGGACTATAGTCGTTCGGTGAGAGGGCTATGTAGATTTGAGTGTCATCCGCATAGTTGTGGTAGGCAATTTTGTTCTTTTTTATGATGTGTCCCAATGGAAGCATGTAGAGATTTAATAGAAGGGGGCCAAGGATTGACCCTTGGGGAACCCCACATGTCATTTTAATTTGGTCAGATACAAAGTTGCCAATGGAGGCATAGTAGCTTCTGTCCTGTAGGTAGGATCTAAACCAGTTTAGGGCAGTGCCCGAAAGTCCTACCCAGGTTTTTAGTCTATCTATTAGAATGTCATGGTCTACAGTGTCAAAGGCAGCACTAAGATCTAGTAGTACCAAAACTGAGATTTTTCCGTAGTCTGTGTTTACGCGAATGTCATTAAGGACCTTAATAAGGGCCGATTCAGTGCTATGTAGGGGGCGAAAGCCTGATTGAAAGTCATCAAAGAGATCATTTAGGGTCAAATAATTGCTAAGTTGTTCGTGGGCAACCATTTCAATAATTTTTCCTGTACAGGGAAGGTTTGATATGGGTCTGTAGTTGTTTAGTACAAATGGGTCTAGGCCGTTCTTTTTTAGTAGATGCTTAATAACTGCAGTTTTCAGGGCTTCAGGGAAGATTCCTGATGAAAGGGAGGTGTTAATTATTTGTATTAGTTCGCCTGCCATGCAGCTAAATATGTTTTTTAAAAAGCTTGTTGGCAGGACATCAAGGGCACAGGTGGATGGTTTAAGACGTGACATGATTTTATCTAGGGTCTTGTAATCAATCGTGTTAAATTGTGACATGGTTGTTATGTCCGCCCTATTTGGGGTTGTTAATGGGGACATGTTTTTCATGCCTGACACAGAAGACCTAATGCCTTGTCTAATGGTTTCTATTTTATTGTTAAAAAAGGATGCAAGCTCATTGCATTTACTAGTTGAGTGAAATTCCTGAGCAATGGGTGTTGGGGGATTTGTTAGTCTGTCAACAGTTCTGAAAAGGATGCGGGCATTATTGATGTTATTGTTTATGATCTTAGAGATCAGCGCTGATCATAATATGACCAGCTGCTTGGAGGAGGGTGGAGGCAACACGGAGGGCTTCTCTGAGAGAGGAAGAACGTGAGTGAATCAGTTGAATATACAGGCAGTAATTAGTAAAAAAAAAAAAAATCAATACCCCCCCCCCTTACACGCACAAAGTCACCATATCCTCTGCTCACCTGACGGTTTTCTTGGGCCCAAGGCATTTGAAGTCTGCACTGACTGAATACCAGCCCCTGAAGGTGGCCTTCACGCTCAGAGAACCAAAGAGGTCCTTGAGGTTCAGTCTGTACAGGTCAAAGGTCACACGTGCGATGTCTTTTCCTGTCCGGGGCTTGATCTGATCTTGGGGTTTGGAGTAAGCCTTTCCCTGAGGGTTTGGATGAGAGAAACAAGGCTTTAGTTTAGACGGTAAGGCAGAGAATTCCATGTCGAGATCCTTATGGATCACACACACACGTCTTTCTTTCTTTTTTTTCTTTATTTATCCAGGGAAAACTGAGACCAAGGTGTCTTTTGCTCCCTGTCTACACTATTAGTATGATTACAAAGCTACATTAAATATATATGAAATATACAACACAATAAAATACAAAACATTAATCGTAAAACTCGTTAACACAGCGTGAGCTTAGAATTATAAGGTTCTATCTCCGTTTAGGGCAGTTCAGAGATATTGAGCGTCAAAGTTTTTACAATCCATTATGTTTTGTGAGATGGAACCTTTGTATTTCATGAATTACTAACTCAAAAATGTCAACATTTAAAAAAATAACACCACACATGCATTAATAAACACCTAATGGATCAGATTATGTACAAAACTCAATTTTGACAAAAATGGAGATAGAACCTTATAATTCTAACGTCACGACAGGCTAATGTACATGCACACTGAGATGCACAGATTAGGGATGAGACTACATTAGCAAAATACTCTAATATTGATACAGTATCGGGCCACAGACAACCTACAGCAGGGGGTCTCCATGTCTGGCAAGGCTCCAGGGCCATGAGGACAGTGTTGTCAGGCAGGGACATGAAGAAGTCCTCAGAGTCCACCTCAGTCCCGTCCTCCTCACACACCAGGGACAGACACATGGTGGACAGGGACAGCAGCAGAGCCTCGCACACCTGGACAGACAGAAAGCCAAGGGATATTTTCAGGAAACAGTCCAACTAAGTGAGTATGAAGTCAAATCTGTATTATGTGTTTGGTTTTTTCTCCTCAATATCTCTTCATTTGTGTTGCATATTTTCATAATCATTGTGTTTTGCATCATCTCTCTCTCTCTCTCTCTCTCTCTCTCTCTCTCTCTCTCTCTCTCTCTCTCTCTCTCTCTCTCTCTCTCTCTCTCTCTCTCTCTCTCTCTCTCTCTCTCTCTCTCTCTCTCTCTCTCTCTCTCTCTCTCTCTCTCTCTCTCTCTCTCTCTCTCTCTCTCTCTCTCTCTCTCTCTCTCTCTCTCTCTCTCTCTCCCTGTCTCTCAGCTCCTCCAGAGTGCTGGCTGTGACGCCCTTCCTGGTCTCCCTGTCTTGGGTGACCACTCTGAACGGCCGTTTGGGAGCTTTGTGATTGGCTGGCACGCACACACACACACACACACACACACACACACACACACACACACACACACACACATCTCTACACTACTTCTGCTGTCTCTGGTATTAACGCACATCAGCTAGCTGCTTGTGAAAAAGACTCAGAAGATCAGAATATAATCAGAATGCACTGTAAAATGGAGATGTTGTGTAAAATGGAGATGTTGTGTAAAATGGAGATGTTGTGTAAAATGGAGATGTTGTGTAATATGGAGATGTTGTGCGGCTTTTATAAAAAACAAAACAACACTGTCACTGCTGCCACTACTCACAGATTTCATTTTTCATAGTTTATTTATTTATTATTTCTACTGTAAATGTTTGTAATATTTTCAACAAAATAAAAAATGTGTTATTAAATAATGTAGTTTACTGAAGTAAGTATGAAGGAGACATGAGGGGGTGAGGCATGGGAGGCCAGGTGAGGATGAGGCCAGGGGAGGGGGAGGCCAGTGGAGGGGTGAGGCATGGGAGGGGGGAGGCCAGGGCAGGGGTGTGCAGAGAGTGCAGTTACGACGGTCCAGATGTACCTCGATTAGTTAGTTTGATTAAGCTCATTTTGAGTAATTAATAATTAATAAGAAATTACCTTGCCCCCGCCCAGCTAGGTTTCCCCCCCTTTTTTCTCTCTTTGATTTCGTTTATTGTTTTCTTACCATTTGCCTAAAACACATGTTGTGTGTCCAAGTAATGATGCCGTAGTTCAGTTGGCGTTTTTTTTATGTATTGTGCGCGCTCGCAACAGCGGAGCAGCCGTCCGTCCGAAGTGCGAAGAAGGACAAAAAGAAGATTTGGTGACCGAGATTTAACGGGATAAATCAGACCTTAGTAGATAATTTGACAACGTAAAGTCGTAAGGTGAGTTTACACATTCACATCTCTTGTGCAACGTTTTCCATCATTATTAGCCAGCTAACATTCGTTAGCTATGAGTCTAACGATTAGCTAGCTTTGTGTTAGCCAAGCCACTACATTTAGGCTACTCCGTTCACGGGTAAGTCATATATATCATCATAACTAGCTAGGTAGTAATATATATCATCATAACTAGCTAGGTAGCTACAGTAAGTCATATATATCATCATAACTAGCTAGGTAGCTACAGTAAGTCATATATATCATCATAACTAGCTAGGTAGTAATATATATCATCATAACTAGCTAGGTAGCTACAGTAAGTCATATATAGCATCATAACTAGCTAGGTAGCTACAGTAAGTCATATATATCATCATAACTAGCTAGGTAGCTACAGTAAGTCATATATATCATCATAACTAGCTAGGTAGTAATATATATCATAACTAGCTAGGTAGCTACAGTAAGTCATATATATCATCATAACTAGCTAGGTAGCTACAGTAAGTCATATATATCATCATAACTAGCTAGGTAGCTACAGTAAGTCATATATATCATCATAACTAGCTAGGTAGCTACAGTAAGTCATATTATTCTGTTCCCACTGCGCGTAACCAGGGCGCAACTTCCACAGATAGCGAACACACACTGACACACAAATGAATCCTCAGACGCTGGAGTAAAGTTTAGTTTTTTACTCAATCCTCAGAAACATGAGTGGTCGTTTGGTTATTTTGTAAAACTGTAAATAAACATAAGAGTACAATTACTGTAATGCTCAAAACTATACTGTTACACTTTCAACATCAACAGTATGTAGCCAACATATAATATCAATATAACAATACAAATAGTTATACTTAAATAATATAAGCTATGTATTTATAAACATATACATTATACATTGTAGTTAAACAAGAAAAGAAAAGGCAACTTACAAGCAAAGCCTTTTCCAGGGCAAGAATGTAAACAAAGAGATTCTCCGGAGCTTTTCCTCTCAACTAGCTGTTGCACGAGCTATCACGTCTGAACAGTGTGCTCACGTCATGTGACTAATGTTCGTCATGTGACTAATCAAAACCGAAACTGAATAAAGGCAGTAACAAATGTAATGTCATAAAATGTCCACTAGATGTCTCTAAAATGAAAACCTAAGAAACCATGACACTCCCCGTCTGGTATGGAGGAAATACCACTATGAACTAACTCAGGGATACTCAGTCCTTTGGCGACATGAGAAGCACTGTCTCAGATATTGGTCTCAAGAACGTTTTAGCCGTCCCATGTTTGGTGATCTTCACTTCGATTCTTCTGATCTTCCCGTCCTTGTCAGGGAATGTCTGGCTGACTAGTCCTAAGGGCCAGTCGTTGCGCTTAGCTTGAGCATCTTTGAGAAGGACCAAATCCCCTACTTTAAGGTTCGGACGTTCCTCTTGCCACTTGCTGCGACTCTGTAGTGTCGTGAGGTATTCATGTCTCCATCGGCTCCAGAAAGTATTTGCAAGGTGCTGAACCTGTTTCCACTGCTGTCTGTGGAGGTCCGTATCACTGAAATTTCCCGGAGGAGGAAGTGGAGTGCACATCTTCTGCGTAAGAAGCATAGCTGGTGTTAGAAGAAAAGGAGAGTCTGGATCCATTGAGATGGGGGTGAGAGGTCTGGCGTTGATTATGGCTGTAACCTCTGCCATCAGGGTGGAGAGAACTTCATGAGTCAGGCGAGAAGGGCAAGCCTTGAGCAACATGGAGTCAAGTATGCGCCTTGATATCCCTATCATCCTTTCCCAGGAGCCTCCCATGTGGGATGAATGAGGTGGGTTGAAGACCCATGAGCAGCCCTCTTCTCCCAGGTACTTTCGAATGCTAGGCATGTTGGGGTCGGTCAGCAGAATGTTCAGCTCTCGGCATGCGCCTGTGAAATTTGTTCCACAATCTGATCTGATCTGTTTGGCAGGTCCTCTTAGACTAAAGAACCTGCGTAGCGCATTGATAAAGCATGATGTGTCCATTGACTCAATCAATTCGATGTGGACAGCGCGCATACTTAGACATGTGAAAAGAACAGCCCATCTTTTACTGTTTGCCTGTCCTCCTCTTGTGCGTCTTGTGCTTACATGCCAGGGGCCGAAGACGTCCAGTCCCACGTAGGTGAATGGGGGTTCAGTACTCAGGCGATCAACAGGTAGGTCGGCCATCCTCTGTTCCGTCACTCTGCCTCTGAGCTTCTTGCAGGTTACACAGTCGTGAAGGATGCCTTTGATCAGTCGTCTTGCTCCCATGATCCAGTACCCTGCAGTGCGGACAGCGCCTTCGGTAAAGACTCGGCCTTGGTGCATCACCCTTTGGTGATGGTGTTCCACAAGTAGCTTTGCGATGTGTTTCCGTCCCGGAATAACAAGAGGGTGTTTTTCCTTGTAGGCGAGATCTGAATGTCTGAGCCGTCCCCCTATTCTCAGGAGGCCTTCTTCGTCGCAATAGGGATTGAGTTTCTTCAGAGGACTACTTCTTGAGATGTCCTTTCCACTTGCTATGCACGCAAGTTCGTCCTTGTAAGCCTCTCCTTGCACGCATTTGATGATGATGAGTTCAGCTTTTGTCAGTTCTTCAGCTGTGCGAGGCTGCTTGCAGTGATGCCATGAACTGCAAGTTTGATCCTGATCTTTGCTGGTAGCCTTACAGGATTCCACGATGTGGATGAGTGAACTTGTTGCTCTCACAAGTCGCTTCCATGAGGAAAAACGCTCGAATCTGTGAGATCCAAGGTGTGTTCTGTCGTTGGGCAGGTTGGTGATGTGTGCCCGCACCTCTATGTCTGAGTCCGGGTTGATGAGGTCAAAGACTTCAGGTGATGATGGTTCCTCTACTTGTAGCAGAAACGTTGGTCCTCTAAGCCAGGTTGTCTCACCTAGCATAGCTGCAGGCACAGAACGTGTGCCAAGGTCAGCTGGGTTATGGCTTGTGGAGATGTAGTGCCACTGGGTTGGTTCAGAAGACCGCCGTATACGCTGCACTCTGTTGCTCACATATACATAGAACCTTCTTGTCTGGTTGCTAATGTATCCTAGGACAACTCGGCTATCTGTATAGAACTTGACAGCATCCAGAGCTATATCTAGCTCGCTTGTGACTAGCTCAGCGACTTCCACACCCAACACGGCAGCTCCCAACTCCAATCTTGGGATAGTGTGAGCCGACTGTGGAGTTAACTTAGCTTTTCCAAGGACAAATCCTACTTGACATTTTTGCTCAACATCAATTACTTGGAGATAGGCGACTGCTGCAATAGCCTTCACTGAAGCGTCTGAAAACACGTGTAGCTCCTTTCTTATGGCTGTTGAGATTGTAGAAGCAGAATAGGTTCTTGGGATCTCCAACTGCCTGAGGTCTTGAAGAGAGCTTCTCCAAGCGTTCCACTCATCTTCCCTTTCTGGAGGAAGAGGAGAGTCCCAGTCGGAGGCTTCGTTTGTGAGCTCTCGTAACAGGATCTTTCCCTGTATCGTAACTGGTGCAACGAATCCAAGTGGATCGAAGAGGCCGTTGACAGTAGCTAGAACACCCCTACGTGTGAAAGGCTTTGTGGATTCTGCTACTTGAAACGTGAAGACATCTTTCTTCAGATCCCAACTCACTCCAAGGCTCCGTTGAATAGGAGTGGGATCGACATCCAAGTTTAGGTCTTTGAGTCCCTTTGCTCGGTCCTCAGCAGAGAATGCTTCCATAACCTCCTGGCTGTTGGAAGCAACTTTGTGAAGTCGCAGGTTCGACACAGCAAGCATCTCCTGTGTCCGCTTCAGTAGGTCGATGGCTTCACGTGCTGTGGGCCTTGACAGGAGTCCGTCGTCAACGTAGAACTCTCTTTCGATGAACTGTTTGGCGTCAGACCCAAATTCTTCTTCACCATGAGCTGCAGCACGTCTGAGACCATAGATTGCCACCGCAGGAGAGGGACTGTTCCCGAATACGTGAACCTTCATGCGGTACTCACATATGTCGTTCCTAGGATCGTTGTCCTCGTACCACAGAAAGCGGAGAAAGTTCCTGTGGTCTTCTTTCACAACGAAGCTGTGAAACATTTGTTCTATGTCCACAGTGACAGCGATCGGTTCTCGTCTGAATCGCACCAGTACTCCTAAGAGGCTGTTATTTAAGTCCGGACCAGAAAGGAGAACATCGTTCAGTGACACGCCTTTCCATTTTGCACTGGAATCGAAGACGACTCGAATCTGGCCTGGCTTCTGAGGGTGATAAACCCCGAAGATAGGTAAGTACCAACATTCTTGTCCGTTCTCCAATGTAGGAGCCAGCTCAGCATGATCACGGTCGAAGATGTTCTGCATGAACGCGATGAAGTGCCTCTTCATCTCGGGCCTTTTCTCCAGTGTGTTTTGAAGAGAGGTAAGTCGTGTGAGGGCCTGGCCTCGGCTGTGAGGGAGTTGCTGACGTGGTGTTCTGAATGGCAATGGTGCCACCCAGCTGTTGCAGTCATCCATATACATTTCTTTGTCCATGACCTTTAAGAACAGTCTGTCTTCAATAGAGAGTCCAATCTTGTTGTCATCCTCGGACGTGTTGAAGATGGTGCTCCCTAAGTTGCATTCCCGGATACTGTGGGTGCCTTGCGCTGGGGCAATCTGATGTGCTGGCTTCGGAACATATTGCTCCTTCACCTGGATCCTGTTCGGACATGGGCTGAAGAATGAAGGGCGTTGGTTCTCAAGCACATTGGTGCGGTAGCTTTGGATGTCTGAAGGCTTGTGGGCTGCCTCTAGGCAGACTTCTCCTATGATGACCCATCCCAGGTCGAGTCGTTGTGCGTAGGGGGCGTCATGTGGACCGTTCCGTTGCTCCCGCACTTTATGAACTCTAAGGATGTCTCGGCCTAGCAAGAGAAGGATCTGTGCTTTAGAATCCAAAGGTGGTATACCATATGCTATGGGCTTGAGGTGGGAATGATGCAACGCTGCTTCTGGCGTAGGTATCTCAGCTCTTTCGGTGGGAATGTTGTTACACTCTATTAGTGTAGGTAGTGTCACTGTTGTAGCTCCATCCACAGATTCCACCACAAAGCCTGTGGCTCTCCTTCCTGTCATCTGAGTTGTACCTGCACATGTACGAAGTGTGAATGCTGAATCTGACCCCTTGATGTGGAACATATCAAAGAATTCAGACCTTGCAAGCGACCTGTTGCTTTGGTCATCCAGCACAACATATGCTCTGGTTGCTCTCTCTGGGTGTGCTTCTGGGAATATATTCACCAGGCAAATCTTCGAGCAGGATCTGCCGCTTTGACCCTCTCCACAGACTTCTGTGCAATTTGAGGTGACTGCAGATTGGTCTGATCTTCCTTCTCCCTCCCCGCCATCCTCAGATGGGGCTGGAGGCGGAGGTCCTGGATGAAGAGCCGTGGTGTGGCTGTTACTCTCACATTCCATGCACTTGATGGCTGTGGTGCAGTTCTTGGCTAGATGAGTAGTTGTGGAACAACATCTGAAGCAGACACCGTTGTCTTTGAGGAAGGCCTTGCGCTCCTCGAGGGGCTTGCTTCTGAAACCTCTGCAGCGTGTTAGGGGGTGTGGCTTCTTATGGAGAGGGCATAGTTTTTTTATGTCCACTGCTGTTCGGCCTGAACCGTCTCGTGTGTCTTTCTCGTGAGAGACATCTGTCTTATGTGCAGAGACCATGCTCTTACTTTGTCTCTTGAATGGCTGCTCTGACTTCATCTGGGCTGTGTTACTCATCGATAGCCTGAAGCTTGGGTCATTGCGAGCTCGTGCCTCTTTGGTGATGAACTCGCAGAAGAATGTGAATGGGGGAAAAACTACCTGTCGCTCAGCTTTGTATCTGGAACCCTGTGATATCCATTTCTCTTGGATGTTGTAGGGCAACTTGTCTACGATGGGCAAAATGCCGCGTGAAGTGTCCAAATAGCTCAAACCAGGCAGGTAACCTTCGAACATGGCTGCTTCCAACTCTTGGAGAAGGTCACTTAGCTCTCTCAGCTTCACAGGATCTTTATTGCTGATCTTTGGGAAGTTCTCCAGCCTGTCGAAGAGGGACTTTTCAATTACCTCTGGAGACCCGAAGCACTCTTCTAAGCGCTCCCAAGCTTTGCATAGACCTTGAGATGAATGACTTACATGTACTGCTCTTATTCGTTTCACGTGCTTTGCAGATTCACTCCCTAACCACTTAATCATGAGGTCCATCTCTTCATTAGCACTGAGTAGTAGTCCGTCAATGGCGTTCTTGAAGGACGACTTCCATGCCCAGTAATTTTCTGGGTGATCATCGAACTTGGTGAGACCGGAGGTTACGAGGTCTCTGCGTGCTAGGTACCGAGCCACATCACTGATGTCGGTTGTGTCACCGCTTCCTGTTGGTTTGTATGGTGAACCCTTGGGCCTGCTGGGTGTGAGCTGCTCTGATGTCTTTGGCCTACTAGGTCGCAGTGATGGAGAGCTGTGCTCATGCTTCACGGTGGAGGAGTGCTGTCTCTCGTATGAAACAGTCAGACGCTGTCTGGGTGGTGAGGAGGATCTCAGCCTATGGACTATCGGTTCCAGATTGGCTATAGAGTCCTTAACATCTTCGGCAGATAGTGGTAGCTGTGACTGTTGTTCTACGTACTGGCGTGTGCGGTCAACAGTGGCATGAATGACAGCTTCGATACCGTTGTTTTCTTCCTCCGCTGCTGCTTCAAGAACATTAGCTTCAGCGATGGCTT
The DNA here is from genome assembly GCF_963989245.1 of Nansenia antarctica. NCBI lineage: Eukaryota > Metazoa > Chordata > Actinopteri > Argentiniformes > Microstomatidae > Nansenia > Nansenia antarctica. The sequence goes on along the minus strand of NC_137675.1, from coordinate 28,130,371 downwards.
CTGCCACTTCTTTCTCGTGCAGCAAGTTCTTTAATTTTGCTTCCATTTGGGCTTTTTCGATCATAATCTCTGCTTCCATTTTTGCATAGCCAGCACGTGTGCGTGCTACTTCCACTTTGACACGTGCATTGACAGCTGCCCTACTGGCTGTTGATTTAAAAGACCTAGATGTGCTAGAGGCCACTGACCTTGTCTCAGCATTGCTCAACTCTTCCATCATGAATATTGCTGTGTGCTTGGCGTGAGCAAGGATGATGGGGAGCAGTGCTTGCGCTGAAGATCTCTCTCCTTGAGTCGATCCGCCCGCTGAGTGGTTGCTTTTTTACTATTCTGTTCCCACTGCGCGTAACCAGGGCGCAACTTCCACAGATAGCGAACACACACTGACACACAAATGAATCCTCAGACGCTGGAGTAAAGTTTAGTTTTTTACTCAATCCTCAGAAACATGAGTGGTCGTTTGGTTATTTTGTAAAACTGTAAATAAACATAAGAGTACAATTACTGTAATGCTCAAAACTATACTGTTACACTTTCAACATCAACAGTATGTAGCCAACATATAATATCAATATAACAATACAAATAGTTATACTTAAATAATATAAGCTATGTATTTATAAACATATACATTATACATTGTAGTTAAACAAGAAAAGAAAAGGCAACTTACAAGCAAAGCCTTTTCCAGGGCAAGAATGTAAACAAAGAGATTCTCCGGAGCTTTTCCTCTCAACTAGCTGTTGCACGAGCTATCACGTCTGAACAGTGTGCTCACGTCATGTGACTAATGTTCGTCATGTGACTAATCAAAACCGAAACTGAATAAAGGCAGTAACAAATGTAATGTCATAAAATGTCCACTAGATGTCTCTAAAATGAAAACCTAAGAAACCATGACACATATATATCATCATAACTAGCTAGGTAGCTACAGTGGCTAGATAGTCTAATTCCATTTAGCATGTTTTTGTTGTTGTTGTTGTTGTTTTTAGTTCAGCTGTGGAGCCTGATTGCCATCGCAAACCCTTGCAGCAACAGATTAACACATTTTGTTAATTAATGTATCTGCATTATGACTATAGGATGGTGGGGGGGGGGGGTGCTCAGCATTATACCAAACACAGTCCCAATTTGTGTGTTGATGAGAGATAATTTATTTGTTCTCTTTTACACCCTCATAGGAGTTCTGTAATGACCAGGCACAGGAAGATGGACCACCATCCACCAGGGGTCGTCCATCCCTCGGACAAGACTGAGACAGCAGGCCTAGTCTTTACACCCAGACCTCCCGCTGCTCAAAGACCACGCCTGGCCTCCACCCCTGATAAAACTCTCTCCTCTCCTCCAGAGCCTGCTGAGGGTCACAAGGGGGTCACATCTGAAGTATCCGGGGGGTGTAGTTCCGCCTCCGCCCCCACCGCCGCATTCAGCCTCAACCAAAACCACATGGTGTGTCTGCCTCTCGTCTCGAACGGTCAGCTGTTGTGGGCGCGCTCAGAGCAGACCCAGGAGCTGGAGGGCACAGAGAAGCTGGTGGAGGCCTTCAACGTGTTTCCCTACCTGACCCTGACGGAGACAGCCGTGCTCGCCCAGAGCTGCTCCCTGCACCCCGACCAGGTCCGAGTGTGGTTCATGGTCCGGAGGCTCCGCTTCGGCATCAGCTGGGACGGCAAGGAGATACGCGAGGTGCGCAGCAAACTCTGCTGCACTCCATTCCACCCCCCGACGCAATCTGCCAGGACTCCGCCCCCTCGATGATCCGGCGAATCACAGAAGCAGCGCTGATCATATGACCAGCTGCTTGGAGGAGGGTGGAGGCAACACGGAGGGCTTCTCTGAGAGAGGAAGAACGTGAGTGAATCAGTTGAATATACAGGCAGTAATTAGTAAAAAAAAAAAAAAGTTCAATGGCTTCAATGGCTGGCAACCCCGCTGGCACGTCGACTGGACACCATCTAAGCGCTTCTCTCTACAAACTTTCTACAAACATCCTCTTCCAGACCTGCTCGGACCACAGTCCTCATCTCACCTCTACATAACTAGCAGGTCCTTCTGCCCAGGCCAGGAGAAGCGGTTGGTCAGTGTCTAGGTCAGTACGGCTGAGATGGGAGGAGAGAAGAAGGCCACGGCCAAGTCACCCAGGCAGAGGAGGAGCGGGGAGACAGGAGGGTCCAGTGGAGACGCACCAAAGAGCGCAGAGGCCAAGAAGGAGCGAAGCAAAGAGAAGGCGGCTGGAAAAGCCCAGAAGAAGGTCAAGGCCCTGAAGACGGCCGTCTCGGAGTCGGACGAGGACGTCAGGTTCCAGCTGGCGGTGAAACAGGAGGAAGAGGAGGACGACTTTGCTCCGGAGAAGAGGTGGGATGGCAAGTCGCAAACCAGTGCGTACGGGCCTGGGCCGGAAGAAGACCAGGACGGGGCTGCGTTCAGATCAGTTGGCCCCAGCAGGGAAAAAGGAGAAGGCATGGCAGACAGCGACCACCTCTGAGGATGAGGACAGCCAGGGGTATGACAAGCCCGGGCCTAGCTCCAGGCGGACTGGGTCAGCCCCAGTTGAATCGGCAGTGGACCCTGACTTGTTGTCCCTGTTTCAGAACTTTTTGTCTAATCAACAGAGGAGAGATGAGGACCTACGGGAGGAACTCCGCGGCCTCCAGGCATCACTCCTCCCATCACCGTCCAGAGGGGCTGGGGCAGCAGTCCCGTCGGGTCCAGCCACGTCAGCCAGCAGTAGTCCCAGATGGGCACTCCCGACTCCAGGCCCAAGAAGGTCGGGTGTTTCGTCGGTCAGCTGGGGGCAGCGTGCCAGCAGCCCAAGCGGCCAGGCTGACCTCGTCAGCGGGGATGAATTGCCGGTTTTTCAGCGGAAAGAGCCTAAAATACCATTATACCAGCAGGGGGAGGACATTGAGAATTACCTCCTGCGGTTCGAAAGAATGGCAAGGACATGGCAGTGGCCGGAGGGTGAGTGGGCGTGTCAGTTGGTCCCGTTGTTTACGGGCAAAGCCCTAGAGGCCTACACCGCCATGGACGAGGACATGTCCAATGTCTACGCGGATCTGAGGGAGGCACTGTTGCTGAAATTTGACATTTCATCCGAGACCCACCGCCAACGTTTCCGGGCGGCAACGACACCACCAGGGGAATCACCGACAGAGACGTATCACCGCCTGAGAGGACTCTACCGACGCTGGATTCGGCCTGAGAAGCAGACGAAGGACCAGATCGGGGAGACAATCATCTTGGAGCAGCTTCTGCGGGTTCTACCACTGGACACGCAAACCTGGGTTGGAGAGCACGAGCCACAGGATGGACTCGCCGCTGCGAGATTGGCCCTGCAGTACCTCAATGCTCGAAGAGGAGCACCGCCACGACCTGTGCTCGCGCCAAAGACTGCCAGAGACCCAAGGGATGGGGAAGGTAACTTTGGGGGGGTGAACTTTGGGAAGGGGGAGGTGAGGGAGCAGTCAGCCAGTAGGGGTGGGGTTGGACTGGTCTGTTTTTATTATCAGCAGTCAGGGCATAAAGCAGCTGTGTGTCCGTTAAGAAAGCCCAAACTGTCAGGATTGTGTTGTGTCCCTAGAGCAACAGACCACGAGAAGGAGGGGATGGGTGACAACACCGGGTTGCTTACAGTACATGTTAACGGGACACCCCTCGTGGCCATGTTAGATACTGGTAGCTCACTGTCACTGATAAGAAAGGTCAATGTGCCTGCTTATTGTGTTAACCATGGTCACCAGACCCTGATTGAGTGTGTCCACGGTGATCGGAAGCACTATCCCACCACTGCCACCAGTATGTTCCAAGGGGGCGGGGCTTAGAGTTTAAGAGGGGCCCCAGAGTAAACCCTAGGCAGTCGGAGGTTGGGAGAGCCAGGATGCTGTGGTGTCTGTATGCTTTGTCTTTGTCTACACGGGCCAAATTAATACACCTTGCATGAAAAATGCTGCGACTTTGCCATCAGTTTGCCATAATTTTGCCCCCCCCCTTACACGCACAAAGTCACCATATCCTCTGCTCACCTGACGGTTTTCTTGGGCCCAAGGCATTTGAAGTCTGCACTGACTGAATACCAGCCCCTGAAGGTGGCCTTCACGCTCAGAGAACCAAAGAGGTCCTTGGGGTTCAGTCTGTACAGGTCAAAGGTCACACGTGCGATGTCTTTTCCTGTCCGGGGCTTGATCTGATCTTGGGGTTTGGAGTAAGCCTTTCCCTGAGGGTTTGGATGAGAGAAACAAGGCTTTAGTTTCGACGGTAAGGCAGAGAATTCCATGTCGAGATCCTTATGGATCACACACACACTTCTTTCTTTCTTTTTTTTCTTTATTTATCCAGGGAAAACTGAGACCAAGGTGTCTTTTGCTCTCTGTCTACACTATTAGTATGATTACAAAGCTACATTAAATATATATGAAATATACAACACAATAAAATACAAAACATTAATCGTAAAACTCGTTAACACAGCGTGAGCTTAGAATTATAAGGTTCTATCTCCGTTTAGGGCAGTTCAGAGATATTGAGCGTCAAAGTTTTTACAATCCATTATGTTTTGTGAGATGGAACCTTTGTATTTCATGAATTACTAACTCAAAAATGTCAACATTTAAAAAAATAACACCACACATGCATTAATAAACACCTAATGGATCAGATTATGTACAAAACTCAATTTTGACAAAAATGGAGATAGAACCTTATAATTCTAACGTCACGACAGGCTAATGTACATGCACACTGAGATGCACAGATTAGGGATGAGAAGACTACTTTAGCAAAATACTAGCAAAATACTATTGATACAGTATCGGGCCACAGACAACCTACAGCAGGGGGTCTCCATGTCTGGCAAGGCTCCAGGGCCATGAGGACAGTGTTGTCAGGCAGGGACATGAAGAAGTCCTCAGAGTCCACCTCAGTCCCGTCCTCCTCACACACCAGGGACAGACACAGCAGCAGAGCCTCGCACACCTGGACAGACAGAAAGCCAAGGGATATTTTCAGGAAACAGTCCAACTAAGTGAGTATGAAGTCAAATCTGTATTATGTGTTTGGTTTTTTCTCCTCAATATCTCTTAATTTGTGTTGCATATTTTCATAATCGTTGTGTTTTGCATCAAGTCTCTCTCTCTCTCTCTCTCTCTCTCTCTCTCTCTCTCTCTCTCTCTCTCTCTCTCTCTCTCTCTCTCTCTCTCTCTCTCTCTCTCTCTCTCTCTCTCTCTCTCTCTCTCTCTCTCTCTCTCTCTCTCTCTCTCTCTCTCTCTCTCTCTCTCTCTCTCTCTCTCTCTCTCTCTCTCTCTCTCTCTCTCTCTCTCTCTCTCTCTCTCTCTCTCTCTCTCTCTCTCTCTCTCTCTCTCTCACCCTGTCTCTCAGCTCCTCCAGAGTGCTGGCTGTGACGCCCTTCCTGGTCTCCCTGTCTTGGGTGACCACTCTGAACGGCCGTTTGGGAGCTTTGTGATTGGCTGGCACGCACACACACACACACACACACACACACACACACATCTCTACACTACTTCTGCTGTCTCTGGTATTAACGCACATCAGCAAGCTGCTTGTGAAAAAGACTCAGAAGATCAGAATATAATCAGAATGCACTGCAAAATGGAGATGTTGTGTAAAATGGAGATGTTGTGTAAAATGGAGATGTTGTGTAATATGGAGATGTTGTGCGGCTTTTATAAAAAACAAAACAACACTGTCACTGCTGCCACTACTCACAGATTTCATTTTTCATAGTTTATTTATTTATTATTTCTACTGTAAATGTTTGTAATATTTTCAACAAAATAAAAAATGTGTTATTAAATAATGTAGTTTACTGAAGTAAGTATGAAGGAGACATGAGGGGGTGAGGCATGGGAGGCCAGGTGAGGATGAGGCCAGTGGAGGGGGGAGGCATGGGAGGCCAGGGGAGGGGGGAGGCCAGGGGAGGGGGAGGCCAGTGGAGGGGGGAGGTGTGGGAGGCCAGGGGAGGGGGGAGGCCAGTGGAGGGGGGAGGTGTGGGAGGGCAGGGGAGGGGGGAGGTGTTGGAGGCCAGGGGAGGTGTGGGAGGCCAGGGGAGGGGGGAGGCCAGTGGAGGGGTGAGGCATGGGAGGGGGGAGGCCAGGGGAGGGGTGTGCAGAGAGTGCAGTTACGACGGTCCAGATGTACCTCGATTAGTAGGGAATATTGCACTACGGTCATATATTTAGGTGCACGCACCGGAAACGGAATTGGATAGACTACTGTTATAATGTGTACACCTGCATTCGCCCTGCTCAGGACTTGTTTGATTATTGTCATTTTGCAGAGTTATTTCATTAAAGAAGCGAATGAACAAATGGAATATCGTTCTTATTTATAATCAAACAACGTGATGCAGTCAAGCAGACAAACCAACAAAGAAGACGCATGTATCCGCGAACGACTCACATGGACATCGGCAAATAACGCCACCCGGGAATCTGAATACGGACATGTCGTCAAAGAATATAACTGGTAATTAACAGAATATTTTTTGGGGGGAGTAGCTGTACTAATGGCACCTGTAATAGTGGAT
>NC_137675.1:28111825-28123627 GCF_963989245.1 Nansenia antarctica | reverse complement strand
ACACGGCCCAGATCAGCCAGATGCTGTCGGACCTCAACAGGGTCGACTTCACCAACGTCCAGGTCTGTCTGTCTGTCTGTCTGTGTGTGTGTGTCTGGTCTGTCTGTCTGCCTGTCTGTGTGTCTGTCTGTCTGTGTGTGTGTGTGTGTGTGTATCTGTATCTGCCTGCCTGTCTGTCTGTCTGTCTGTCTGTCCGTGTGTGTGTGTGTGTGTGTGCGTGTGTGTGTGTGTCTGCCTGTCTGTCTGTCTGTGTGTGTGTGTGTGTGTGTGTCTGTCTGTCTGCCTGCCTGGTCTGTCTTTTTGTCTGTATGTCTGTCTGTCTGTCTGTCTGCCTGCCTGCCTGCCTGGTCTGTCTTTCTGTATGTCTGTATGTCTGTCTGCCTCTGTCTGTCTGCCTGCATGTCTGTCTGTCTGCCTGCATGTCTGCCTGTCTGTCTGTCTGTCTGTCTGTGTGTCTGTCTGTGTGTCTGTCTGTCTGCCTGCCTGTCTGTCTGTCTGCCTGCCTGTCTGTCTGTCTGTCTGTCTGTCTGTCTGCCTGCCTCTCTGAGAACCAGCGGTTAGACTTGGACCTGAAGCTGTTCTCCCCCCCCTCCCTCCTCCCTCCTCCCCCCCCCCCCCCCCCTCCAGGAGCAGGCGTCGTGGGTGTGCAGGTGTGATCAGAGCGTGGTCCAGAGGCTGCAGCAGGACTTCAAGGCCACCCTGCAGCAGCAGAGCAGCCTGGAGCAGTGGGCCGCCTGGCTGGACGCCGCCGTCTCCCAGGTGCTGAAGCCCTACCAGGACAGCCACGTCTACCCCAAGGCCGCCAAGCTGTTCCTGCTCAAGTGGTCCTTCTACAGGTGAGGGGGTGGGGGGGGTGTGGATGGAAGGGGAGGGGACCAAAGAAACGGTTGGAAATGTCAGAAATAAGTCGATGAATGAATACAGATTATTTTTTTTTCACCTGGCATAATAAACTCACCCGATTTCTCCACCACCTCTCTCTCTATCTCGTTCTCTGTCTCTCCCTCTCTCGCTCTCCCTCCCTCTCTCTCTCTCTCTCTCTCCATTTTGTTCTCTCTCCCTCTCTCTCTCTCTCTCTCCCCCCCTCCCTCCCCTCCCCTTCTCCCCCCCTCCCTCCAGCTCCATGGTGATCAGAGACCTGACCCTGCGCAGTGCGGCCAGTTTCGGGTCGTTCCACCTGATCCGTCTGCTGTATGATGAGTACATGTACTACCTGGTGGAGCACAGGGTGGCCCAGGCCCGGGGGGAGACCCCCATCGCTGTCATGGGGGAGGTACGCACACACACACACAAGCACACACACACACACACACGAGCACACACACACACACACACGAGCACACTAGCACACACACACATACGAGCACACTAGCACAGGCACACAAGCGCGAGCACACAAGCACAGGCACAGGCATGTACACTCACAAGCACACACACAGGAGCACACCCAAGCACACAAGCGCGAGCACACAGGCATGCACGGCCACACACACACACACAAGCACACAAGCACGAGCACACACACACAGGCACATCCATACACACACACACACACACACACCTAAGCATGTCCAGAGCGTGCACTTGTCTACTTTACAATGATATGATTGTGATCCTATCTCTCTCCCTCTCTCTCTCCCCCTCCTCCTCCTCCTCCTCCTCCTCCTCCTCCTCCTCAGTTTGCCAGTGTAGGGAGGAGTCTCCACTCTCTGGACCCTGATAAAGGTAACATCATCCTGTCTGTCTGTGTGTGTCTGTCTGTCTGTCTGTCTGTCTGTCTTTCTAACAACCATTTCTGTTGACCCATGAACGAATGGTCCTTTGGGGATTAGATGTGTTGTAAAGTAAAGATGTATTGATTAAAAACCACTGTGTGTGTGTGTGTGTTCTCTCTCAGACGAGGAGGAGGAGGAGGATGATGAGAGTGATGAAGGGGAGCTGGTGATGCCGTCCAACTCTGCTGGCCTGGAGGGGGAGGGGGGGGGGGGAGGAGGGGGAGGGGGAAGGGGAAGGGGAGGAGTCTATGGAGCCGCCCGCCGCCAAGCTGGCCAGGACAGACCCCCGGGCACTGTTCACCTCACACACACACTGACTCTCTCACACACACACACACAGAATATTGGACATACGCACATACACACTGACTGACACACACATTGACTGACATATATGTGTGGTGGCCTGGGAAAACCCGTCGGATGTCGCTGGCGTTTGTTCGTGGCAAAGAGCAAATATAGATGGAAATCGCGATTTTGATATTATGTGGTATTCTAGTACTTTGAACTCCATACTACATTATGGTGAATAAACATTTTAAGAAAACAAAAGAGAAAGTACTTATTTTTATGTTTTTGTGGTGGGTAGTTTGCTAGCAAAACAACGTCACGTTGAACGTGTCTCATTCTCAGTTAAGCAACGCACGCACACATGAGCGAAAGGAGAGACGATACTTCCACCTGTGTTATTGCCAGTTTACTGATGCTCACAATAAGCATAAAGTAATAAAATCTTAACTAGAAGACACACAAATGGATCTGTCCCTCGCATACCGACGAGGCGAGCAGACTACCACCGCATCACAAGCAGACAAACGAGACCGGCCGATCTGCATAGGCTCCTCCCCCGACCCGGAGGAGAAAGGGGAGGATTTCTCCCCTTTCACTTTTTTTGACATGCTACATTAAAATGCTCATAACTTTTTAAAATAAAGGGCTATCTCAGTTATGAATAGCTGAGAACTTCTAATTTATGGAAATATAAAAAAATGAAAATGTCAAAATGCCACCATGTGAAGGGTTTTCCCAGGCCACCACACATATACACACACACACACACAGAATGATGGTCACACGCACATACGCACACACACACCCCATCAAGAGTATCTTATCAAACAGTCATCTCAACTATCATCAGTCCCTCTGACATCACACACACACACGTCACTCACTGCCTTTTCATTGGTTGGCAGCATTTCCTGTCTCATCCCGTCCCTGTCTCAAGTGCAATACGCCACAGTGCTCCTCATGTCAAACCTTGTGTGTACTTTGATCTCTGTTTGTGTGTGTGTGTGTTTGTGTGTGTTTGTGTGTGTACCCACTGACATTTGTATGTACTGTATATGCCTTTATGGTGTGTGTGTGTGAAGGAGAGACTACAATCCCTCGGCTACATAGGGTGTGCGTTCGTAAATACGCTCTGGAAATCTGATCAGCACTCACGGAAAGCCTCTTGTCCAATCAAATTACTTGGGCCTCTTCATGACGTTGAACCCAGTGTGCGCTCCGGCGCTCTCAGAGCGAATTTACGAACTCAGCCTTATGCCTTTCATTCATATCATAATGTTGCCATGGTTCCTCATTACCTCCATTGTGACACGCGTCCAGACAGTAACACCCCCCCCCCTCCCTCACTAATTCCAACCATGACCATTAGGGGAGATGGAGCTACGAAGCGACCGAATTATGGCGAGTTTACACCGATCCATTTCTCTCAGGTCTGCGTTCATGCCGTTGGGGTTAGGGGGGGGCTAGTGGTTGATTTGGGGTTAGGGGGGACTAGTGGTTGATTTGGGGTTAAGGGGGCTAGTGGTTGATTTGGGGTTTAGATTTTTGGCATTTAGCAGACGCCTTTATCCAAAGCGACTTACAACAAATGCATTTGTCCAAGTAAGTGAATCATCTATCCATCAGTCATCATAATAAATAATAATCTATGCCAAAACCTGGTCATTGGCAGTTAACAATGCTAGAAAAATGTATAGTAGAGAAACTGTCCAGGGGGGTAGTGGGTATCCACTCTAGGTACAGAGTGCAGGACCGCATGTTGGAACCCAGCCGTTGCCCTGACTGCCATAGAGGGAGACTAGGAGACTCAGCACACGCTTCACTGAACTCTAGAATGCTAAACGGACTGCACTTATACAGCGCCTTATTCCAAAGCGCTTTACAACGGCCTCTCGTTCACACACACATTCACAGTTCACACACCAATGGCGGCAATCTACCACGCAAGGCGCCGGCCTGCCCGCTCATTGGGAGCAATTTGGGGTGTGTCTTCAGTGTCTTGCCCAAGGGCACCTCGACCTCGACGTGTGACCAGCCGGGGCTCGAACCGCCGACCTGGCGATCATTAGACGCCGGCTCTACCTCCTGTGACACAGCCGCCCCCCCCCTCACTCTAAAATAACCACTAAAGAGGTTCTGGATACACACCTGCCTATGCAACCTGTCTCAACCGTCACAGGTGACCTCATGTTTCTGACCTATCATATCAGACCTCAGGTGTCTGATATGTTGAATGTTATCATCATCATCACGCTCTCGTCTAACCTTATCTTTATTTTTTATTGTGAAGTAGTATGAAAAAAAAAAAAAGTTTTGTTTCAGTTACGTTTTCTTTCTTTCTTTCTTCTGCTTCTTTTGTTGTTGTTGTTGTTGTTGTTGTTGTTGTTTTTCCAAATGTGGCCAATCAAGAGACTGCCTGTACGTGCCTTTGTGGAGTTGTCGAGTGCAAAACTCGTAAATAAAGTAAGTTAAGAAAGGTTTTACGTTTGTCTATGGACGTCTAGAGGTGGTTCAGTCGCCTTTCTGTCTTTGATGATGCGTGTGACGAGACATGTGACAAGACATGTGATGAGACGTGATGAGTAGAGACGTGGCATCATTCATCATGTTCTTCTCTTGTTTACCAATGCATTATCCTCCTCTCTCCATCCATCCATCATCTCCATCCATTTACGCACGCACACGCACACACACACGACACACCAAACAGTAGGCAAGCAAAACGGATTTTAGCACACACACCAAACAGTCAGCAAGCAAGACAGATTTTAGCACACCGACACAATCCAAATAGTGAAAATACCTCTGTTATCAAACTTTGCTGAGGTGCTGGAACTGAAGAGTATCAGTAGAGTGCACACTGACACACACACACACACACACACACACACACACGGCAAGCAAGACAGATTTTAGCACACCGACACACACACACACACACACATACCAAACAGTCGGCAAGCAAGACAGGGATAAATAACACACACACACACACTAAGCCAGAGAGAATACACAAGTTAATAAAGTAATATCCAACCAACAGTCAGACCTTTTCAGACAGAGCTGTTCTGTGATTGGGTTACAGGACAAGGTCAAAGCTTGCACCAACCAATCGGGTGGAGAGATGACAGGAAACGCATTCCTTGTATCCATGGCAACCTAGCCACTATGCCAGCTACAGTGACCTCCATAACTAATGGAAAGAGGAAATAGTGTTTTGTCTTCTTTAATATAAGATTAAAATATTGATAAGATGATGCTTTGTCCCCAATGAATGAATGAATCAATCGGAATCACCAATGGTCAGCTCAGTTGGACAGTTTGAAGAGGTTTATTCGTCTGATCAGAGATTCATCTTGTTTCATGCGTTTACAATCATGAATGGACCTCTCCTCCCATGCACCCAGTCTTATGGTCCAAATAACTGCTGAGTTAGCCCTCAGCTGTGTAGTTGTCAATCATGAACGGGCTGTTTTGCCTGGCAACTCTGGTCATACGATTCCTGACTTTCCCTAAATATATTGACCTCTTGACCCACTCTCCCTTGCTGGCTATTTGACCTACTTTCGTGACCCAGATATGTTAGCCTAGCCAGCAGTTTCACACAAGAGAGCTGCCTAGTGAGTTCATGTTTAATGTCTACAAATTATCTATGCACACTTATGAAAACACATCATAACAAATATGTATAATAATATATATATTTCAAACTGTTTGGGAGTATAGAGCTATTTTTTTTTTTTAAATAAAAGGCTTCCTCTTTCCAATAGGGTGTATTTGTTCCAGAAAAGCGTTTTAGAATAGTAGACTGTAAATATCTACAGAAACTCTGCATTTATAAGATAGATATTGTCACATTAGTGGAAATTCGAGAGTATTTATTGTATTCCTTAAACCATTATTGCCTTATTTGACCAGTAAAGGTATAACAATAAATAGTATTTTGATGTACTATTCAGAGTATTTAGCTACTGTATTTCTATTGTACAATCACAAATAACACTGTAATATTGGGAAACCTTTGTATTGACACGCACCTGAGTTTAGTTTTTATTCAAATGTGTGAGTGATTCCATCCTGCCATGAACCATTAAATGGAAGAAATTACCACCAACATTTACTAATACTTCTTTTTTTTAAATGTTATTCTAATTCTTTAAAAAAAGATCTATATATATATTTTATTTTATTTTATTTTTTTTAATTCACAAGGACGCCGACAACACACACGGTAACTCCTTTATTTTTATCAAAAATATTTCTCGTCAGTCCAGCAACATAACAGCAAGATGACTGGCTGCCCAACTCCCTCTCAGCGCCCCCTGGTGCAATGACACGGAAATACACTACAAAAGAACAAAACCTCTCAATAGTGAAGAACTAGACTGACCAACAGCAGCCCTGGTCCAGCTCTGTGATGCTGCAGGAGTCAAACAGAGACATGGAGCTTCAGACCAGACCAGACCGGTTCAGATCAGACCAAACCGGTTCAGACCAGGTTCAGACCAGACCAAACCGGTTCAGACCAGGTTCAGACCAGACCAAACCAGGTTCAGACCAGACCGGTTCAGACCAGACCAGACCAGACTGGTTCAGACCAGACCAGACCAGACTAAACTAAACCAGGTTCAGACTAAGCCAAACCGGTTCAGACCAGACCAAACTGGACCAGACCAAACCGGGCCAGTCCCAAACAGAGGTGGGTCAGGCCAACTAGACCAAAAACAACCACTTTTTCAACTTCTTAACACATACACACCTCTCAAAACCAGCAGTAAACGCAACACACACAAACACACACACACACTCCTCTCAAAGACACCTCTCACATACAATAACACAGTAAACATTAAAATGAAGAAAGAAAAAAAACACACACACAAAACAAAAGAAAACACATCTTTGTTCAGTCCAGCTCTGGATGAATGGGTGCAAATACAGTATATATAGTTCACAATTATTAAAATTAGAAAAAAAACTAAAAACATGACATATGTAAAGTTGCCCGATGCTTGGCCCTAACAGTCGTACACTCAGACAAAACGTGGGCCCTGGTGCACTGGACTTAAGCATATCAGGTGAGGCAGAGTGTGTGTGTGAGTGTGTGTGACACACTCAGAGAGCCTCTGTGGTGAAGGGCACCCCTCTGTTCTCCTCATAGTACGATCCAGGTGCTCCGGTCGGTGTCTGCCAGCACCTGGAGGGAGGAGCCTAGGGAGGGAGAGAGAGGGGGGGGAGAGGGAGAGAGAGGGGGGGAGAGAGGGAGGGATAGGGGAGGAGGGAGGGGGGAGAGGGAGGGATATGGGAGGAGGGAGGGGGGGAGAGGGAGAGAGAGGGGGGGAGAGAGGGAGGGATAGGGGAGGAGGGAGGGGGGGAGAGGGAGAGAGAGGGGGGGAGAGAGGGAGGGATAGGGGAGGAGGGAGGGGGGGATAGGGGGAGAGGGAGAGAAAGGGGGGGAGAGGAGGGAGGGAGGGAGAGGGGGGGAGAGGAGGGAGGGAGGGATAGAGGAGGAGAGGAGGGAGGAAGGGATAGGGGGGGAGAGAGGGAGAGAGAAGGGAGGGAGGGATAGGGGGGGAGAGGAGGGAGGAAGGGATAGGGGGGGAGAGGAGGGAGGAAGGGATAGGGGGGGAGAGGAGGGAGGAAGGGATAGGGGGGGAGAGAGGGAGAGAGAAGGGAGGGAGGGATAGGGGGGGAGAGGAGGGAGGAAGGGATAGGGGGGGAGAGGAGGGAGGAAGGGATAGGGGGGGAGAGAGGGAGAGAGAAGGGAGGGAGGGAGAGGGGGGGAGAGGAGGGAGGGAGGGAGAGGGGGGGAGAGGAGGGAGGAAGGGAGAGGGGGGGAGAGGAGGGAGGGAGGGAGAGGGGGGGAGAGGAGGGAGGAAGGGATAGGGGGGGAGAGGAGGGAGGAAGGGATAGGGGGGGAGAGGAGGGAGGAAGGGATAGGGGGGGAGAGAGGGAGAGAGAAGGGAGGGAGGGATAGGGGGGGAGAGGAGGGAGGAAGGGATAGGGGGGGAGAGGAGGGAGGAAGGGATAGGGGGGGAGAGAGGGAGAGAGAAGGGAGGGAGGGAGAGGGGGGGAGAGGAGGGAGGGAGGGAGAGGGGGGGAGAGGAGGGAGGAAGGGATAGGGGGGGAGAGGAGGGAGGGAGGGAGAGGGGGGGAGAGGAGGGAGGAAGGGATAGGGGGGGAGAGGAGGGAGGAAGGGATAGGGGGGGAGAGAGGGAGAGAGAAGGGAGGGAGGGATAGGGGGGGAGGGAGGGGGGGAGAGAGGGAGGTTAGCAGATGTCACATCACAAGATTAACATTCAACTGCCTTCCCCCACAAGAGGTGAAATACAGTTTACGTGAGTGGTTGTGTGTGTGTGTGTGTGTGTGTGTGAGAGTGTGTGTGAGAGTGTGTGTGTACGTGCGTGTGTGTGTGTGTGTGTGTGTGTGAGAGTGTGTGTGTGTGTGTGTGTGTGTGTGTGTGTGAGTGCATGTGTGTGTGTGTGTGTGTCCACACCTTTGTGCAGGGCCTCGTTGGTCATGCGGTTGATGTAGCGGGAGCTGCTCTCAGGAATGAGCCACTTCATCACCGTGTTCACACACGACTTCCTGTAGGAACTCCACACACTCCCACTGAGAGAGAGGGGGGGGGGGAGAGAGAGAGGTGGGGGGAGAGTAAATTATATTTGTACCCTTTTTTTCTACACTATACAGTGTTTGTTTACAACTAAAGCAATCATCATCATTTCAAAGACTAACATTTTTCTACCATGACATATCCATATTCTCCTAAAAACAGAAAAGGGGGGGGGTGGAGGTAACAAGAGTGGGAGAGGAAAACAATGAATGAAACCCTCACCTGTTCTGACCCTTGACCTCTGTGAGGTCACCGACGCCCACAGTGCGACACATTCCGGTGTTGAGGTCCCAGCTCACCTGCAGGCTGGAGTGGTAGGTGTTGGGCCTGGGAACACACACACGCAGTTACAGCAGAGGGGGCTACTCCGAGAGACAGATTTTCTGACAGTTAGGCTAGGCTCAGGTTTGCTGTGACAGAGCTGTGATTTATTTAATTTTATTAATTGAGTCTCTCTCTCGTTCTCTCTCGTAGGCAGCAGTGGGGATTACTCACCCAATCCATTACATTGCAGTATTTTTGGCTTGACTAGCGAGTTTGTGTTGTGATACTCAACAACATTGAAACGTAGTTCCGTGTTTCAAAAGAAAAGTCTGAACATTTTGATTGGTTGCCGACATGCGGATCAAAACACTAGAACGTGTCACATATGGCCAAACTAACCAAATTTGGGGGGAAATGCTCCCTGATTCGGACCAAACGAGCTAGGTGTGAACGCGCCGCGCCCTTAGATGAAGATCAGATCACATTTTATGACCAATTAACGCAGAAAACCAGGTCATTCCAAAGGGTTCACATACTTTTTTCTTGCCACTGTATATAAAACCTTGAAATTAAAAAAGGCAGAGATTCAAAATCTTGATGCACTAAACACCTGTTTACACGCCAAAAATACACTACAAACTACATGTGAGAGAATAAACAACCTTTTGTTCTTAGAGAGGAAGAGGAAACAGCCTGGCTGGCAACCAGTCAGAGAGACACGCACTGACACACACACACACACACGTAGAGAGACAGTGTACCTGCAGTGCTTCTCCTCTGCATTGGAGAAGGCCAGCAGCAGCAGGCCGATGTTGATCACCACTGTGTTGGTCTCTGGACACACCTGGCACACACACACACACACACCCACACACCCACACACACCCACACACACCCACACACACACACGGAGTTAGTATTCGTGTGTGTCAGAGACAGAAAGAGAGAAAGTGTGTTTGTGTGTGTGTGTGTCAGGGTTTCCGTTAACCGGTAATTACCGGTCTTTGTCCGATAAAATCTGTTGAAGTCCGACATTTTTAAACCTCTTCGGTCATATTGTCCGGTGAAAATAATTCCCTTTAAGCACAATTTGAATACAATTTGCTAAAATTTATTTGTCACATATTCTGATTCCTTCTACATTAAAAAAGACGAATATATAGGCTATATGTTTTCTTTTATTATTAATGTGTAGACTAGCCTACGCGATGACAAACAGCGGCAGGGTTGCCAGATGGGATTGACAATCTAGTCCGCTAAATAACCGCTAAACCCAGTAGCCCATTCGGCGGTAACCCCCCCCATCTGGCAACCCTGTCTCTCAACGGCGCGAGTAGTTTAGTCAGTTAATTTAGTTTGATCTAGTCTAAATAAAACCACTGCAGTGACCGGAGTCAAGGTTAGTGTTCTGCGTGCTTTGGATGTGCTAGAGCACAGTGAATGACCACCGAGGGCCGTGAGATGCGGCTAGTAAAGGACGCTAGCGGCCATCTCAACCCCGTTCATTGATTGAGCCTGCCGTGCCCGTTCCAGCCCTGAGTCGGGAGATTCAGAGTATAACATCCCCACCATTAATTAGGATTGATTAGATTAGGTTGACAATACCACACTACATTTGAGTTTAGGGATATCAATGTTATATATTTGTGTATATATTTGTGTATGTTTTATCTGTATGTATTACATGTTATAATTGTTCCACATTTGAGACCTGTCTTCCCCCCACTCAGTTATTCAGTCGGTGTCCATCATTTTAGTTCAATTTAGTCTATCTATAGTGTTAGAGTTTAATTTGTGCCACTAAGGTGAAATAGTCCACGGGTGTGTATCCCCCCGATACATCCTCCCCATTCTCATACTCCCGAGTCCGAGTAAGTATGATTTGACAGGCAACTAGACGTAATGCCTTCCCAATCAGCGAGACGTGGTCGTGGTTATAGAAATTACGTTGTTTTATTGATAAAAAGGGTAAAACTGGAAAGAGAATATAGAAAACTTACATTACTGTCGTGAAACTATTTAACACACTTCAGTTAACGTAATGTGGAGTCCGTTCATTGATCGATGCAGTCTGTTCAGTGTGGCGCGCGTTCAGCGCTGGACATAATGGCATAGCGCGCATGCGAATCATGAAAGCCTATATTATTATTATATTTATTATATAGCTCGCATCTAATCGTATCAGATGAGAAATAGACATTAAATGGCATATATAGGCTACACAACAGTAATCACCGCGACAAACAGCTATATTATATTTTAATATGATGACCGGAATATCTCACGTTTGTCCGGTAAATTGAAATCTTCCCGGACACTATGACCGGCGCCAATTTTTTCTAACGGAAACCCTGGTGTGTGTGTGTGTGTGTGTGTGTGTTTGAGAGACAGAGATAGAATGCGTGTCAGTGTGTGTGTGTGAGCCACAGAGATAGAATGTGTGTGTGTGTGTGTGTGTGTGTGTTTGAGAGACAGAGATAGAATGTGTGTCAATGTGTGTGTGAGCCAGAGAGATAGAATGTGTGAGTGTGTGTGTTTGAGAGACAGAGATATAATGTGTGTCAATGTGTGTGTGTGAGCCAGAGAGATAGAATGTGTGTGTGTGTGTGTGTGTGTGCGTGTGTGTGTACATCCAGGATGACGACGTCGTAGTCACTGAAGGAGCAGAACTGCTGCTGCCAGGAGGCGTCGCTGCGGATCACCTCGTTGATCAGATACTCAAAGTCCAGCGTGAGCTGCTCCACACACACACTCTGAGAACACACACACACACACACACACACACACACACCTAGTTAGGTACCAGGGTGAGCTGCTCCACACACACTCTGAGAACACACACACACATCTGGTGAG
>NC_137675.1:28099325-28106825 GCF_963989245.1 Nansenia antarctica | reverse complement strand
CACAAATAATACTGGAAATCATTTCAAATACTCAATTGTAAGTAGCCTTGAGGACCGATGGTTCTCCTGTTTCTGTAGCGTGAGGCGGCTTGATGTACAAGTACACCCCCTGGACATGATGCTGGTATGTCGCAGGGTCTTACCCCCCCAATCCAACCCTTAATGCTGAGTGCCAAGCAGGGAGGCATCGGGTACCAGTTTTATAGTCTTTGGTATGATACGGCCAGGGGATCAAACTCACAACCTCCCAATCTCAGAGCGGACACTCTAACCGCAAGGCCACTGAGCTGGTAAAATATTCTCAATTGGGATAGTCCCAAATGTGCAAAGCCTGTCCATCTGCCACTCCAAGCAGGCTCAAGCAAATGATACAAAAAAGCATGTGACATTTCGCTGACCCAGGGCTGGGGCCCAGAGAATGTTTAAACCAACTGTAACCAACTGTAACCAACCAGTTACCGACCAGAGCGTTGCCGTGCAACAGCCATACCAGTTACTCACAAAAAGAAGAAAACAAATAAATATATATTTTTTAATTAAGACATAAATCCAAATGTTTAGGTTAACATAATAATAACCTTTATTTGTATAGCACTTTTCCTGCAAATGTTGCAGCTCAAAGTGCTTTAACATATCCATACAGCATAAAAATTTAAATAGAACAATAGTAATCAATAAAATTAGGGATGTCCCGATCCGATATTGATATCGCCGCGATATTGGTCCTGAATGCTGGATCGCAGATCGCACCAGAAAAAAAATAGGCAGCGATCTGGGGCTCGCGATCCGGCGTGTCACTCACGTGATGACAACAGTAGTAGTCAGTGGTCACGGGCATGAGAGTTGACTAGTAGCTACCAGTGTGTAATGAGTCTCACAATGTCATGATGCTAGCTGGTGGAATCATAAACCATTTTTCGGTTGTTTACATAGTCTGAAACTACAGATGGTAAGCTTTCAAATGATGTGTCATACATTGAAATCGAGTATTTGAATGTTTGTTTGTATCAATGTTTTGCTCAAGAATGGTGACTGCTAAAAACGCTGCTAGCGGCTAACGTTTCGTTCTAAAACGAAAGTATTGTAACGTCCCCACTTGGACAGTGGTTGAAATAATGACAGATAGCTTCTCTCATGTAATCTGTGCGTTTAATTGTAAACTATCTCATACACAACTTTCTAAGTTCACCGGAGCTCTCTCTCCCAACGGTCTCAACAACACACACAGCACCCGCCCCCCCCCGTGACCTCCACCAATCACAGGGGTGCATTGGCACACAACACAGTAACAGTGCGAACATGAACATGAACTCAAGCATTAATGAACATTAATGAACAGGGTTGCTACACTATGTTTACAAGCCAGGTATCACTTACCGGTAGCCTCTGGCAACAGTGAATCCAACCCACAGATTATAAGTATTTAGTGATCGTTAAACTGTTGTATATTATATCGAGTGGTACTTCAAAACTTGAAGTTGCCTGTTATGAAAAAAACGAAAAGCAGATATTGTTGACACCCCTTTGATTCTGGGACTGGTTTCTGGTCTCACCAGCAGCGTCACTAGGCTACACTAGGGTGTAGGGTATAAAGGGTCCTATAATTGATTTGCCATTTGTAAGAGAAGATAAATAGAATAAAAACATGAAGGCACTAAAACTAGAAATCAGACAGTAACTCTTTTTTTTTCTACAATGCGGAATGCTGCAGTTTAAATTGTTTTAACTTTAAACCAGTTGGTCACTGAGTACTGCAGAGTACTGTTTTTGTTTCTTGAATAAAGGCTGGCAGTCTTTAATAGCCAAATGTTGTGGACTATACTGGGGAAGTATTTGTTATTATTCAGGAGTAAAACAATAAATACAAATATCGGATTGATATCGGTATCGCAAATACCTGAAGCCCAGGTATCGGTAGTGAAAAAATGGGATCGGGACATCCCTAAATAAAATAACAATAGCACAGAATAGCAGTAACATTAACTACATAATAAAACAAGAATAAACCAACTTAAGCGTTGTTAGCGCCATGCTCTACCAACTGAGGACCACATAGCACCACAAAGTCCTCCTCAGCGTGAGAGAGGCATCTTCTATTGAGCTCTAAAGTATGTGGCTGGACGGTTTAGGACGGGTTGATGTCTGACAGTCAGGTAGATTGTAGAAGGTGTGGTCACCTGTTTGAGACGGCTGTACAGGTTGAACTCCCACCAGTACAGGTGGTAGGTGTAGAAGGAGAAGTCGTCGTCCTCGCCACAGTCGCTGGTGTAGGACAGCACGTAGCGACCACACTTTGTGAAGCCCAGGAAGATGTGTCTGGAAAGAGAGGAGTGTGTGAGTGTGTGAGTGTGTGTGTGTGTCTGGAACAAGAGGAGTGTGGGTGTATGTGTGCGTGAGTGAGTGGGGTGGTGAGAGGGGTGTGTGTGTGTTATTGTGAGTGAGTGAGTGAGTGAGGTGGTGAAAGGTGTGTGTGTGTGTGTGTGTGTGTGTGTGTGTGTGTGTGTGTGTGTGTGAGTGTGTGAGTGAGTGAGTGAGTGAGTGGGGTGGTGAGAGGGGTGTGTGTGTGTGTGTGTGTGTGTGTAAGTGAGTGAGTAGGTGAGTGAGGTGGTGAAAGGTGTGTGTGTGTGTGTGTGTGTGTGTGAGAGAAGATGTACAGTATGTAGTTGCAGAGGTGGTGTGAACAGAGACTACACTCTTTCAGAGAGGGAGATACACACACACTCACCCTCTAAGGTACTCCTCGCTGACAATGTTCTTCAGCGGAATACACACACGCGGCGGTCGCTTCCGGAACAGCCGTTGAGAAAACTGACCTGACAGCTGAGGAACAGGGGAGAGAAGAGATGAGAGGGGGAGTGTGTGTGTGAGAGAGAGAGAGAGAGAGAGAGAGAGAGAGAGAGAGAGTGTATGTAAGACAGAGACAGGGGGAAAGAGAGAGAGAGTGTATGTAAGACAGAGACAGGGGGAAAGAGAGAGAGAGTGTATGTAAGACAGAGACAGGGGAAGAGAGAGAGAGTGTGTGTGTGAGACAGAGACAGGTGAAGAGAGAGAGAGTGTGTGAGACAGAGAGAGAGAGTGTGTGAGACAGAGAGAGAGACAGAGAGAGAGTGTGAGACAGAGAGAGTGTGTGTGTGAGACAAGAGAGAGAGAGAGAGAGAGAGAGAGAGAGAGAGAGAGAGAGAGAGTGTGTGTGATACAGAGAGAGAGAGAGAGAGAGAGAGAGAGAGAGAGAGAGAGAGTGATAAAGAGAGTGTGTGTGTGAGACAGAGACAGGGAGAGAGACTCAACATGAGAAAACTATGCACCGTGAAAACAACTTAGTGATCCCCCTCATAACGCGTAATGTCAACCCTCATTCAGCATGTCTATCCAATGCCCAAGTCGCCCCTGCAGGCTTCTGGATATTGGACATACATGTACATTGGCTAGACCACCACCCCTCACCGCACCTGTCAGTACACAGCTGAGAACCGAAAGGCAACTGAGGACATAGCCAGCAGAAGCTAACGAGCATGCCTACTAGTACTCAAGTAAACACCAGCAGCACAAACGGGTGGATGTGGACAGACACCTAGCATTGTACCTAGCTAGCACTGCCTAACGTTAGCTAACTAACTACAGGGTTGTTTAAAAAGCAAGGTCATGGGCTTGTACAACTGACTTGTAAGCCACCATCTCCTGAGAGAGAATTATCGAACCATGCAAGAGGTGCTAAAGCAGTTTGCGAGCCGTGGCAAACTGCCTCGCGACGTTTGAGTGGATAGTAGGTCAGTAGGATACAGGTCAGGTTTGACGGGGAGGCAGGCGAGCTGCCAGCGACCCAGCTGGAACACTTTCCGCTGGCTAGTTCGACAAGACTGTAGGTTAGAAATGGCTAGTTCGTTAGCACTGTCGAAAACGTTGCTCGGTTGGTGTTTCTACGTTCCCGACGGTGTCGTGGTTTGTGCCCGTTACTTGTTTTGTGTCAAATGCCTACCTTCCTACGGTTAAGAAGCTTGACGACATTTTCTCTGTGCTTTTTCGTCGGTTTTTGTTTGTCGTCCTTTTCGGATTTCGAGCTGGGCGCCATTTTCCGGAGTACTACTCTCTGAGGCTTCGCTACCTCCCCGCCCCCTTGGCCCTTCCCATTGGCTGCCGGAGTCCGAGGGAACGCTCCGATTCGCTGATAAGGACGTAAATCAAATCCCAACGCAACACTGTTCACTCTCTGGATTGGTTACCGGGGCTTGCCTCCACGTACAAATGATATCTTTAATTAAGTATTAATCCATGTCAGACCTTCAGACAATCACTCGCACACAATCCGTGACAAGTGAGACTGCAGACAAATTCATTAATTGTAAAACTCAGTGACCATGACTTGGTTTGAATTCAAGTATTCTGTGTAGTAGTACCCTTGTCAAGACTATTAACCCTCTGAGCTTAAGTCTGGACATTAAACTCAAGAGCTGATAGTCTTCAAGTCTCAAGCAAGTTTATTCATCAAACTAAAGTTGTGTAGTCAAGCACAGAAGCCGCCATCAAATAAGAAATATTACCAAAACATGTCTGGATACTTTTTTTTTTATTGTGAAGTTTTTAAAAACAAGCAGTAAAAAGTAAAAAAGAAAAAAGAAAAAAAGAAAGAAACATACAATATAAATATATAAACAAATAAATAAATAAATAAATGGATAAATAAATAATAAATAATAAATAATAAATAATAAATAATAAATAAATAAATTATAAATAATATAAATATAATATAAAGAAGCATACAATATACAACATGACTCCTTGGAACATGGAGAAAACAAATAACGTAAAAGGCTTCCCTCCTGACGATCCAGTCCGCTTTTGAAGTTAAGAAATTATGAAGTCAGAACGGGTGGGGTGGGGGGCCTCTGTGCAACACAAGGCACAGGACTGAACACCCAAAACATAAGACACAGTACCATCATAGATAGTGTAACACACAGACACGTGCATACACACACACATTCATACAGTACACAGACAAGCTTCACCCTCACACACACACACAAACCCAGGCTCATCCCGAGGGAACAGAAGAGGGGGGCAGAAAATTAGCCTGCTACTTTAACACTGGGAATGTTTAAACAGAACTAGAGATTTTTAAAAAAGGAGAAAAAAAAGCCTAAAAGCAAAAAAATATCATTTTGCTTGCAAATAAAAAAAAACATTTTTTTTCTTATCTTTTTTTTTTTTTTCTTTTACAAACTGATGCTCAATATTAGAAGAAGTAATACTCAAATAACTGTTAGACAACCGTTTAAAAAAAGGGAGGGAGGGTGTTAAGACGGGTAGGGGGGGGGGGGACAGGATACAGCCCCGATGGGCAGGAGGGTTTCGCTTCAATCAAAACCACAAAAAAAAAAAAGATAATCTTTTTTTTTTCTTTTTGTTGAAAGACCGAAAACAAAAAACATTTAAAAAGTCCAGTCCTCTGGCTGAGGGTGCAGCAGGGATCACATAACACTGTGCAGATCCTCGTTGGTCATGCGGTTGATGGAGCGGGAGCTGCTCTCAGGAACGAAGCACTTCATCACCGTGTTCACACACGACTTCCTGTAGGAACGCCACACACTCTCACTGAGAGAGAGAGGGGGGGGGAGAGGGAGAGAGAGGGGGAGAGAGAGGGAGAGGGGGAGAGAGGGAGAGGGGGAGAGAGGGAGAGGGAGAGAGAGGGGGGGGGGAGAGGGAGAGAGAGGGGGGGGGGGAGAGGGAGAGAGAGGGGGGGGGAGAGGGAGAGAGAGGGGGGGGGGAGAGGGAGAGAGAGGGGGGGGAGAGGGAGAGAGAGGGGGGGGGAGAGGGAGAGAGAGGGGGAGGGGGAGAGGGAGAGAGGGGGAGGGGGAGAGGGAGAGAGAGGGAGGGGGAGAGAAAATTATATTTGTACCCTTTTTTTCTACACTATACAGTGTTTGTTTACAACTAAAGCAATCATCATCATTTCAAAGACTAACATTTTTCTACCATGACATATCCATATTCTCCTAAAAACAGAAAAGGGGGGGGGTGGAGGTAACAAGAGTGGGAGAGGAAAACAATGAATGAAACCCTCACCTGTTCTGACCCTTGACCTCTGTGAGGTCACCGACGCCCACAGTGCGACACATTCCGGTGTTGAGGTCCCAGCTCACCTGCAGGCTGGAGTGGTAGGTGTTGGGCCTGGGAACACACACACACGCAGTTACAGCAGAGGGGGCTACTCCGAGAGACAGATTTTCTGACAGTTAGGCTAGGCTCAGGTTTGCTGTGACAGAGCTGTGATTTATTTAATTTTATTAATTGAGTCTCTCTCTCGTTCTCTCTCGTAGGCAGCAGTGGGGATTACTCACCCAATCCATTACATTGCAGTATTTTTGGCTTGACTAGCGAGTTTGTGTTGTGATACTCAACAACATTGAAACGTAGTTCCGTGTTTCAAAAGAAAAGTCTGAACATTTTGATTGGTTGCCGACATGCGGATCAAAACACTAGAACGTGTCACATATGGCCAAACTAACCACATTTTGGGGGAAATGCTCCCTGATTCGGACCAAACGAGCTAGGTGTGAACGTGCCGCGCCCTTAGATGAAGATCAGATCACATTTTATGACCAATTAACGCAGAAAACCAGGTCATTCCAAAGGGTTCACATACTTTTTTCTTGCCACTGTATATAAAACCTTGAAATTAAAAAAGGCAGAGATTCAAAATCTTGGTTGCCCAGGCAACAAAGGCGACGTACCTCCTATGCACTAAACACCTGTTTACACGCCAAAAATACACTACAAACAACATGTGAGAGAATAAACAACCTTTTGTTCTTAGAGAGGAAGAGGAAACAGCCTGGCTGGCAACCAGTCAGAGAGACACGCACTGACACACACACACACACGTAGAGAGACAGTGTACCTGCAGTACTTCTCCTCTGCGTTGGAGAAGGCCCGCAGCAGCAGGCTGATGTTGATCACCACTGTGTTGGTCTCTGGACACACCTGGCACACACACACACACACACACACACACAGACGGAGTTAGTATTCGTGTGTGTCAGAGACAGAAAGAGAGAAAGTGTGTTTGTGAGTGTGTGTGTGTGTTTGAGAGACAGAGATAGAATGTGTGTCAGTGTGTGTGTGAGCCACAGAGATAGAATGTGTGTGTGTGTGTGTGTGTGTGTGTGTGTGTGTGTGTGTGTGTGTGTGTGTGTGTGTGTTTGAGAGACAGAGATAGAATGTGTGTCAATGTGTGTGTGAGCCAGAGATAGAATGTGTGAGTGTGTGTGTTTGAGAGACAGAGATAGAAAGTGTGTCAATGTGTGTGTGTGAGCCAGAGAGATAGAATGTGTGTGTGTGTGTGTGTGTGTGTGTGTACATCCAGGATGACGACGTCGTAGTCACTGAAGAAGCAGGACTGCTGCTGCCAGGAGGCGTCGCTGCGCATCACCTCGCTGATCAGATACCCAAAGTCCAGCGTGAGCTGCTCCACACACACACTCTGAGAACACACACACA
>NC_137675.1:28049325-28094325 GCF_963989245.1 Nansenia antarctica | reverse complement strand
GTGTATATGGTAGACAGGTGTGTGTGTGTACCTGTGCGTATGGTAGAGATGGAGGGGGCAGGGCAGCACTGAGGGCAGGAGCGAGGGGGGGGCATGGAGGCGATGGTGATGTATGTGATGTTCACATCATGTGATGTGTCACTCATGCTACGATAACTGGGAGACACACACACACACACACACACACACACAGACAGACAGACAGAGCAAAGGAGAGGGAGACATGAAAATATTGTCAGACAAACACCCACCGTGAGAACCTGACGCCCACCATTTTACATCCACACACACCAACGGACGACCTGGTCGACCTGAAGGGTGTGTGTGTGTGTGTGTGTGTGTGTGTGTGTGTGTGTGTGTGTGTGTGTGTGTGTGTGTGTGTGTATGTGTGGCTTCGTCGCTGGCGGTCTTACTTGGAGCCAAAGATGACTATCTTGGAGCGGTCGTTGGGCCACTCACACACAGTGAGGTAGAGGTCACTGTCGATGTCCTCCCCTGAGAAGAGACTCACATGGTGCACCTGGAGAGAGGGGGGGGGGGGAGAGGAAGAGAGAGGGGGAGGGAGAGAGGGGAAGAGGGAGAGAGAGGAAGAAAGAGAGAGGGAGGGAGAGAGAGAGGGGAAGAGAGAGGGAGAGGGAGAGAGGGAGAGGGAGAGAGGGGAAGAGAGAGTGGGAGAGGGGTAGAGAGAGTGGGAGAGGGAGAGAGGGGAAGAGAGAGGGGAAGAGAGAGAGGGAGAGAGAGGGGAAGAGAGAGAGGGAGAGAGAGAGAGAGAGGGGGGAAGAGAGAGAGGGAGAGAGAGAGAGGGGAAGAGAGAGAGGGAGAGGGAGAGAGAGAGAGAGTGGGAGGGAGAGAGAGAGAGAGAGTGGGAGGGAGAGAGAGAGAGAGGGGAAGAGAGAGAGTGGGAGGGAGAGAGAGAGAGAGAGGGGAAGAGAGAGAGGGAGAGAGAGAGAGAGTGGGAGGGAGAGAGAGTGGGAGAGAGAGAGAGAGAGAGAGAGTGGGAGGGAGAGAGAGAGAGAGGTACAGATGAGAAAACAAAGAGACTAGACAAGATCCTGTCCTTCCACCAACTACAGAACTACCATTTTTTTTACGGTACTGCAGACGAGCCAACGCCTGGGCACAAATAATACTGGAAATAATTTCAAATACTCAATTGTAAGTAGCCTTGAGGACCGATGGTTCGAGCCTAACGGCCCACAGGAGCCTATCTCCTGTTTCCGTAGCGTGAGGCGGCTTGATGTACAAGTACACCCCCCCTGGACATGACGCTGGTATGTCGCAGGGTCTTACCCCCCCAATCCAACCCTTAATGCTGAGTGCCAAGCAGGGAGGCATCGGGTACCAGTTTTATAGTCTTTGGTGGTATGACTCGGCCGGGGATCGAACTCACGACCTCCCAATCTCAGGGCGGACACTCTAACCGCAAGGCCACTGAGCTGGTAAAAATACTCAATTGGGATAGTCCCAAATGTGCAAAGCCTGTCCATCTGCCACTCCAAGCAGGCTCAAGCTAATGATACAAAAAAAAAATAGAACAATAGTAATCAATAAAATAACAATAGCAGAGAATAGCAATAACATAAACTACATAATAAAACAAGAATAAACCAACTTAAGCGTTGTTAGCGCCGTGCTCTACCAACTGAGGACCACATAGCACCACAAAGTCCTCCTCAGCGTGAGAGAGGCATCTTCTATTGAGCTCTAAAGTATGTGGCTGGACGGTTTAGGACGGGTTGATGTGTGACAGTCAGTCCAGGTAGATTGTAGAAGGTGTGGTCACCTGTTTGAGACGGCTGTGCAGGTGGAACACCCACCAGTACAGGTGGTAGGTGTAGTCGTCGTCCTCGCCATAGTCTCTGGTGTAGGACAGCACGTAGCGACCACGCTTGCTGAAGCCCAGGAAGTTGTGTCTGGAAAGAGAGGAGTGTGTGAGTGTGTGAGTGTGTGTGTGTGTGTGTCTGGAACAAGAGGAGTGTGGGTGCATGTGTGCGTGAGTGAGTGGGGTGGTGAGAGGGGTGTGTGTGTGTTATTGTGAGTGAGTGAGTGAGGTGGTGAAGGGTGTGTGTGTGTGTGTGTGTGAGTGAGTGAGTGAGTGGGGTGGTGAGAGGGGTGTGTGTGTACGTGTGTGTGTGAGTGAGTGAGTAGGTGAGTGAGGTGGTGAAAGGTGTGTGTGTGTGTGTGTGAGAGAAGATGTATGTAGTTGCAGAGGTGGTGTGAACAGAGACTACACTCTTTCAGAGAGGGAGATACACACACACTCACCCGGCTCTGAGCAACGCCTTGCTGACAATTTTCTTGTCTTTTCTTTTTTTTTTTGGCACAAGCAGCTTCCGGAACAGCCGTTGAGAAAACTGACCTGACATCTGAGGAACAGGGGAGAGAAGAGATGAGAGGGGGAGTGTGTGTGTGAGAGAGAGAGAGAGAGAGAGAGAGAGAGAGAGAGAGAGAGAGTGTATGTAAGACAGAGACAGGGGGAAAGAGAGAGAGAGAGTGTATGTAAGACAGAGACAGGGGGAAAGAGAGAGAGTGTATGTAAGACAGAGACAGGGGAAGAGAGAGAGAGTGTGTGTGTGTGTGAGACAGAGAGAGAGAGTGTGTGAGACAGAGAGAGAGAGAGAGTGTGTGTGAGAGAGAGAGAGAGTGTGTGTGAGACAGAGAGAGAGAGAGAGAGAGAGAGAGAGAGAGAGAGAGAGAGAGAGAGAGATCTCACTACTTCCTGAAAGGCAACTGGTATGAACATATCCTGTCTCACTCTATTGGTTTAATTGATTAATCAGCTGTGCACTGTGTGTTCCAACGGTTTACCGCACAGCTGATTAATCAATTAAACCAATAGAGTGAGACAGGATATGTTCATACCAGTTGCCTTTCAGGAAGTAGTGAGATCGTGCACCTAGCCTATTCAGTTTGTGCTCAGATTCAATTCAATCTGTCAAATACAATTCAATTTGTGCTCATATTCAATTCAATCTGTCAAATACAATTCAATTTCTGATGGCACTAAAATTAAGGTGACCAGATTTCTCAGATGCAATCTGGGGACATTTCCAACTTTTTAGGAAAAATGTATACATTTTATCATGATGAAATACAGAAACGGGGACAATTGCTGTTTCATTTATTTTGACCTTATTTTGACCAATGTATACACATTCAAGCAAGAATACTCAAGTGTAACAACTGGAATGTGCCTCTCAACATTAGTGTCAGTGTACTGTAAGTGGTATTAAAAGTAATTCTTAGAACTGTTCAGGTTGACGAGCCAACCATCAACCAAGCGGGGGGTCCTCCCCCAGAAAAAAAGAGGATTTAACACTTAATTTCCTGCATTCTGGTGAATTTGTACACACTATTGTGCTTTTTATGCCCATTTTTATCTCCACTACCCTACTCATACTTTAAGCCTAACATAATGTTTAAGCCTAACATAAGACTAATGATGTTGTCATTAGTCTTATGAAGTCATTAGTCATTAGTCTTATGAAATGATTCCTATTGAATGTAACGATCGCCCATTAACGTGGTCATATGCATACATTGACATTATAATAGGGTCTATAATTCTAACGTAACGCTTCACACAACAGCGCTGACATTATAGCTACCAATATTAGGCTGGTTAAGTGATCACTAGCTAAAGTAAATGATCAATGCTCTTTACAAACACCACGAAGCATTGTCAGCTCAAAATCAGCTGATTATTCTGTATTTATAACGTGTCATGAACATTCTGGTGCTTACTGTCATCAAGATTCACAGCACTTACCACAGTTTATTCAGCAGGTAAAGTTTGGCGGGCGGCTGATGCACTTGGTGGATCTGCTGATGCTTGATGGAAATTAGGCATTTTATTTTTCCCCAAATTCCGTTTTTTCCGTTTTAATATTTCTGAATTCTTAATTTGCTTTTTACACAAAATAAAATATAGCCCATAACCTGCACTGATCAAATTTAATTCCTTAGAGGAACACATTGTATTAAGTCTCAGATCATCCATCCCTCTCTCTCACTCATCTAATCATCCACCTCCCCCCCTCTGTCTCTCTCTCTCTCTCTCTCTCTGTCTCTCTCTCTCTCTCTCTCTCTCTCTCTCTCTCTCTCTCTCTCTCTCTCTCTCTCTCTCTCTCTCTCTCTCTCTCTCTCTCTCACTCTCACACACACACACACACACACACACACACACACACACACACACACACACACAATGAGCATAGATCATCCATCCATCTCTCTCTCTCTCTCTCTCTCTCTCTCACCTAATGAGCATATTTCTCTGAAGAGTGTATTTTCGAGCAGAGCAGAAACCTTGGAAAGTAGACAGTTTATGTCATTGAGACTGTCTGCGTGCTTTCCCCACGCTTGGATGTAATTCACTGAGTGGTGAAGAATGACCTTGTTAATTGCTCCATTCAATCATAATGAGCTCGTTAATGGGGAACAATCGGGGCTGAAATGCTTTCTATTGAATGTAACGATCGTCCATTAACGGGTAATATGCATATATTGACGTTATAAAGGGGTGGAGGACCCCATGGGTAGGACCCTTGGCAGCAGGCGCGCTGCCAGCGACCCTAGCCGTTGGCTAGTTCGACAAGACGGTCAGTTAGAAATGGCTAGTTCGTTAGCACTGTCGAAAACGTTGCTCGGTTGGTGTTTCTACGTGCCCGTCACTTGTTTTGTGTCAAATGCATACCTTGTTGTGGTTAAGAAGCTTGACGACATTTACGGATTTCGAGCTGGCCGCCATTTTCCGATGTACTATTCAAATCCGAACTCAATCACTGTAAATTAAATCCGATCCCAACACTGTTCACTCTCTGGATTGGTTACCGGGGCAACGCATCCGGGTACTTTCCCCTCCCGTAATGTCCACGCCCCTTTTTGGGTGATAGAAGAGTAGAAGTTTGAATGGCGGTCAATGGGAATTTCTGGTCTTTGCTACTTTAATCAACTACAATAAAAAAAACTGTATTGCTTTTTAGATATTAGATGCACAAATCCGATGGCCAGTTAAGAAAACTATTATATAGTGTGGTTTCCGATCAATGATCGACGTCGTTATATGGAGAAAAGTAATGAAATAGGCAGTGTGTCCTTTCAGTCTGCCTCCAGAGCAGTCATACGTCATCTCCCTGTCATCAGGACGATCACGCGACCGCTTAAAACTGTTGGCGCCTTATTGGAAAATGTAGTGTCACCATGCCTAAGGCTTGCTGTGTAGTGTTTTGCACGGCAAACAATAAAAAAAATAATCCAGATTTACGATTTTCTTTACTTCCCCAAAAAGCAAAGGACAGTAAAAGAAGAGATCTGTGGCTTCAGGCCATCCGCAGAGAGGATGAAGGTGGTCAGCAGTGGGACCCTTCCAGTCAATACGTGTATGTCTGTGGCAAACACTTCATCACAGGTTAGTTAATGATGTTAAATGAAGTCAACAGTTATAATGTTAAAAGTCAAAGTAGTGAATGTTGATGCTGCATTGAAAGGGAAATATATACTGTATATAGGGAATATAAAACAAACTGAAAAGCCAAGGAAATCCCAATTTAATGTTAAAGCTTGTAGCTTGTAGCTTTAGCCTGTAGCTAGGTTTACAATGGCCTCTCATTCACACATAAATGGCGGCAAGCTACCCATGCAAGGCACCTGCCCGCTCATTGGGAGCAATTTGGGGTTTAGTGTCTTGCCCAAGGACACCTCGACATGTGGCCATGTAGGGTTCAAATTGCCGATCTGCTGACCTTGCGATCAGACGCCGGCTCTACCAATACATGGTAAAGGGCGGGTGTGGTGCAGGAGGTAGAGAACCCCACATGGCCACATGTGGAGGTGTCCTTGGGATCACCATGACATTAATGTCATGATAATAAAACTATAGGGAATTGAATCGTCATGGATTAAATTAACCCATACATGTAATTGTTCATTTTGCAGCAATACACATCATTTACTTGTGAAATGTGATTACGGTAATTGTAATCCAGAATTATAATTGGTGACTATTGAGTGAAGTATCAGCTGGCATACTTAATGACTACATTTGATGAGTGCATTTAATCAAAGCTGTATAAAGTTATTTTGAATGAGTATCTGCATTTGGCTTACACTTACTCTACTGGTTTCAGGATTCCATGTGAATGATTGTAGTCATCCGGATTATGTCCCATCTATTTTTCCACATCGGCAGCAATTGACACAAGGCAGAGTTAAATTACGGCGCTACAAACATGCCAGGAAGAGAGAGGCTGGTGATGATGGGAAGGTCCTGTCAGCCAAAAGAAAACAAAGGTCTCCTTCAGAAGAAGAACCTCTCACTGAGCCCGCTGAAGAACCTCTCACTGAGCCTACTGAACAACCTCTCACTGAGCCTACTGAACAACCTCTCACTGAGCCTACTGAACAACCTCTCACTGAGGACGGTACACTGAGCAACAGGCCAGTTTCGCACAGGGAGCAGGTTGCTATTGCCATAGAGGTAGCCAATCTCAGGAGAGAGAGAGATGAGGCCAGAAGAGAACGTGATGCTGCATTGCAGCGATTGTCTGTGAATGCTGTTCGAGGCAACACCAGTGCATGCAGGGCCATGACTGGGCTTGACTGGGCAGTGTTTGACTGTCTACATCGCTACCTTCTTCAGTTTATCAAGTCACCACCTAAGGTTTTTCGATTGTCGACCAAGGACCAGCTTTTCCTCTGTTTGCTCAAGCTACGCCAGAATCCGTCTATTGCTTTGCTGAGCCAAATACTGGACCAACGACAGTCTACCATCCGCCACATATTCCAACGTTGGCTGAATCTTCTGTATGCAAAGATCACCTTCCTCATTCACTGGCCTGACAGGGATTGCATCAGACAAACCATACCACCAACGATAAAGGCCAAATTTCCTCGCCTCACATCAATCATTGATTGTTTTGAAATCAGAATTGTACATCCAAAGGGGCTTAAAGCCAGGTAAAGACACCAAAAAAGATGTAATTCATGATTACTTGGCCAGGTAACTTCTGAATGCTAACCATGCTTTGTTTTTTCCACAGGGCCAAATCTTACTCCAGCTATAAGAAGTGGACTACGGTAAAATATTTGATTGCGTGTAGTCCTGCAGGCAGCATCACCTTCTTGTCCAAAAGCTGGGGTGGAAGAGCATCCGATGTTAAGATAGTGAGGGAATCTGGCTTCATTTCACCACTGTACCACCATCCTGGGGACCAGGTAATGTAGAACTCTACATACTGTATACTATACTGTAACAGTTCATCACATACACACATTTTTTTGTACTCATTATGTACAGGTGTAAATTAGTGTTTCACCACAAACATTAAAAGCAATAGACTTACTCTATTCAATCGCATTCCTTGTTTCAGATCTTGGCTGACCGGGGTTTTACGCTTAAAGATGACTTTGGCCTGCTTGGTGCCAGTCTCCTAACCCCAGCCTTCACTCAGGGCAGGAAACAACTTCCAGGCAAAGACGTGGAAGAGTCCAGAAGAAAATCCAAAGTTCGGATTCATATTGGCAAGTATATATATTTATTTATAAATTATTAACAATTTCATTGAAACTCCTGCCAATATTCAACAACACAGCACAACGTATGACTGTAGCCATTTGTATAACAGTGCTATGACAAATACTGAGAACATGGATAAAGTTATGAGAAGTTTTTCCTAAAAAGATTATCAAAAGACTTATTGGGGATCACGTGGGCTGGCAATGGAGTAGGACGTGTTTCGCTTGAGCTCCCGTCGGACTTCTGTTTTATTTAAGTTAATAAGCGTTTTACATTACAAAATACTGGGAAACCTGTCCCTAACATATTCCTAATATCAAAAGTCTGTGTATTTAGGGGTCAATGGCTGCAAATCTGCGCAAATATAAGTACAATCCGTCCACTACTAGGCCAAACGCCACCGCGACATCGAGCCCACAGCTACCCCGGCTCAGACAGCCCCGCCCCGGACAGACAGCCCAGTGATGGACGCTGTAGCATTGAAAACAGAGATTCTCCTCTCGCTGAAATCCGACATTGTCGAGGTGATAAAGACAGAGATTAAGAATGCACTAGCCGAAGATTTCAACTATATTAAAAGTGAACTTCAAGCAGTAAAATCTGAAATAATTAACAATACTGCGGCGGTTCAGTCTGAGATTGACCAAATAAAGGCTACAATCACGGAGGTGGAGGGCGGCCTATCAACGTGGTCGGACGAGGTGGTGGCCCTGCGGACTACGGTGACGGGCTTGAAAGCAGAGGTAACCGGGCTCAGAGAGAGATGCGACGACATGGAGGGAAGAATGAGGAGATGCAACATCAGAATACTAGGGGTGGCCGAGACGAATGGATCATGCTCTACTGCATCGGTCTCGAAACTACTGAGGGAAGCGCTACAACTGGATAGAGATGTGCTTGTGGACCGTTCACACAGAACCCTGGCTCCGAGGAGACCGGAGGGGAAACCACGCGCCATCATTGCTAAACTCCATTACTACCAGGACTGCGTTGAGGTGCTGAGCTGCGCGCGCACTCGAGCTCCTCTCCGGGTCAACGGGCAGACCATCGCCATCTTTCCGGATTATGCTGTCGGCGTCGCCAGGGCCAGGGCTGCGTTCACAGAGGTCAGGAAGCTGCTGCGCAACCATCAGGGCGTCCGGTATGGCATACTGTTTCCAGCCCGACTCCGCATCACACACAACGGAGAAGAAAAGGAATTCACAGATGCAGACAAAGCGATGGACTACGTTAAGAAGAACGTCATCCCTGCAACAGGCTACGGGTAGGTCGCCCCCAGCCACGGGCCAGTGGGGCTCAGTGTCATTACAAGACCAACTCTGACGGGACGATATCTGTTTAAATATATTACCATCGTCAATGCCACCCCTTTGTTGTTATTGTAGTTCTTCACAGCAGTTTCTATGCAAGTGTTGAAAGAGACTGGACATATATGTTAGTTCAATTTAAAACTTACCCCAAGGGGGAAATAATCTATCTGTTTATTCATAAGGGGCAGGGAAGTGAAAATTACCTGACCAGGAGACTGTTTTTATTTGTTTCTTAATTTCCACTGCGTTAATGCTTCTCTCCGATCCTTTTATTTATTTCTGTCTCTAGACATAATTATTATTACTCTTATTTCTTTATATACTATATATATATATACAATGTAAAACGTATTTAACAATGTCAAAATTAAGGTTAGGGGGTTTTCACCCTCCTTTTGTTTTACCTCAAGGTTCGACGGGAGCCTGAAATGTTAACAAACTACTCCTAGCTATTCTGTTTGGTACTATAACCAAGCAAAGGCAAACAATCTTAAAGGTTGTTCGCACAGCTGCCTGTTCAGACTCGCAGCCTGGGACCATGTCCCAAAAGTCTGTCCAGACACTCATGTCGGTTGAGTGTCCGGATTTTTCATTTTTATTTCTATGTTCAGATCCCACTGTTCCACAGGGTTCATACCGGAAGAATAAGAGCAACGTGTATGTTTATGTATTTTGTTTTCTTTTACATTATTTTGTTTTTTCCCCTTATATATACTCCACAACTCCCCCACACCTCCTACCCATACCCACCCCTCATATATCCACACACCCACACTCACACAATCACACACATAGACACTGTACTACATGCAGTTCACAATCTTCTCCTATTCATGTGCCTATCCTTGCCATCACCATACCTACAGGTAAAATTAAGATCCTCCCTAATTCTTACTCTGAACCATGGGATCACTTAAGGTTATAAGCTACAACGTTAAAGGCCTTCACAATCCTATAAAACGAAAGAAAATCCTTAATCAGCTAAAAAGAGCCAACTGTCAGATCGCATTCCTACAGGAGACCCACCTGTCGGATATGGAACATGAGAAACTAAAGAAATCCTGGGCAGACAGCGTGTTCTACTCATCACATCAGTCAGGTAGAAAGAGAGGAGTGGCTATATTGATACATAGGCAGGTTAACTTTACACCAACAATGGTCCACAAGGACATTGAGGGAAGATTCATTTTAGTGAATGGATCTATAGATGGGATACATGTATCCCTCATGAACGTATCTTTCATATGCTCCAAATGAGGATGAGCCCGGCTTCATTAGCACAGTCATTAACACAGCAATACAACACAGCTCCGGTATCCTACTGTTGGGAGGAGACTTCAACTGTGTTATGTCCCAGCTAATGGATATAGACAACCTACCTCCAAAACTCCCACTTCTAGAATGAGTAGAATGCTTAAACACTTGTCGATAGAATCAGGCCTAGTGGACGTTTGGAGAAGCAGATTCCCTAAAGGTAGAGATTTTACTTTCTACTCGCACAGACATTCATCTTATTCAAGAATTGATTTCTTTACACCCAAAGCAGAACTACACAGGATAGAAGACATAAAGATCTTACCAATTACTCTATCTGATCATGCACCTCTTATCATGGAACATAGGTCACAGGCCAAAAACCAAACAATGGAGATTAAATACATCACTTCTAAATGATGAGGAATTTATCACATTTGTAACAACTGAACTAAAGTATTACCAAGAAACTAACGACTCGCCTGAAATATCACCTCTCATCCTATGGGACTGTGCTAAGGCATACATTAGAGGTCGCATTATCTCATACGCGAGCGCGAAAAAAAAGAATAGAGAAGCAAAACAAGGAGAATTATAGGATAAAATAAGGCTGCTTGAACAACAGCATAAAAGAACACCAACCTCCAATCTACTTAATGCTCTCAAACAAGCACGCAGGGATCTAAATAGCCTAATCACTGAAAAGATAGAGGGCAATTTAAGGTTTACCAACCAAAAATATTATGAAAATGGAAACAGAGCAAGTAGATTATTAGCACTAAGACTAAAAAAACAACAATCATCGAATATAGTACAGAAATTAAAAACTCATAACTCGACACGCACAAAACCTGATGAAATCTCAAGGTCTTTTGCAGAATTTTATAAATCTCTTTACAAAAATACGGACACCTGCACAGATGATAATGAATTGACAGCATTTCTGAAAGACATCAAACTAAAAGAGCTATCTGAGCCTATGGCAAAAGAACTAGATGAACCAATTGAAGAATGGGAAATACAAGAAGTGATCTCTACACTAAAAAACAATAAAAGTCCTGGACCGGATGGGTTTAGTAATGAATTCTATAAAACATTTAAAGAGACAGTATGTCCCTTATTGCTAAAAGCATACCACCATACATTGCAATCTGGAACCACGGCCCCCTCATGGAGGGACGCAACAATAGTTGTAATACATAAAGAGGGCAAGGAAGGACCCCACCCAATGCCAATCATACAGACCCATCTCACTTGTATGCACCGACCTACGTATATTAACAGCCATCCTAGCAAGACACACAAGTTATCCACCCCGATCAGACCGGGTTTATAAAGGGAAGATACTACGGGGACAACATAAGAAGATTACTAAATATTATGACTCACCCAAAAGTTAAGGAGGAAGAAGCAATGATATTATCCCTCGATGCCCAGAAGACATTCGATCGAGTATCTTGGCAATACCTATTTCAAACTCTAAAACGACTCAAATTTGGCCCCAATTTTATAAAATGGATTCAAACACTATATTCAAATTCACAAGCTGCTGTAAAAGTGAATGGATTTCTGTCGGACCGATTTACTCTAGAACGGGGTTGCAGGCAGGGGTGCTCTTTGTCGCCCCTGCTGTTTGATATCAGTATTGAACCACTGGCACAGCTCATTAGAGACAACGACAACATAAAGGGACTGACAATAAATGAGGAACAACATAAATTATCATTGTATGCAGATGACGTGCCTCTTTATCTAACTGAACCTGCAACAACAATCCCACACCTAAAAGATCTTATTTCTAACTATGGGTACTTCTCGGGTTATAAAGTAAATGTTGATAAAACAATGGCTATGGACATAGGAGGTAGAATTCCAAGTGATGCAAATTACAAAAGCATAATCCAAAATATCAGTAAAGATCTAGACCGCTGGTCAACACTTCCCCTGTCTCTATTGGGCCGTATTGAGAGTGTACGCATGAATGTGCTGCCTAGGCTTCTATACCTGTTCCAGATGCTACCCATCGATATCCCCAAATCCACATTTGAAAAGTGGGATAGACTCATCTCAAAATTCATATGGCAAGGAAGGCGCCCAAGAATCAGACTTAAAACACTACAACTATCTAAACCATATGGCGGGCTGAAACTCCCAAACCTAAGAGTCTGTGGACTCCACCTCAATCTCCTGAGATTGCAAACACATCATTGGTGATAAATTCTGTTGGCATGCACCTCATAATTTGTAAATGTTAATTATTTATGTATTTTCCATATTGCAGTGTTTTAAATTGTGTGTATTTTACCTGAGGCTCTCGTTCTGTGTCTGGGACAGCACTGTCTGTGGACTCCACCTCAATCTCCTGAAATTACAAATAAATCATTTGTGATTAATTGTGTTGGGTTTACCTATATTTGTATGGCATATGTTACATATATTACATGACAGACAATGTATTTGCAGTCTCTGAACAAAGTGTGTTGTACCTGAAGCTCCAGCTCTGTTTCTGTGACTGAGGTTCCTGCCAGCTGAGGGTAGATGTGCCTGGCCCAAAAACGGCTGATGGTGTCCACTGCCTTACAAATAAAATCTTCATCTTGATGGACACGGAAGATGACCGTTTGCTTCGGGGTCCAGGTGATGAAGTCTGCATAGGTTGTTTTGCACACATACATCTGCATCTGCACCTGTAAAATAAAAGGACAGCATAGCTCTACCACCCTACAATCACCAAAACTGCCACAAACACAGAAAATGAAATTCCTTGTGAAGTGTTATGTATTGTATTACCTGGGTGTAGTAGCTGTGGTTGGTCCTCAGCGACAACAAAGTGTCCAGATGTCCTGTCTTGTCTGTGGGCCAGTGATCAGGTGAAATATCACTGGCCCATTTCAAGGGACACTTTGCCTCAACCACTCCTTTCCCACAGCAATCACATGATATGTATGCATCACAGCTTACACCAATGTAGGGCTTCTCTTTGCACACTCGGAAGCCTGCCCTCCCAATCTTGAGGCTCTTGTGGGCTGTATATACCTCACTCGATAAGGTGATTGCAGTTTGTGCTGTGAATGTTGTTGTTAGGCCTAGGGCATACTTATATGTTTCGATGGCCTCCTTTTCATGTTCCCTACCCCAAACTATGCCTGGAGTTGTCAGACGGTTTTGCAGAGACCCTTTCTGCACAATATCTCTCAGAAGTGATTTTGAGGGTTTCTCAAGAGGTGTGTGTAGTACCCTGTGCGCAGATGTGCCTGTCACCCTCCCAACTCTTTGCAGGTGCCAAGTTGAACATTCTGCCTGGTCTTTAGTTTCTTCCTCTATTGCCAGTACTTGGTCATCAGAAAACCCTAACAGATTTTCATACCATGGCATTGGCCTGAAAAGAGTCCGCATATCCATTAAAAGTGCTGAGACCAACACCAACAGTGCTCCAGTGGCAGACAACATATCAAGGAACTGTTTTTGATGTTGTTCTTTTGCCTTCGGAACTACCCCACACTTTTTTCTAACAGCCCTCTTTCTTTTTGCCTTGTCTGTGTAGAATTTAATGTCCTTCACCATGTCTGCCTCCACCTTTTTGGTACAGACTTTATTCCAGGCACAGGCGATGCTGGTTGGTGCCGTCCTTGTGTAGCCAAGGCGGACAGATGCCTCTAACTTAAAAAGAAGTGCCCCGACGTGGGAACAACTTTCTCCCAGTCTAGAATAAAATAGAATACAATGAGCATTTATTTTCTTCTGAAAGAATTTGATATGGCATTGAGATTAAAACTGTTATGTTATGCAGTCAGCTTACCCTGCCATGCAATCACAGTGAGCTGCTTTAACCTCTCCAGTACTCTTAGCAGCAACCCAAGTGCTGTGGGATTTATCAGTGACCCTCCATGATGGCTTGACCTGGGTCTTGAAAACGGTGATGTCAGCAGAGGGTTTGTGGTGCAGTACCACATCCACCCAGCCACTGGTGAAGAACTTGTGTGCTTCCAGGGATTTGTAGTTCTTCATTTGACTTGCCGTGTAAATCCCTAGATGAGTGTTACATTAGTTTTCTTAAGATAGGATCATTAATAAATCTGTTCAATGGGCATAGATGATGCATTTGCCAAAGTGATGAACTGTTAATCAGTATTTAGCCTGTATGGTATATATAGTATATGTATGTATACATGTGTATACAGTATATATATAAAGACGTTATAGCTAGCTAGCTATGAGTTATCCTCAAAATAATGAACAGCAAGCTAGGTCCTAAACTAGGGCCGGTGGAAGAGGGCAAGTGTCACATTGTACAGACTACCAAAACAGAAAAATAAAATCTTAACGACAGCAAAAGTGAAAGATGTCAGAAATGCATTACCTGGAGATTCAATAAGGTAATTGTATATGTCAGGATATGACACCTCAGGCCATTGGGTCGGGTCGTTCATCAACATGGATGGAGGCAGACTGAAAGGACACACGTTGCCTATTTCATTAATTTTCTCCATAACGACGTCGATCATTGATCGGCAACGACACTATATAATTGTTTGCCTGATTGGCCATCGGATTTGCGATCCTAATATCTAAAAAACAATACGGCTTTCTTATTTTATCGGATTAAAGCAAAAACCACAAATTCCCATTGACCGCCATTCAAACTTCTACACTTCTCGCACCCAACAGGGGACGTGATCGTCCTGATGACAGGGAGATGACGTATGACTGCTCTGGAGGCAGACTGAAAGGACACACTGCCTATTTCATTACTTTTCTCCATATAACAACGTCGATCATTGATCGGAAACCACACTATATAATAGTTTGCCTAACTGGCCATCGGATTTGTGCATCTAATATCTAAAAAGCAATACGGTTTTTTTATTGTATCGGATTAAAGTTGCAAAAACCAGAAATTCCCATTGACCGCCATTCAAACTTCTACTCTTCTATCACCCAAAAAGGGGCGTGCTCGTTCTGATGACAGGGAGATGACGCGCAATTGCTCTGATGAATGATATCTTTAATTAAGTATTAATCCATGTCAGACCTTCAGACAATCACTCGCACACAATCCGTGACAAGTGAGACTGCAGACAAATTCATTAATTGTAAAACTCAGTGACCATGACTTGGTTTGAATCCAAGTATTCTGTGTAGTAGTACCCTTGTCAAGACTATTAACCCTCTGAGCTTAAGTCTGGACATTAAACTCAAGAGCTGATAGTCTTCAAGTCTCAAGCAAGTTTATTCATCAAACTAAAGTTGTGTAGTCAAGCACAGAAGCCGCCATCAAATAAGAAATATTACCAAAACATGTCTGGATACTTTTTTTTTATTGTGAAGTTTTTAAAAACAAGCAGTAAAAAGTAAAAAAAAGAAAAGAAAGAAAAACAGCATACAATATACAACATGACTCCTTGGAACATGGAGAAAACAAATAACGTAAAAGGCTTCCCTCCTGACGATCCAGTCCGCTTTTGAAGTCAGAACGGGTGGGGTGGGGGTGGGGGGGGGGCCTCTGTGCAACACAAGGCACAGGACTGAACAGCCAAAACAAAAGACACAGTACCATCATAGATAGTGTAACACACAGACACACGCATACACACACACATTCATACAGTACACAGACAAGCTTCACCCTCACACACACACAAACCCAGGCTCATCCCTAGGGAACAGAAGAGGGGGGCAGAAAATTAGCCTGCTACTTTAACACTGGGAATGTTTAAACAGAACTAGAGATTAAAAAAAAGGAGAAAAAAAAGCCTAAAAGCAAAAAAATATCCTTTTGCTTGCAAATAAAAAAAAAACTTCTTTTTCTTATCTTTTTTTATTTTTATTATTTTTTTTATACAAACTGATGCTCAATATTAGAAGAAGTAATACTCAAAGAACTGTTAGACAACCGTTTTTTTTTTCCTCGTGAGAAAGAAAAACCAAACTAGAGAAGTGCGAGTTCGTGTATGTATTTTACAGATGGGGCGGAGGGGGGGTGTTAGCAAGTGATTGAGCACTCACTTTCCATAGCTTTTCTTTTTCTGAGAATCTTCCATGTCCTCTGATGTCACTTTTGGGGGGGTCAGGGGGGTGTTGGTGGTGGGATTGGTGGAGGGCGGGCGGGGGACAAAAAGAAAAACAACCATGGTTGCTTTCAATTTTTTTCATAAAAAAAAGGGAGGGAGGGTGTTAAGACGGGTAGGGGGGGGGGGGGACAGGATACAGCCCCGATGGGCAGGAGGGTTTCGCTTCAATCAAAACCACAAAAAAAAAAGATAATCTTTTTTTTTTCTTTTTGTTGAAAGACCGAAAACAAAAAACATTTAAAAAGTCCAGTCCTCTGGCTGAGGGTGCAGCAGGGAGGCCTCCCCGTCTGGAGACTGGTGCCGTCCGGTTCACTGGGCCTGGAACACACGGGGCAACAGTCAGAACCAACAGCCATAGGGCAAGGTGTGTGTGTGTGTGTATTTGTTGTTTGTTTCTGTTGGCCTTACTATGGAGTGGCTGTGGCTGGCTGTGTCTTCGGGTCTTACTCTGTGTGTTAGTGGTTTTACTTGTTTTGTGTGTGTGTGTGTATTAGCGGTTTTACTTGCTGTGTGTGTGTGTATGTGTGTGTGTGTTGTTTTATTGGCTGTGTGTGTATTAGCGGTTTTTCTTGATCTGTGTGTGTGTGTGTGAGTGTGTCCTACCTGCTGTCCCTGCTGTGGGGTGGCAGCCTGTGTGTGTGTGTGTGT
This sequence comes from Nansenia antarctica, assembly GCF_963989245.1. Lineage (NCBI taxonomy): Eukaryota > Metazoa > Chordata > Actinopteri > Argentiniformes > Microstomatidae > Nansenia > Nansenia antarctica. The sequence continues at coordinate 28,077,526 of NC_137675.1, read as the reverse complement.
GTGTGTGTGTCCTACCTGCTGTCCCTGCTGTGGGGTGGCAGCCTCTGTGTGTGTGTGTGTGTGTGTGTGTCCTACCTGCTGTCGGGTGGCTGTGTGTGTGTGTGTGTGTGTGTGTGTGTGTGTGTGTGTCTTACCTGCTGTCCCTGCTGTGGGGTGGCAGCCTGCCCCGGGGCCTGTCCTGGCTGGCCGTAGTAGGCGGCCTGCTGCCTGTAGTACTCAGCCCAGGCCGCGCTGTAGTCCTGCTGCCCCCCCGCCGCCGCCGCCGCTGCTGCTGGGGCCGGGGCCGCCGCCGCTGGGGCCCCCGCTCCCCCACCACCAGCCTGGCCTGGAGACAGAGAGAGAGAGGGGGGGGTCAGTGGAAGTGGTAATAAACAAACTGCTGGAACGCCTTAACTTCCCCTCAGGGATCAATAAAGTACCTGCCTGACTGTCTGTCTATCCGTCAATCTATTTATCTAAGCTAAGCCTGGTTAATTGTTTCCAGGGAGGGTGGGGGGGGTACAGTGGAAGTGGCTGGGCGACTGTGGCTCAGAAGGAAGATCGCAAAGGTCGGCGGTGGTCCTTGGGCAAGACACTGAACCTGCTGTAACGCCTTAACCTTCCCTCAGGGATCAATAAAGTGCCTGCCTGCCTACCTGCCTACCTATCTGCCTGTCTGTCTGTCTATCCAAGCTAACCCTGGGGAAGTGTTTCCAGACACAAATGACACACGTGACTGACAGGTGCTTTTGTTCTCCTGCTGACCATCGTCATGTGACGGGGGCTGGTGAGAGGTGGACCAAGTCAGCACGGTAATTTTTCAGTTTTAATTGAATAGATTACGAAAGTACAAACTGGAAGCAATCAAATGATGTGAAAATAGTTAAAGAAGATTATTATAAGCTTATTTGGATGCTGGTACACCTCAACTCAACTAGCAGAGAATATCGCTCTGAAGCTAAACAGACAAACACACTGTTCTTCAGACTGAGCTCCATTGCGCTAGCTAGCTAGCGAACAACAAAGAACATCGTGCTAGCTGGATATCTGCTCTGCATGTTAAGTACATCATGCTAATAGAACTTAGAACATGCTAAAAACACGCAACGAGATGATCAGTCATTCACAGTCCCTGAACATATACAAGACGTGCATCTCCAACTCAGTGTCGTACAAATTGCAGAACGTGTAAAGGCAGATGATAGTGGTGTGAATCACGTATCGAGAAATGAGCCTATACTGTTATATTGAAGGGCTCAACATTTTTTAAATTATTTTTTTTATTAAAAAAACGTTTTCCCCCTTCAATTTGTCGTTCGTCTCGCTCTTATCCAGATCAACACGCATGCGCTGTTGTTTTCCTATGGACAGCCTCGATGCGTAGTTTCTAACCGGAGCGAAACCACCCTTTTCAAGCGGAGCATCCGTTTGCGTAGCGAATTCTATCCTAAATTCCGATTCCAAGTGAAGCAAATGTTCTAGTGAGAACACACCCTAAAAGAGTGGTCCTCACCAACGTCAGGACTCAGGAAAACCTCTCTTCAGTGTGATGTTGTGGTCAGACAGTCTGGAGCCACACAACTAGGCTCTTCCATCCAACATACATTTACATTTTAAGCATTTAGCAGACGCTTTTATCCAAAGTGTCTTACAATTCCAGATTACAGGGGACAGTCTCCCTGGAGTAATTTAGGGCTTAAGTGCTTTACTCGAGGGCACCACTCAAGGGTGGTGCTCCCAGGTAGGTGGGATTTGAACTCATGACCTTCTGATCTTCTCAGTCCAACTCACTACCATCACATAACACACTAGGCCACCACTACCCCCCAGACAACTAGGCTCCCCCCCCCCCCATGGAAGCAGACTCCAGCTCCTCACCCATCTTCTTGGAGTATTCCTCCCAGGTCTTGGAGGGATTTGAACTCATGATCTTCTGATCACCAGTCCAACAACTCGCATTAGGCCACCCCCCCTCCCAGACAACTAGGCTCCACCCACCCCCCTCCCAGACAACTAGGCTCCCCCCCCCCCCCCCCCCCATGGAAGCAGCCTCCCGCTCCTCACCCATCTTCTTGTAGTACTCCTCCCAGGCCTTGGTGTAGTCCGGCTGGCCCCCGGGGTTCTGGGCGGCCTGGGCCTGGTCCGCGGGGGCCGGGGCTGCTGCCGCTGGGGCCTGGCCGGGCATGGCGCTCCCTGGCTGCTGCTGGTAGTACTGCGCGTAGTAGGCCGCCCACGCCGCGTTGGGGTCCGCCGCCCCCTTGTCTGGTGGGGGGAGGGAGGGAGGGAAGGAGGGGAGAGGAGTGGTTAAAGAGGGTCAGGAGGGGTAACCATGGAAACAATGAAATCGGTTGGGGAGGGGAATATGTCTAGCAGAGGTTGAAACCAGCTGATCTAAGCCGTGTGTGTGTGTAGACTTACTGGGGTCGTGGGGTCCGGGGGCCTGCCACTGCTGGTAGGTGTTGCCCCAGCCTTGGGGGGCGCCGTACTGGTGACCGCCGGGGGGGCCGCCACTGTAGAGGGGGGGAAAGGAGGGAGTTAGAAACTGTCTTCAAGAGGTGTAGTCTGGGGGTGAGCACACCAATAGTGTAAAGAGGTGCATCCTCTCCTCCTCCTCCTCCTCCCCATCAGTGAGGAAACCACCCATGGACTGTTGGCACGCTTCAGTTTTATCAATCGATTTTAACGGCACCGATAAACAAACACTGGTGCCAGACTCCACTAGACTCCAGCCCAGCAGTAGGGGTGTAACGATACATCGATTCACATCGATTCATTGACTAACGATAGGGCTGCACGATTTGGGGGAAAAAAATCGAATTGCGATTATTTGAACAGATATCGCGATTGCGATTAATTTGCGTTTATTATTTTTTTAAATAGCAAAGAAAAAAAAAGGGAGTTTTTGTAAAGTGTGGCCATATCTCCGGCTAGGAAGGTCGTATCAACGTGCAGTTTGTTTGTACGTCTTCAGGGGACTTAGAGGCTCCCTCCTCTAGCACCCCCACAGCCCGAGCTACGAGTGAAAGAACTAAACTTACATTGGGTTGCTTTAAAGTTGGGTTGCTTTAAAATCAAGCTTCAGATTAAAACATGTGATGGAGCATTACTAACCTGACTCAGGTGGTTTGTTTCACACAACCATCTAGGAAAGCTTCATTGGAAGCTGTTTGGAAAAGGGCAGGTACTTTCAACAAATACTTGGCAGGTGATTGGATGAATCTGTCTATCACCTTCTATCATGGGCTAATTTCAGAGAGCATTACCACATGATACCATCAAACTGTTAACTGCTCTTATGCCATCAAACTGTTCTAATGCAAGGATGAGAACTTAAAAGATATGAATTGGAACAACATATTTATGTATGTTTTTTTTTAAACAGCTGCCATTTTGTTTCTCTCAAGTGTCCATTTCTTTTGAACAATTCCAATATGAAAATAAAATAGGACCTTTCTACAAACAAGGTTATTTAATTATGGCTCAGGAGCAGCATCTAAATATTGCACATACTGCAATCAAGTTAAATAAAGTGCTAATAAAAATGTCCAGTAAAAAAGAATAGGTCCTTTCTGTAAACATTGAAATAGAAAAAAAAAAAAAAAAAAAAAAAAAGCGCAGGCAAATCGCAGGCATTGCGATTAGCTAATCGCATCATTTCAAATCGCGATTTCGATTTCAAATCGATTAATCGTGCAGCCCTAACTAACGATCTGATTACATTGACGCAATGTAAAAACATCGATCTATATCGTCATCTTAAAGATACACCTTTATTTTGAAATGGCACATTCTGCGTGACTGTCACCATTTCCGTGCAGCGCGCGACTAGCAGACGTTTACACTCTCTGCTCGGTTGGGAAAACTCATCATGTTGACTGACGCTGGCTGCGTTCGTCAAACACGCTCTGGAAATCTGATCAGCACTCGCGGAACGCCTCTTGTCCAATCAAATGACTTGACGTTGAACCCAGTGTTGCGCTCCGGCGCTCTCAGAGCGAGTTGACGAACGCAGCCCACATGTTACTGACGCTGTCAGCCAGTCAAACGCGGACTCCCAAACCCCACCTCTCCTCTCCTCTCTGCTCTGAGCGGTCCTTCCAAACCCACGTTGCGCTAGCCTGCCTAGCTTAGTTAGCTAACGTTAGCTACAATAACTTTGCGAATAAAACAAACAAGCACCGTGTGTTCCTCACAGCCCACCACAGGGACACACATCTACCTCCACGTCCACTGGGCTGCTACAGGCCAACTAGCCGCAGAGACACACATATTCACAACACTGCATGCTAACAGAAGTTAAGCTAAAGCAGCTAACGTGTGTTTTTTGGGGGGGCATGGTAGGGTCGGGGAGGGGATACAACTTACACACAAACAGACACACACACACGCACACAACATGATATCGCGTCATATCGATCATATCGTCATATCGATCTTGAATCGAATCGAAATCGTATCGTGACTGACATTGTGATATCGTCAAACATTGTATCGTCATACAAACAAATCGATATAATATCGTATCGTGATGAAGCTGGTGATTTACACCCCTACCCAGCAGGGGGCAGCAAAGCACCAAACGTTAGATTTACGACCACTTACTCAAATTCACAGAATAGACAGATAAATAGATAGATATAGATAAAATGATGCCTGAATTTCCCCTCGGGGATCGATAAAGTACCCATGTACTGCTTACCACTCCATTCTACCACAGAAGATGGGTTTGATATGAGCTGAGGGAGGGAGGGGGATGTACTTACTGTGGGGGACCCCCAGGGCCTGCGTTGTAGGGGTTGGGGTTATAGGGCCCCATGGGACCTCCAGGGCCGGGACCCCCAGGGCCAGGGCCCACCGGACACAGCGGAGCCTGAGAGAGAGAGACAGGGTCGGGGGGGAGAGAGAGTCAGACACGGCCCCTAAGATGGACTGCTGCAGACATTCAAGCACCAGAGAAATTCTCAGTTTTTCATATTCAAAATTCCACTCAATTCCACTATGGTGGGCCACCAGTCTAGGTAATTAACAGGAAACCCTGGTGTGTGTGTGTAAGCGTGTGTGTGTGTAAGCGTGACTGTGACTGTGTGTAAGCGTGACAGTGTGTGGGTGTGTGTGTGTGTGTAAGCATGACTGTGAGTGTGTGTGTAAGCGTGACTGTGAGTGTGTAAGTGTGTGTAAGCGTGACTGTGTGTGTGTGTGTGTGTAAGCGTGACTAAGTGTGTGTGTGTATGTGTATGTGTAAGCGTGACTGTGTGTGTGAGTGTATGTGTAAGCATGACTGTGAGTGTGTCTCTCTCTGTCCCCCCCCTACCTCGATCTTGTCCTCTATGAGCTGCTTGGCATGGTCGATCTGCTGGGGGGACCCCCGGATGATGAACAGCTTGAAGTTGGGGTCTCCGTTGGGGGGAGGCTGGCGGGAGATCTCCACGAACGCCCCCGTCTGCTGGTTGATGGCCTTCACGTTCTCCCCGCCCCGGCCAATCACAAGGCCGCATTTGTGGGCGGGGATGGAGAAGGTCACCTCCCCTCCGGGGGGGCCGCCGCCCCAGTTGCCCTGGCCCCGCCCTCGGCCGCGCCCACCACCTCCGCCTCCACCCCCTCCCGGGGACATGCCGGTGCCTGGCGGACCTGGGGGTCCCTGTTGGGGGCGGGGGACGACACGGTATCAGGACACGGTTCACCTAGCCTACACGGTCTGTTAGCTAGCTACTATAGATAGATACATACATAGACAGAGAGATACTAGGGGTGCAACGGTTCAGTTGGCCCACGGTTCGGTATGAACCTCGGTTTCTGGGTCACGGTTTCGGTACGTGTTTTGTGCGTAAGGAGAAAAAAAATGCTAGTATTTATTTACAAACTGTCACTTTACTTTATTTTGCATATACCGGTACTTATACAAATAAATACTTGTTTAGAAGTGCCTCCTAGGCTTGACTACTGGTACCAGTGTTTCCCCTAGGTTTGCTGCCTTGGGAGGGTGGCATGGATCCTCCAACCCCCCCCGCCCCGTTGTGAAATGTTAATTTCTCCTCACCCCCGCTCTTAGTAACAGAACAAGTTATCTCTGTAATATCATAATATCAATTATGTGACTAGAACAAATATGATAATTTATAGACTTTATTGTTGAGCCACAAAGCCATCACTTATTTTTATTAATTGTTTTACTGTTTTGACACTAACAATCTTGACTTCACTATCTGTCCACTTTCTCACCTGGTTCCTCTCTCTCTCTCTCTCTCTCTCTCTCTCTCTCTCTCTCTCTCTCTCTCTCTCTCTCTCTCTCTCTCTCTCTCTCTCTCTCTCTCTCTCTCTCTCTCTCTCTCTCTCTCTCTCTCTCTCTCTCTCTCTCTCTCTCTCTCTCTCTCTCTCTCTTCTCTCTCTCTCTCTCTCTCTCTCTCTCTCTCTCTCTCTCTCTCTCTCTCTCTCTCTCTCTCTCTCTCTCTCTCTCTCTCTCTCTCTCTCTCTCTCTCTCTCTCTCTCTCTCTCTCTCTCTGTCTCTGTGTCTCTCTCTCTCTCTCTCTCTCTCTCTCTCTCTCTCTCATCTCCATCCTCCTCTCTCTCTCTCTCTCTGTGTCATCTCCATCCTCCTCTCTCCCTCTTTGCACTGACATTAATTAATTAATTTAATTTTGCCATTTAGCAGACGCTTTTATCCAAAGCGACTTACAATTACGAATTACAGGGACATTCCCCCTGGAGTAACTGAGGGCTAAGTGCCTTACCCAAGGGCACACTAGTAGTGGTGTGGCTTCAGGCGGGATTTGAACTCACAACCTTCCGATCACAAGTCCAACTCACTATCCACTAGACCACCACTACCCCCCCTGACAATCACACACAAACATATGTGACAGGGTCTGGTTAAAAAGTCTGCAAGTCTGGCAACATCATTTTTCAGTTTTTTTACTACCTTTCATTATCTACCTGTCATCTGTCAGTGATGACATGCTGACATGTTTAAATAGCAAAAATGTTTAGCTAATTCAAGATTCATGTTTTTTTATTGCCATGTGTGTCAAACGTTTATGACATCCTATTACAAGTAATGAAGGGGGGTGCTGAGGGTGCTGCACCAGAACCATAGGTTCTCAAGGCTACTTGTGGTCTTGATTACCTGTCCACTTTCTCACCTGGTTCTTGCTGTCTCTTTGGTGTGCTGACTCCATCCTGCTCTCTCTCCTCCTCCTCTCCCTCTCTATCCTCCTCTCTCCCTCTTTTGCTGTCCACCGAAAGGCAAACATAACAACCAGAATATGTATAATCTAATAAGAGGTATACATTTATCCATATCAATGTATAACATCATTCTAATTGTATATTGGGTTGCTGTGGGCAATGCAGTCAGATAATGTCATTTTGACTTGACTCTCACCTGAAAAACAATCTTATGTCCATCTATGGAAAAACAGACATTTCCAATGAGTGAGGGTTTGTTCCAATGCTTCAAGCACCCCTAAAAAGCGTCTAAAATCGTCCATATCGCCAGATTCGGGTTTGGGTGCGTTTAATAAACGCGGGAAGTTAGCCTGCTTGTCAGAGGTTTGGGGTCTACGTTAGGGCTGCACGATTAATCGATTTTAAATCGAAATCGCGATTTGAAATGACGCGATTAGCTAATCGCAAAGCCTGCGATTTGCCTGTGTGTTTTTTTTTTTTTTTTGCCATTTATAGCAGACGCTTTTTTAATCCAAAGCGATTTACAATTACGAATTACAGGGACATTCCCCCTGGAGTAACTGAGGGCTAAGTGCCTTACTCAAGGGCACACTAGTAGTGGTGTGGTTTCAGGCGGGATTTGAACTCACAACCTTCCGATCACAAGCCCAACTCACTATGTGTTTCTCAACCTCTCCTCGGGGCGCCCCAGCCGCTCCACAGATTTGATCTGTTCCACCACCAGCACACCTGATTCAACTAATCAAGTCCAAATCATAATTGCTTTGGACTTGATTAGTTGAATCAGGTGTGCTGGTGGTGGAACAGATCAAATATGTGGAGCGGCTGGGGCGCCCCGAGGAGAGGGTTGAGAAACACCACTACCCGTATGGGATACGTCATACAGCGCGTCGGATTCAACGTCAATGAACGTCAACGTCAATGAACGTAAAAAAAAAAGACACTTGTTGAGAGAAACAAAATGGTGTTGCTGTTTAAAAAAAACATAAATAAATATGTTGTCCCAATTCATATCTTTTAAGTTCTCATCCTTGCATTAGAATTAGAGCAGTTAATAGTTTGATGGTATCATGTGGTAATGCTCTCTGAAAATAGGTGATAGATAGATTCATCCAATCACCTGCCAAGTATTTGTTGAAAGTACCTGCCCTTTTCCAAACAGCTTCCAATGAAGCTTTCCTAGATGGTTGTGTGAAACAAACCACCTGAGTCAGGTTAGTAATGCTCCATCACATGTTTTAATCTGAAGCTTGATTTTAAAGCAACCCAACTTTAAAGCAACCCAATGTAAGTTTAGTTCTTTCACTCGTAGCTCGGTCTGTGGGGGTGCTAGAGGAGGGAGCCTCTAAGTCCCCTGAAGACGTACAAACAAACTGCACGTTGATACGACCTTCCTAGCCGGAGATATGGCCATATTGCTATTTAAAAAATAAAAAAAAACGCAAATTAATCGCAATCGCGATATCTGTTCAAATAATCGCAATTCGATTTTCCCCCCAAATCGTGCAGCCCTAGTCTACGTCCATCCATTACTAAAACTATTATTGTTGGCCTTTATTTGCACTTACAGTAGAGACGAATGGCTTGTTTGAGATTAGCACGTCAGAGCGTGTGTGGAGGGAGCTGAGCCCCGCCCTTCGTGAAACGAGGAGACAAGCGGACAAGCGTGGCAGCAAAACGCACCGAGGAGAAACATATTAAATGAGGGTGCACATAAATTAGGCAAATGACACAGAATAAACATTTTGACCACAAACATATTTCGGCCATATACAACTGGGAGAAAAATATTATTATAAAAAAAATAATAATCATGAACCGAATTGACATTGAACATTTTTCTTGCGGGGGCGGCCCGCCCCCCCAAGGCAATGGTAGGGGAAACACTGGGTACTGAAGAGGAAGAATTCAATGTAAAAGTGCACTTTAGGCTTGACAGGTCGACCATATGCGCATATTGTTAACCGAAATGACCCTACAACCGGATTTGTAGAACTCCTGGGCTTCCTCAAACTGTTGCCATGTTCTCAACTCCGCTCGCCATGAACAAACATTTGAACAAGTTACAGAAACAACTGCGTTCCAGACAAACTCGACCTCCGACTTTCAATGGAACGCATCATAAACCGAAAACCCGACAATTCACTAGTGTGTATTGAGCCGTGGATGGCGAACCGTGCAGTTCAATATAAAACCGTGAACCGTTGCACCACTACTAGATACATCAATAGATCAATAATTTATTGGTCTCCGTGGGGAAATTAAGAAGCTCCCACCACAACAGCAGCAACAAAATAAAGAGACAATTGAATAATAATATAATAAAAGAACAAATAGACAAATACAAAAGCTCTAAATAGAAAGAGACATTATCAGTGTCAACAGTCCAGTATGAATTGACGCCAGCCTGACCCCGCCTCATGCGTACAACCTGACCCCTGACCCCCCATAGGTACCCCCTGCCCCCCCTCCTCTCCCCCCCATACGTACCCCCTGCCCCCCCTCCTCTCGGACGCGGATGCTCTGCAGCAGCTCGTTGATGATGGAGGCGGCGTGCTCACAGCGGTCTGGGGGGCCCATGATGTGGGCGATCTTATCAGGACCCGCTCCCTCTTCTACAGAGAGAGAACAGGGGGATGGGAAGGAGGGATGGAGAGAGAGAGAAGGGGGAGAGAGAAAGGGGAGAAAAGAGGCAGAAAGAGAGGCAGAGACGGAGATGTAGATAGAAAGAGAGTCACCATGATGATCACGTCAACCAAAGGAAGGTTTGAGTCACATGTCTGAGTCTCTTAATAGATACCGTACCCTCATCTGAGAGAGAGAGAGAGAGAGGGGGGGGGGGGGGGGGGGAGGAGAGCAAGAGAGATGGAGGGAGGGAGGGGGGACAAAGAGCAAGGGTTACCATACAGATCATCATTTCAACAACATTTTCAAGTTAAGCCCAGGGGTTTATGATGAAGGTTGTTGCCCTAGATCATCGTTTCTGGGGGCGTTCAGACAACATCGGGGGGCGCTGGAACAGATATTTTAAAAAGGGGGGCGTTGAGGTGTTCTTGGGGGGCGTTCGCGCATTAAGTATTTTTCTCATGAAAAACAGCTGTCAGCAGTGTTGTTACGGGTACGTTCGTAAATGCACGAACGGTCATTTCGCTCGGACAAACCGTCTTTTTAGTCAGAGCACCCATCTCTGAGCGCTCCCAGAGCGCAGTGTTCTGAACTTGGCCGGGCTCTGTGACGCAGACACACGTAGCGCGGGGCCCACATTTTTTTTAAAGTGAGTGTCAACAAGAAGATGAAGCTAAAAACTCAGCTAGCAAAGGCAGAGTTTTTGATAGTTTCCAATGTGTCGGGGTAAGCTGCATTGTAGAAGAATCTTGACAGTACATGTACAGTGCAGAAATTGCAATACTATGCTAGTCTACGATAGAAAGAACCCCGGTTCATCCCATCTGTAATGTCATGTTTCAACTCTTGCCATCCTTTTCTTGCATAGCACCCGCAAATGAACACGGATAGGAGTGGAATAGGCTATATAACTGTAAATAGTTGATTGTCTTTGGATTTAGCCAGTTGGCGAAGATTTATGAGGAATAGGCTATTTAATTTGTGTTGCTCATCTAACAGCGATAAGGTGTTGTTTAATTTACAGTCTTGTTTAATTTCTATGAGTGTTTTCCTTGTAGGCTATGCTTGAGTGACATGTGTTTCAGTTTGTAGGCTCATTGTAATTGTTGGCTATAAGCAAGAGAGAATATTTCTTATGTTAGTTTTGATACTGAGTCCATGTCCCCGCCGGTGACGTAAGCCTGTCGTGCCAAATACTCCCTCCCCGCGTATACACACTACCCTCTGCGCTTATGCGTTCGCTTCCTTTCAATACAGCTTATTTAATTTAGTTAAAATTAGTGCTAATACCATACCACCATACCAGAACATCACAGCAGGAACAACCTATCTCAAAAAAGCGATCGTATTGTAATAAACCAGTCCGGAAAGTTCTCTGTCGCTTACCAATAATCTAACCTAGAGAAATCAGCTACGAATGTCCCTTCCCCTCGCAGGTTCATTACAGTATATTACATAAATGTATTACTGTTAAGTGTTGTTGTGGATGTTATCCCTAGTGCCATTCTGAGGTTAGCATTGCGATGTGTTCGTCTTAACGTTTACAAACTAAAATATACGATCGCTTTTTAGTGATATGTTGCTCCTCATGTGATGCCCTGGAAACGAACACATAATCACTCCGAACAGCTGTCAACGTCTTTTGTTGCTATAGGAAACCACTACTCTGTCTGCTTGCGATTGATCAGCTGTCAGCAGTGTTATTACAGGTACATTCGTAAATGCACGAACGGTCAGTTCGCTCGGGCAAACCGTCTTTTCAGTCAGAGCACCCATCTCTGAGCGCTCCCAGAGCGCAGAGCTCTGAACTTTGGAACTGTGTTAACAAAGTCTAATAAAAAAATAATAAATGTTAGCATCATAAAACAGTCTGTTTGTATTCTCTGATGTTGTCTGAGTTTGTTTAACACTCATAAACAGCATTTTTATTCACATTCACATGGCTTTTCTGCTCTCTGGTAAACTAATGATAATGATATTCCAACTGCCCAGTTAAATCAAATCCATTATTTGGCATTCAGTGACATGCTTTTTAAATGATATAACACAGAATATTAGTCAACATTAATATTCAGGGAAGAAAAAAAGCCAACTTTTTTTGATGGGGGGCGGTAAGAGACCTGGATAATGGACAGGGGGGCGCTGGCCCAAAAAAGGTTGAGAACCACTGCCCTAGATACTGATATGTTGTGTGTATATGCAGGGCTCGACGTTAAGGCTTGTCCGGGACAAGTGGACTTTCTCCTGCAGTTGTCCGATGGACAACTCCAAATAAAAAAACAAAATCAATGTGTTCATATCCGCAAAAAAAAACAATTCCTCCTTCGGTTGACCGATCGGAAAAGTACAAAATGTATTAACGAGCCAGGCCGCACCTCATCCTCGCTGCCTCCGAGGCCTGGTCCTGGACTAAATCACTCAATGTCAAATCTCAGTCGACGGTGCTTTTTAGACTAGGATTAGGCTTGTGCCCCGCTGGTGAAACCGGCCTTATGATATACTCCCTTGAGTCTAAATGTGACACGTTCTAGTCTTTTGGTCCTAATCATTTCGGCAACCAATCAAAATGTTCCGACTTTTCTTTTGAAACACGGAACTACGTTTCCACACAAAATTCACCCACAAGGGGCTCACCTGGTCTGAACAAGGGGCTCACCTGGTCTGAACAAGGGGCTCACCTGGTTTGAACTGTATCCTGACTCCGGCGTCATTCTGAATCTTCTTGATCATCTCTCCGTTGCGACCAATCACAACTCCCACAGAGTGGCGGGGCACGGGCACCTGAACAATCAGAACGCAATACCGATCAATACAGCGCATGGACCGGTGGAACAAAGATTTACGTAATTCTGCAGTTTGAGCTTAATGGCTTTGGCCGATGCATCTCAAGTCGATTGACTCCCCCTCAATCTCACACACACACAGACATACCACTCACAGATAGGGTACTCACGTCCATGCCTCTTCCTCCGGCCCCCCCGGGTCCTCCTCCTCCTCCTCCTCCTCCCCCTCCTCCGCCTCGTCCAAACTCGTTTCTGTCTCCGAAGCCGGGGTTGTCTCTCTCCCGCAGGATCTCGTTCACCAGCTCCTTGGCTTGCTGGAGGGGGACAGAGAGAGAGAGAGAGCACAACAATATATGTATTAGCAATAACAATAATAATACATGTCATTTAGCTGACGCTTTTATCCAAAGCGACTTACATTGCAGTGAGTGCATACATTTGTCAGTACATATGGTCCCAGGGGGAACCGAACCCACAACCACTTCCAGGCGAGAGGGTTATGTGAGTAAGCAGACAATACAGGACCACGGGTCAGTGTGTGTGTGTGTGGGACAGGTGGTGTGTGTGTGTGTGGGGGACAGGTGGTGTGTGTGTGTGAGTGTGGGGGACAGGTGGTGTGTGTGTGTGTGGGGGACAGGTGGTGTGTGTGTGTGGGGGGGGGGGGGGACAGGTGGTGTGTGTGTGTGTGTGTGGGGGGGGGGGGGCACAGGTGGTGTGTGTGTGTGTGTGGGGGGGGGGGGGACAGGTGGTGTGTGTGTGTGTGTGGGGGACAGGTGGTGTGTGTGTGTGGGGGACAGGTGGTGTGTGTGTGTGGGGGACAGGCGGTGTGTGTGTGGGGGACAGGCGGTGTGTGTGTGTGTGTGTGGGGGACAGGCGGTGTGTGTGTGTGTGTGTGGGGGACAGGTGGTGTGTGTGTGTGTGTGTGGGGGACAGGTGGTGTGTGTGTGTGGGGGGGACAGGTGGTGTGTGTGTGTGTGTGTGGGGGGGGGGGCACAGGTGGTGTGTGTGTGTGTGGGGGGGACAGGTGGTGTGTGTGTGTGGGGGACAGGTGGTGTGTGTGTGGGGGACAGGCGGTGTGTGTGTGTGTGTGTGGGGGACAGGTGGTGTGTGTGTGTGTGTGTGTGTGTGGGGGACAGGCGGTGTGTGTGTGTGTGTGTGGGGGACAGGTGGTGTGTGTGTGTGGGAGGGGACAGGTGGTGTGTGTGTGTGTGTAAGCATACCTGAACTTTGTAGGGATCCCCGATGATGCGCAGTGGCTTGTCCATGTTGGGCGGCTGGGAGCCATCTTGGATGAGGATCATCTTCACGCCGGCACGCTCCTACGGAGAGAGAGGACAAAACACATGTCACAAACAGCTTCAGTCTCACGCATGCATCTGCCTAGAAAAGTGTGTGTGTGCAGGGTCTCTCCACCCACCTCCTCACTAACACACACCCTCCTCTCTTTCGAGACACACACAGTGTCTTACCTGGAGCTGTTTGATGGTCTCTCCACCCTTGCCGATGATGAGGCCGGCCTTGCCGGCGGGGATCATCATCTCCTGCATGGAGCCACTCTGCCCGCCATTGGTCGACTCGTTGAAGGAGGGCGGAGTGCCCCGCCCCCGCGACACTATTTCATCCAGGAACATCTTGGCTTTCCTGATAGGAGAAAGAAAGAGAGAGAGAGAGAAAGAGGGATGGAGAGAAAGAGAACGCACAAGAGAGAGAGAGAATTTGTAACAGCCGTTTATTGGCACAATTCGAAACCACAGCCATTACAGAGAGTCACGACCAGATCTCACACACAAGACAAGCGAAAGAGAGGAGAGAGAAGAAAGAGAGGAGAGAGAAGAAAAAGTGGCAAGGCTTCAGTGGGGAGAGATAAAGGATGATATGGCGAGGGAGGGGAGAGAGATAAAGGATGATATGGCGAGGGAGGGGGGGGAGATAAAGGATGATATAGGGAGGGAGGGTGACTAAGACAGAGGGGGTGGCTGCAGAGCTGCCGTGACAGACAGCAGTGAGGTACAGTTACTCACGCTATGGCCTCAGGGGAGCCCGTGAGGGAGACGCTCCTCTCTGGCATTCCTCCGCTGTCTGGGGGAGAAAACAAACAAACAGAGATGGGGGGGGGTTAGTACAACGTCACGTCTCCGCAGCACTGACTGGTTTAAGATGATAAAGGTCTTAACAGAGGCAGAGCACCTGGCTCACCTGGAGCAATCTGGACCTTGCAGCCCGAGTCCTGCTGGATCTTGTTGATCTGCTCCCCACCACGACCGATGACTGAGTGGGGAAAAGAGACGTTTGGAACCGTTAATACACCCGAAAGGCCAAAGTACGGACTGACAAGATGTACAAAATGGGGGGGGGGGGGGCGGGGGAATACAAGCAGTGCGGACATCACAGTTGGGTGGGACTCGAGTATAAGCCTCTGAGGCGGGAGGAAGCCAAGAGGCACACTGACAGAACAAAGAGGGTACTCCGCCCCCCCCCCGCCTACCCCCCGATGTCCTGTGGTAACATTTGGGGCCTGTGGACATGGCCGATGTCCCGTGGGAACAATCTGAGGTGGGGCTGAACCCTGTCTTAAATTGTGACTTTCAAATCACATCTGTCTGCTACACGTGGTGGAATGGATAAAGTTGTTTGTGTGTGTGTGTGTGTGTGTGTGTGTGTACTCACTGAGCCCGACCATGCCGTCTGGAACTCTGTATTCTTCATTCATAGTGGAGGGCCTGGCACTGCAGAGACAGAACAAAGGGAAAAAGAGCGTGAACGTGTGTGTGTGAGAGAGATTTGGGTGCATCAGAGTCAACATGGAGATCTGAGCGATATAAAAAAGCACCGGCGGGGGTCATGTGACGATGGCTGACTGAAAGACGTGTTTTCGCCGAGCTCCCGCTCTCACACATTTATACTTATATTATTAGCAATTTTATGCACATATTTCAACTTATTTTTTTACTAATACAGTGTTGTGTTAACTGTCAACAAGAAAGAAGTGTCCATCTCTGACAAACTATGTCGAAACAAACGAAAATTCAGCCAAAGAAATGTGCGCAGGCAGCTAGCCATACCCAGGTTGCTAGCCAAACAGCAGACATTAAGGGCCAATCCCAATTCCCTTTTCTACCCCTATGGCTCGTTTTCGAGTGTGACTCGATTCGAAGCAAAGGCCTTCGAACAGAGCCACAAGCAAAATCTACCCCTATGAATTGGGACAGCCCTTCATGACGTCAACAACAGTGGTTTAAATAGACGCGGTACGGGTGACGCGATCTCGCAATGCCTTCTTCAGTTGTGTTTATTTCTGTTGCGTGTGCTATAAGGATCTTTTTTCGTTTGTTATCAACACACTGTAGTGTTTAGACGTTCCTTTTTTAGTCTCTTCCGTCAGCGATGTCTTTTTTGTGGACATCGCAATAATGACAATGAATGACTCCAACCAAAACAACCAGTCCATCAGTAGTCATAAAGCGTTGTCCAAAAATCACGTTACCAAGCGCCTTTCTCAGAACAATTCGTCGTCTAGAATCCAAAAATCAATCCATCATAGTGGTGGTCAAAAACGTAGAAAGAGGATCTCTTGGGGACGCGGCCACATTTGCCCGTGAAGGAGATGACAAATAAGCGGAAACATTTCTCAGTAGAGTCGAACGGTGATAGATCATCATCCTTTACGCGTATCCTTAACTGTAGTTACATTTCGCGTGTCATATGCCATTAGACATGGAAATATGTCAATGCGCGGCTGTCATGCACAAATCAGCTTGTAACGTTAGACACACAGCACACAGCACATCGGCATGATAACGTTTTGTTGTTGTGGTTATAAAGAAAAGGTCTATAATGCATTGAAATGAATGATACAACCCATTAATAATATTACATAATAACAACTGCTCTGATTAGATTGCGGGTGGAAATAGGTCAAAATGCGCATCATGTACAAGTCAGCTGAACGTTTGATAGGTAACTTTACATATGTGTACCATCATCCGCTGTCAAACGCCACAGGTAATAATTGATTTATGATTGTACATCTCTGAAATGCTCGACTGTCATGCAGCGTTGCGTTACTGTAACGTTAGACACAGCACCGACATAAAAGCGATTTTTGGGTTATGCGTGTTATAAATAAAAGGTCTATAATGCATTGTAATGACATTAAACTAAGACAATAAGATGGTTATCATAATTTTCCAAATCTTTATTAATAAGTTATTACAGAGAATTAAAATGACATTTCCGCATTGAATAGAGCGACATAAGATTTCTGTAGATGATTCGCAATGCATCATGGAATCAAGGGGTACGGATTCAAAGCTAGTCTGGTCCTGAAATCGCTCGAAACGAAGTAATAGTTAGCCCTCCCCCTTACCCCTAGCCCTCGATGAAATATGAATTGGGACAGCCTTCGCCCTAAACGTGAACGCGCAAATCGAGCCATAGGGGTGAAAACGAAGGGCTAGGGGTGAATTGGGACGGGGCATAACTCTCCGTTGAAAAACTACGAACCTCCGCTAGCTACAGACACCAAACCATTGATTCGCGAGCTAACTCAAAACTTCAGTGACATTGTGGAAGAAAAGCTATCTAAGATCTCGGGAGTTCTGGACAGAATTTCCACAACCATAGAAGCCCAGTCCACACGCATTACCGAGGCAGAACAACAAGTGTCGGACGTGGAAGACACAGTGAGCGGTTTACAAGCAAGACTCGCCGAAGCCAGGTTTCGAGTTATGTGGGAGCCAATGGGAGCTGATAAGGAAGGTCTGAGCTCCCATGAAAGCAGTAAAATCATACATCTGTGGGGGTCGCTAATAATACATTACCATAACCATTATTTGATCAAAAATGTCAATGTAATGAGTATTATTTATATGATAAATATTCTAAAATAAACACGTTTTCCAAAAGAACTACGCGCACCAGCATTAATCTCCTGTGAATGACAGTATGCCTTTGACTGCCTGCACTTTACCACCAAGACACTATGGGGCGCAGTAGAATATTGTGCAACAGCGGAATATGATCGTTGAGAGCTTGCGAACGTGATTAGTTTTTCTCAATTGCTAAAACACATTTCCCAAAACTTTCCTCCATTTTCCCAAAACTCTAAACACAACACACTTTTCTAAAGCTACATAAACAAAACCACACCTTCTCTCTTCAAAACTCAAACTTTCACACCAAAACAGCTGCTCAAAGCCTATACTCATCATTACAGACTACAACAAAACAACTGAAAACACAATGTTCAGTGTGTGAGAATGTTCTTTTTTTCACAACTGCCAAAGCACATTTTTAGAAACCTTACAGTATCTGTTCTCAGAATATATCACTGTAGAGTATTGGGCATTCATAGATTTGTGTGTTTCATATAAACAGTATGTAAATCTACAGAAAATACAGTATGTACACTACGGTACATGTGGGAAAACGGTACATGCGGGAAAACTAGGGTTAGGTGCTAGGGTGACTTGGTACATTACTGTAACTGTGAACATTCTAAATCTGCTACTGCGACACTTTAATGTAATGAATGTGCAACAAGTATTATGTGCAATATGATAACCCATGTTTACATAAGATTCAGATATAGGAAAAAGTTAGGATATTTATAGCATAGTGTACAGCACAGTGTTGTATGACACATCATTTGAAAGCTTACAATCTGTAGTTTAAGCATATGTAAAAAACAGAAAAATGACTTTGCCCCCTCCTTGATCATTCCACCAGATCGCGTCACATATGTTCATCGAGTCTTCAGAGAGAGGCACACTTCCTCCGACTTTAAATCTGGCCCATATTTCCCTGATTTTGAAGAAGGATAAGCCCCCTGATAACTGTGCTTCGTACAGACCAATACGTTTACTCGGGGTTGATGGTAGATTACTATCTAAACTCCTTGCAAGAAGATTGGAGGAGGTACTGCCCATTCTAATTAAACCGGATCAGACAGGATTTATCAAGAACAGATATTCCTACTCCAACGTTCGACGGCTCCTTAATGTAATACAATTCTCAAAAAAAAGGGTCCTTGCTATTTCATTGGATGCTGAGAAAGCGTTTGATCGAGTGGAGTGGGGGTATCTGTTTGATGTCCTCGACAGGTTTGGATTGGGCTCTGGGTTTACTGACTGGGTTAAACTTATATACAAATCGCCGGCTGCGAGGGTCATGGTAAATGGTTCAGCGTCTGACGTTTTCCCCTTGAGTAGGGGCACACGTCAGGGCTGTCCTATGTCGCCTCTATTATTTGCGTTAGCGCTCTAACCCCTTGCCGAGGCTATTAGGAACCATCAGGGACTGTCAGGTGTCGTATTAGGAGACACTGAATACAGGATTTCGCTCTATGCTGATGATGTATTACTGTTTATTACCGACCCAGAGTGCTCAATACCGGTTTTATTATCAATAATTAATAAATTCGGTCAATTTTCAGGGTACAAAATTAATTATGACAAATCTGAGGCCCTGCCATTAGGTGACTTTGGGGACTGGACGGCTCTTGTCGATTTCCCTTTCAGGTGGTCAACTTCAGGCTTTACTTACCTGGGCATTAGAGTATCAGCGAACATTGACGATTTGTATAAACTAAATTTTACACCAATCCTGACATCAATCAAAAGTGACCTTGACAGGTGGTTTGATCTCCCTCTATCATGGATGGGCAGAATTAGCCTGATTAAGATGAATGTGCTTCCTAGACTATTATACTCAATGCAAATGCTACCGCTTAAGATCAATAGAACAACCATCTTGGATATTGAAAGGTTTCTTTCAAGATTTATATGGCATGGAAAGAAATCTAGGTTGAAAATGAGGACCTTGCAATTGCCTATAGAAAAATGGGGTCAAGCCGTTCCCAATATTCTGTATTATAATTGGGCTTGCCATGCCAGGATAATTTCAGGCTGGCTCAAGCATTTCCTTCATCAAGGAGAGTACCCCGTAGATGCATGGTGTTGTGCCCCCTACTCTTTGCTCAGCCTTATCTCAACTGACATGAATGACCTTCCAGCAGGGGTCAAGGACAATCCTATCATATATACCACACTTAAGATATGGCGTGATATTAGTAAACATGTTGGCCGGAGATGTTTTTCATCAGCACTACAACCTATATCTCAAAATAAAGCCTTCCCTCCTGGTGTAGGAAAGAGTATATTTGAAGACTGGCACTCAAAGCAACTAAGACTTGTCGCTGACTTATTCGAAGGTGATAATTTCATGTCATTCTCACAACTTCAGAGTAAATACGAAATACCTCATCACTTTTTTGCATTCCTTCAGGTGAGACATTTTGTAAAATCTGATCTATCACTCCCAACAGACCAACCAATGAAAAGCTCAATTGATAACTTCCTTCTCAACTTTAACAACAAAAAATTCATTTCCTTTTTTTATGAAAAACTTTACTCTACTAACTCTATTAATATCAACAGATCTAGAGAGCTATGGGAAAAAGATTTGGAGGTTGAACTTGATGCCGACATGTGGTAAAAAAAAAAAAAAAAAAACACCTGTAATAGGCTTAGAGAGTCAGTACAGAATATTACACAGACTACAACACACTCCCCACTTCCTAAACAAAATTAATCCCCAGATTTCTCCCATCTGTGTGAAATGCAAAAAGGATGTAGGAACTTATTTTCATTGTATTTGGCAATGCCCCTTGATATCCAGATACTGGAAAAACATTGCTAAGGAACTTAGTTCAATATTCCACACTTCGGTTGGGGCTGAACCAGGCTTGTTTATTCTGAATATACCTACGGGGCAACTCCCTCTCTCCACTGGACGGATGACTTTAATGAGTAAACTTCTACTTCTGGCGAGGCGATGCATCCTATTCCAGTGGACCCCCAGTCACACAGTGGTACAGAGAAACTTTTAAGGTCTTTCCTATGGAACGCCTCAGTGCTACATTAAGGGGGAATGACAACTTTTTCTACGGTATTTGGCAGCCCTATCTTGATTATCTTCCTGATGATTTAGTTGACCTACTGCAGAAAGGACGCCCGCGATTTGTTTTCACAAATAAATCATAGTCATTTGTTTTGCTTTTGTAGTCTCTTTACCTTTGATGTGTTTCTGTTGTGTTTGATATGTCATATATGTCCAGTGTACTAATGCAACCCATGTATGCTAACCATTGTTTTTGTTTTGTAACTTGACAATACCTGTGCTGTCTGATTGTTATGTTGTGCAAATTGAATAAAATATTATATAAAAAATATAAAAATAAAAAATAAAAAGCACCGGCAAAACAACGCCTTACCTTTGCTGGGACAGGGCAGCCAGCTGAGCGCCGATAGCTGAAAGGGAAGAGTAATCGATCACTGAACAGATCCAGGAGGGCATATTATTATAATAATAACTTTTATTTGTATAGCACTTTTCCTGCAAACTTTGCAGCTGTTGAGGTAGACATATACAGTAATAAGTGGTCACCTCACTGTGGGTGTGTGTGTGTGTGTCTTGAGGGGTTTTTGTGTGCGTGTCTTGAGGGGTTTGTGTGTGTGTGTGAGTGTTATACATACAAAGAGCGGTGGCTGAATCTCTGTCGCTTTGTGAGGCCATCTTCTTAGCCTCTGGTTGGTCTGGAACAAAAAGACATGTAATGGTAAACGGACTGACTTATATAGGGCCTTATTCCAAAGCGCTTCAAAGGCCTCTCATTCACCCATTCACACACCAATGGCGGCAGGCTACCATGCAAGGCGCCGGCCTGCGCATTGGGAGCAATTTGGAGTTCAGTGTCTTGCCCAGGGGCACCGACATGTGGCCAGCCGGGGTTCTAACCGCCAATCTGCCGACCTTGCGATCATTAGACGCCGGCTTGACCTCCTGCGCCACAGCCGCCCCATGTGTGTACATGGTCTCTCTCTCTGGTGCCCTACCTGCATCTTCCAGTGAGCGTTTCTGTGCTGCAAACGGGTAGGCCTCAGCGCCGCCGTTGTTGTTCAACGGGGGTCCAGTGTCACCGCCAATCTTAGCTGCGATCTAGGGAGCAAAACACAAGGGAAAAGATGGTGAGTTAAGCGTTTGTTCAGAGTTCAATACACAAAGGTAGCAAACAAACTAGGCCCTGCATTACACTGATGAGACTAGGTGTTCAGAGTTCTGCAGCGGCCTAACAGCAGGCATGGTTATGAAGAGGATCTAACAACAACAGTTGTTGTTTAGTTGCCTGAAGATGCTTTCTGAATCGACCTGGTTGGCGTCACCAATGCAGCTGGTTAGCTCTGTGTAACGTTCATCATCATGTTGTTGTCCTAACACCAGGGGAGCCACCCCTCCTAAATTTCGTTGTTTGGTACCTGTACTGTAGCAATGACAATAAAGACCATTCATTCATTCATTCATAGTGGTTGTTTTGATGAGGCACATCCAACTTGGTCAAAAAGCTAACTTTGATCATTGAGTGTCTACTCTTCTCACTGAGCAATTTAAGGGATTCTCGGGAAGAGAATACACGTTGGCTGGTATGCACTCACTTAATTGTACGTTTGAGCCAGCATGAGTAATTGTTTATCTAGCTACAATTCTGCAAGCTTCTTGTTAAAAAAAAAAGAAGATAAATGTCTGACAAATATTGACAAAGCTTGTCGGAATTGTATGGGGAAGCTGTGACTCAGGAGGCAGAGCCGGCGTCTAATGATCGGCAAGTCGGCAGATCGGCGGTACGAACCCCGGCTGGCCACATGTCGAGGTGTCCTTAGGCAAGACACTGAAACCCCAAATTGCTCCCAGAGAGCGGGCCGGCGCTTTGCATGGCAGCTTGCCGCCATTGGTGTGTGAACGGGGTGAATGAGAGGCCGTTGTAAAAGCGCTTTGGAATAAGGCGCTATGTAAATGCAGTCCGTTGAGTAGCCTAAATGCGATGGAGGGAAATGCTAAACTAGCCCGCTAACTAGGCTAGCTATGGACCCTACTAACCATCACCACGCACACACACACACACACACACACACCGTTTAACCAGCCAGCTAACTAACCAAACACAGTCTACCCGCCTTGCTAAAGTCTCCAAACAACCAGACGTGTTTTTACACCCCGGCAGGGGGGGGGGGGGGCAAACATGTGGTTAAATCCCAGCTAAGAAATCCGCACTTTGTCTCCGTTTACCCGCGCCGCATAAACCTTTGTAAACCACGCCGGTCCCCATTGATTCCAGCGAGGCTAGGCTAAACATGCTAACCTATGGCCTCGTTGCTATCCGCGGGCTAGCACACCACACACACACACACACACACACACACACACACACACACACACACACACACACAACAGGCTCCGCTGGTCCTCCAGCCTGGTCCCTGGCCCGGCGACCTTACCTGTCTGGCCCGCTGCACGGCGTCGGCGAAGGCGTCTTTTTTACCTCCGGCTCCTCCGAGCTCCGCGCCGTAGTCCGACATGCTTGTTCGAGCTCAAGGGGGGGAAAAAACCACAGACACACACACACGGAGGTTCGGACAGGTAGTCTAGGCCGGGCGGAGGTGCGCAGGAGCGGGAAGACGAGGAAGGGAGAAAGGCCTGGAGGGGGGGGGGGAGACCAGACGGCGTGACGTCAGCTGGCAGTCTTCCCTCCTTAAATTTACCAATCGGTGATTCCGAGGGAGGCGGTGACGAAAGCTTACTGGTTGGGAGTTTCTTGAGTGACGGTTTGGATTGAGCCAATCACCAATTACGCGGTCTTCGTAGAGCCAATCGGAAAATACGTGCCGGGGGCAAAGTAGGTGGCCTTTCACCCGGAACAACAAGCCGTGGAAGTCTTCGTAACCTTGTGTGATCTCAAAACGAAAACAACAAAACATCTACATCCATAATAATCACATCGAAAAAGAATACGACCACAATTCACTTAAAAATTATTATTTTAAAGCGAAGTTGGCATGGCATTATCTTAATTCAAGGCACCCCTTTGCATGCGTTCCCAATGACCCCGTTCATAACAGTCCCTCACAACAGACACACACAGGAACACAATCAAAAGGAACTCAGTAGACATGATAAAACGTCACATATACATTCAATAAGGAATACACTTTCACACCGTAATATTGTACAGACAGAAAATAAACCAATGTTATCACTGAGTCCAAGACTATTTTTGTTTAGTCTAGTTGTAATACTTACTGTTGAATAATATCTCTATCATATTCATACACACACACACACACACACACTCAAATTCATTCTAGGAATTAAATCTCAATTTGAACTTGAGATCAATAAAACCGTGCATGTGTCTCTATTTACAAATACACAGTTTGTTACTTGATCTTTTTTGGAAACGTAACACTGCGTGTTTAGACTTGTTGACAAGCTCAAGTTTTGGCTATTTTAGGATCAGGACAGTGCAAGTTGTTGAGTACATTTCTCATATAGCCCTCTAACATGTCTAGAACATACAGTATGGTTTCATATGATGTGTAACTTATTTAAACCCTGCCAAATTTCATGTCGTTTGGTATGATTTAGGCTATGCACCAGGCACGCGGGAAGGTATTTTGACTGGGGGTGCTGAGGTGCTGTCTATATACGCTACAGGGAAAAAAATTGCCAGGGAAAAAATTATAACGATTTCTCTCCCTCCCTCCCTCCCTTCCTCTCGCTGATTGCTCGTTCGCTCACACGCACACAGTGGCATAACGACGGGCCCCAATGCACGGGCAATAATAGTTAAGCACGCACGCACCCACACACTACAAAGACGTAACGTTAAATATTTTACCAACAATGTGTTGGAATTTACAGTAATTTCCACTCAGCTCACAGTGTCCCACAATGTCCACAAACATGATGTTGACCATTATTACAGACAGCACTCCATGTCGATTGTTATTGCCTCTTAACGGAAGCCCTTCGCTGCCGAAGAATCGGATGGATCTGAATATCAGTTCCATTCGTTTCTGGCCGTCTGTTGCTCTTTCTCAACAACGTCCGACAGTAGAGCATTAATGGGAGTGTTGTTAAGCGAAGCAAGCAACTGCATCAGCATCTTCTTCCAACTCCACTTCAATTGTTCTGGCTGATTTAGCATTTTTGCTAAAGAACTCAGAGATTCCCTAGCAAGATATGACCATGTGATCACTAACATTAAAACTAACAAACACATTTTTACATTTATTACAAAAAACACATTTATTTTTATTCCCAAAAGCAACAATAGTTATTATATTGTTTGAAATTATTGTTTGAATAATATTTTTATTTTTTAAATTCAGGCAGGAGGAGCTCCTTCTGCCTGCCGCTAGGGGGTGCTGCAGCACCCTCAGCACCCCCCTTCCCGCGTCCCTGCTATGCACATCCAAATCTTTCAGAGAATCGAAAGAATGTCTTCAACAACCCTGCTCTTCTTCACCCTCTTCTCACTTATTTCTCCTCCTCCTCTTCCTCCTCCTCCTCTTCACCCTTTCTCTTGCTCCATGATTGGAGGGTGAGGGCAGTAGTTGGTGGCTGTTCCTGTTTTCAGTGTGAAACGTTCAGTCACCATTGCACCATAGTTCTTGTGTGGAAACGTCAGCGGTATTGGTAGATCAGGACACCCCCCACACACACAAAATGGAGATGGTTCAATCCTATTCCATAGCAACCTCTATCCTCCACCTAAAGTGTCATGAGGGGGAAAAAATATTATTGTGATGATGATTCTTCCCTCTCAGTCTTTGTCAGTAGGAATGTAGAAGCTTTCACACGTTAGTCAGCTACTTGCAGTACTGCAGTTAGTTTTCTGAAGCATGTTCAAGCATGTTCTTCACCAAAAAACGGGTACAAACGGGTGCAGTAGAGTTGCCGGGGGTTGGCTAGCGTTTCACACCAAAGAGGACGCACGCCCTTGGAGTGTGCTGCATGCGATAAACAAAAGACACGGCCATCGTCATAGAAACCATAACGTTTCAGGCATGGTTATGCATGAAGCTTCCACACCAGTCATTCAGTTCTCGGGTCCCTCTGGCATCTATGGTCGATCTACCTCTCCTCCGTTCCTCTGTTCATCCCTTCGTCTCTTGCCCTCCTTTCTTTCTTCCCTCTCTCTCTCTCTCTCCCTCCCTCCCTCCCTCCCTCCCTCCCATTGTAAGGACTCAAGTCTTTATAAAAAACATGTCTCAGATGCAGTTATCATGCAACCACAATGCCCCAGCACCAGTCACAGCCTAAACATCCCTCTCTCCATTTGTAGTTTGTTTGTCCCTCCTCCTCCTCCTCCTCCTCCTCCTCCTCCTCCTCCTCCTCCTCCTCTCCCTCCCTCCCTCCCTCACCTCCCTCTCTCCCCCCCCACACCCAGGACTTTCCTCATGTGTTCATAGACCACGTAGGAGATGCTGACGGCGGGTATGACTTTCAGGAAGTTGGGAGCGATGCCGCGGTAGAGCCCGGACACGCCCTCCTGGGTTACGATGTTCCGGAACAGCCCGAGCATGGAGAGCTGGGGGCCGTCCTTCACTGAGGCTGGAGAGAGAGAGAGGAGAGGAGAGAGAGAGAGAGAGGGAGAGAGAGAGAGAGAGAGAGAGAGAGAGAGAGAGGAGAGAGAGAGAGAGAGAGAGAGAGAGAGAGGAGAGGAGAGGAGAGGAGAGGAGAGGAGAGAAGAGAGAGAGAGGAGAGGAGAGAGAGAGAGGAGAGAGAGGAGAGGAGAGAGAGAGAAGAGGAGAGGAGAGAGAGGAGAGAGAGAGAGAGATAAAGAAGAGGAGAGAGAGAGGGGAGAGAGAGAGAGAAAGAGAGAAGAGGAGAGTAGAGAGAGAGCGATGAGAGGTGAGAGAGAGAGATATTTAATTATATCATCATTATCAATAAATTATCTATCCATCCATCCATCCACCCATCCACCTATCCATCTATCCATCCATCCATCAATGAATGTATTGGCATTATCATCATTATCAATAAATTATCCATCCATCCACCCATCCATCCATCCATCCATCCAACCATCCATCCATCCATCAATCCATCCATCCATCCATCCATCCATCCATCCATCCATCCATCCATCCGTCCATCCATCCATCCGTCCATCCGTCCATCCGTCCATCCATCCATCCATCCATCCGTCCTCACCCTGGGCCTGCATGCGGGTCCGGATCAGCGCCAGGGGGTAACTGGCCAGCTGGCCGCAGGTGCTGGACACGGTGCCACACCCGACCAGAACCAGAACCCCCGGGTCTGCTGTACCAGCGTTCCTCTGGAGCCACGAGTTCTTCAGAGTCTGGGGAGGGAGGGATGGATGGAGGAGGGAGAGGAGGAGAGGAGGGAGGGAGGGAGGGATGGAGGGAGGAGGGAGAGGGGGGGGGGGTAGAGGAGGAGAGGAGGAGGGGAGGGGAGGGGGGGTAGAGAGAGAAAGGTAGAGGTAGAGAGAGAGAAATAGTGAGATGGGGAGAGAGGGAGAAGGAGAAAATAGAGGTAGAGAGTGAGAAATAGTGAGACAGGGGAGAGAGGGAGGAGGAGAAAATAGGGTAGGTAGAGAGAGGGAGAGAGAGGAGAAAATACGGTAGGTAGAGAGAGGGAGAGAGAGAGAGAGAGGAGGAATAAATGACACAACAATGAGCTAATGAGTACTCATCTGAAGCACGTGAGGTGATTAGTCTGAGTGTCCATTAAACCATCTGCTCTCTCTGTAGCATATCCTCTATCATATTCATAACCATCTCCCCTGGAGAGCATACACACGTGTAAAGGCCCTACAGAGCCTCTGAGAGGTCTGTTAACCCTAACACCCTAACCCTAACCCTTAAACTACTTAACATTTTAGTGAAAGGGAGAAAAGAGGACAACACAGAGAGAGAGTGAGAGAGAGAGAGAGAGAGAGAGAGAGAGAGTGAGAGAGAGAGAGAGAGAGAGAGAGAGAGAGAATGTCGATGAATACAAGTTCACCACAAGGTTGATGGACAGGGAAGGTTGATGGATGGGAACTGGAAAAAAACTAAAGTAAGACCAGAGAGAGAGAGAGAGAGAGAAAGAGAGGGATGAATAGGCTGTGACTGGTGCTACAGCATTGTGGCTGAGAGAGAGAGAGAGAGAGAGAGAGGAGAGAGAGAGAGAGAGAGAGAGAGAGAGAGAGAGAGAGAGAGAGAGAGAGAGACACACAGCGAGAGAGAGAGAGAGAAAGAAAGAAATGGGATAGATGACAGTCTGGGCAGTGGCGCCAGGCAGAGATCCGGCTACAAATCTCTCGTACACCTTCAGAGGAAGAGAAAGAGAGAGAGAGCGAAAGAGACAAAGAGAGGGAGGGGGAGAGAGAGAAAGAGACAAAGAAAGAAAGAGAAGGGAGAGAGAGAGAGAGAAATAAAGAAAGAGAGAGAAAGAGAGAGAGAGACAAAGAAAGAGAGAGAAGGGGGGAGAGAGAGAGAGAAAGAGACAAAGAGAGGGAGGGGGAGAGAGAGAGAGGAAGAGAGAAAGAGAGAGAGAGAGAGACAAAGAAAGAGAGAGAAGGGGGGAGAGAGAGACAAAGAAAGAGAGAGAAGGGGGGAGAGAGAGAGAGGAAGAGAAAGAGACAAAGAGAGAGAGAAAGAGAGAGAAAGAAAGAGAGAGAGAGAAAGATAATAAAATGAAATACGTTTTATTTCATTTATTTATTCTAGTATGTAATCTATTTGTAATCTATTTATTTGTAATCTAGTATGTAATCTATTTATTTT
>NC_137675.1:28036825-28041825 GCF_963989245.1 Nansenia antarctica | reverse complement strand
GTGTGTGGGTGTGGGTGTGTGAGACTGTGTGACTGTGTGTGTGTGTGTGTGTGTGTGAGACTGACTGTGTGTGTGTGTGTGTGTGTGTGTGTGTGTGAGAGACTGTGTGACTGTGTGTGTGTGTGTGTGTGTGTGTGTGTGTGTGTGTGTGTGTGTGTGTGTGAGAGACTGTGTGACTGTGTGTGTGTGTGTGTGTGTGTGTGTGTGTGTGTGTGTGTGTGTTTCAGGGCCAAGGGGATGCGGGTGAAGTTGAGCCACCATGTGTGTGTGTGTGCCATGTGCGTGTGCTCTATTTACTGTGAGATGAAGTGTGTGTGTGTAAGCAGTGCAGTTATCATGGGGGCAAACACAGTGAGGCTCATCTGACAGGGCAGGGACACTGACGGTTCCTTGTGCTGCAAATAAGGCAGTCTGGGATTTCTACATCTTTTTTGTTTTACTTTTTAAATGAATGATACTACTATCTACTATCTTCCCTGTATATACGTCTAACTACTGTACTCGCCATACTGTACCTATCACTATTTGCATATTTCCATATCATGTTCTTATATCACTATTTGCACTTCTGGTTAGATGCTAAACTGCATTTCGTTGTCTGGTACTTGTACTCTGCAATGACAATAAAGGTGAATCTAATCTAATCTACGGTAATCTAATAGTCCCAGTGGGTGGGTGCTACACCAGTCGTTATTTTAACGTTTTTTACGTTTTAATGGCCGTGCACCTTAGGTAGCACATAGCGACAGAACACCGGTTGCTATGCTACCAACTGTCATTGTTGCTATGCTACCAACCATCACTGTTGCTATGCTAACAACCGTCACTGTTGCTATTCTAACAACCGTCATTGTTGCTAAGCTACTAACCGTCATTGTTGCTATGCTACCAACCGTCACTGTTGCTATGCTACCATCCGTCACTGTTGCTATGCTACCAACCGTCACTGTTGCTATGCTACCAACCGTCGTTGTTGCTATGCTACCAACTGTCACTGTTGCTATGCTACCAACCGTCATTGTTGCTATGCTACCAACCATCACTGTTGCTATGCTACCAACCGTCACTGTTGCTATGCTACCAACCATCACTGTTGCTATGCTACCAACCGTCACTGTTGCTATGCTACCAACCGTCACTGTTGCTATGCTACCAACCGTCACTGTTGCTATGCTACCAACCGTCACTGTTGCTATGCTACCAACCGTCGTTGTTGCTAGGCTACCAACCGTCGTTGTTGCGGTCCAGGCTGCGGAACATCAGCCGCAGGTCCTTCTCGTTGGAGCGAAGGTAGCGGCAGAACTCCTCGAAGTCCAGAACCCCGTCTTTGTTGGTGTCCCCCGCCTTGACTATCTGCTGGGAGTGGGGGCACAAGGGTGGGGGGGGGGGGGGTTGGGTGGAGTGGGGGGAGGCACAAGGGTGGGGGGGGTGGATGGAGGGGGGGGGGGGGGTCGAAAAGGGTAGGTCGATCAAGTGGTGGAGGGGGAGGATGGGGGGATGGAGAGAGAGGGGGAGGTGGAGGGGGGGTGCAGCAAGATGAGAGGGTTGAGATGAAAGCATGTTACAATGCAAAGCAAGCAGGACGCAAGAGACAGAAAGACATAAGCATCGCTGACAGGCGAACTGGGAGGTCAAGAACAAGCAAAGACAATCCTACCAGCTCAAATCCACCTGCACCTTATAATAACTGAACACAATAGGACAGATCCTGAGGTTATTTCTGGAGTACGTTACTGGATACTGTGGGCCTACTCTAAAATCGTTAAAACCATGACAAATTCATGGTTCAGACTAACAAAAAAACAGTAATCTCCAGACAGCCCATATGGGGTGGTGTTATTTTTGGTACTGTATGTGAGAGACCCATCCAGATGCCAGACAGACCTCCACCGACATCGGACTCCTGGCCAAGCTAACAGGTGACCCAGAGCCCTTATGCAACATAGCCTCCCCCACATAGACATTTTAATGCATGGACATACACAACATGACAACATGCTGCGTTCCAACCCCAGAGTTCTTTCCCAACGCTCTAAAATAGAACAATGACAATGTCTGCTGTGCAGCCAAACAGGGAGGAGCGACATGTCTGTTGTTAAGAGCTTCATGGGGCCAATCATAAGCACCCCCCCCCCCCTACACACACACACACACTCACACACAAACACACACACACACACACACACACACACACACACACAAAAACACACCCACACACACAAAAACACACGCACACACACGCACATGCAAATACACAACACACACACACACACACACACACACACACACAACCCCCCCCCCCCTCTCTCTCTCTCCCCTCACACATAGGTTAATTGACTTTGTTTTGATTTATTTTATCCACGCTGTCTGTGCCGTTCTCATGTGCTGTATGTATAGTTTTGTGTCGACCAGGTGTATTTCTGTGTATATGTTTGTATTTATTCTAACCGGGACCTCTTGGCCAGGTCATCATGGAAAACGAGAATTTGTTCTGAATTGATTTCATCTGGTTAAATAAAGGTCAAATAAAAATAAACGAATACAAATCCACCGTTTGTGTTTTTGTACTCGGCTCCATCCAGCCGTCTGTTTACCCAACACTCACCTGCGCCCTCAGACCGACCTCCACAGGTGCTCCACAGGTGCCCTTCAGGTGCTCTACCGGTGCTCTACAGGTGCCCTACAGGTGCTGTACAGGTGCCCTTCAGGTGCTCTACCGGTGCTCTACAGGTGCCCTACAGGTGCTGTACAGGGGCTCTGCAGGGGCTTGGTCAACCCGAGACACAATAAGCAGCCTGACATTAAATGTTACGTGATGTTGTCAGTGCATTGCTACTGTATTACATTATGTCTCTGTTGTGTGTGTGTGTGTGTGTGTGTGTGTGTGTGTGTTCTCCCATTCCCCTGTTAATAAGAGTGTTTAGTTCTCCCCTGCGGTAACTAAGCACACACGTCGTCTGTTACCGTGGGCAACAGCTTGACCTGCGTTCTCGCTCCCCGCCCCTGGGTCACGTCTCAGCATGATCAACATTCCAACGCACGCACACACACGCACACACACACACACACACACACACACACACACACACACACACACACACACACACAAGAATAACTTTTAACACACTTACACACACACACACACACACACACACACGCACACACACACACACACTTTTGTGTTGGCATAATATCAAATGTTTGTTTAGTGTGTGTGTGTGTGTGTGGGTGTGTGTGTGTGTGTGTGTGTGTGTGTGAGAGTAAAACTCAGGAGAAGTGTGTTCATGTGATTTAAACTTCTCACTAAATAAGGTCAACCATTTCAAACCGATCCATAACAGAGAGACAGAAAGGTTATATGCTTTCTCATCTTACACAGGCCCTCTGCTTGAACTAAAATAGCTAACATGTACTCTCCTACACACACACACACACACACACACACACACACACAGACACACACACACACACACACACACACACACACACACACACACACGCACACACACACACACACACACACACACACACACACACACACAGAGATAGAGGTAGGTGGGAGTGTGTGAATAGTCAATGATATCAACATTCTAAAACACGCTAAACACACTCTCTAATAATATAGTAATCTAGGAAGGCTTTAATCCAAAGAATTTATAGTTAAAGCATTAAATTGTACCCTTGTAATCCAGTGGATTTGTTGTTTTCACTATTCCAAAGTAGGCACATTCACACACAAAAAAAATGGTTCTAAACGACTGAGTGATGATATCTCGCTTTAAATGCCCTCATCAGTCCTGATGTTCCAAATTGCCCAAATTCCTACAACTCCCAAGAGTCTCCTATCCCTCCCACACAACCTCCTTCTGCTGAACAGCATCATGCTGTCTCAAACAGGTAGAAAAAACAGGTAGCAAAACAGCCAGTGCGGTGTAGTGGCCTGGGTCAGGCCTTTTGGGGGGAATTTTCTGTCTTGTGTCTTTCTTCACAAGTTGTGACTTCAGCTAAACATCCTAAACCTTTTTTTGTGAGTCTGGCATCATAGACTGTCTCTGACATCTGACATCATTTATATTTATATTATAGAGCTGCTATATCAAGGTCTAAAGGACTGGGTAGGCCTACTAGGGCTTCTGGGAAATGTAGGCCTGTTGAACACTTTGCAGTAGGACTGTTGCCTTCACTCAGTATCCCAGTCAGTGGTCAGTGAGAATAGGTAGACACTGATAACTGACAAATGCACTCTTTTAGGCTGCTCGCTGAACATCTAGCCTATGGCCTGTATAGGCCTCCTGCTTACAGTTAAGAAAACGCGTTCACCAAATATCGACCAGGCAGACCAGATGCGACCTGACCGTAATAACAAAATAGAACCGAACAGAAGACGAGGGACGGTCAGTTATTACGTTGGGAGGGAAGGTAATCCTTATCTGTGGCATCACACAT
Organism: Nansenia antarctica; assembly: GCF_963989245.1. Classification (NCBI taxonomy): domain Eukaryota; kingdom Metazoa; phylum Chordata; class Actinopteri; order Argentiniformes; family Microstomatidae; genus Nansenia; species Nansenia antarctica. The sequence continues at coordinate 28,037,379 of NC_137675.1, read as the reverse complement.
GAACACCCCCCACCCACCCACCCGCACCATCGACATAACGTATTCACACACGAAATGTGGCGTGCAACTGGTAGCTAACTGGATCCCACCACCACAGCCTTGTGAAGGACGAGGACGTCTAATCCGAGCGGGCTAAAGCAGGGGGGGGGGGGTTGCTTACCCTCTCTACCGTGCCACGGGAGAGACCCCGGGCGGCCAGTCCGGTCCGCAGCTCATAGATATCTATGCTCCCGCTCTTGTCCAGATCCAGTTGGTCGAACAACTCGGCCCATCGCCTCTCTCGCTCCGGGTCCGAGGAGGAGCCGTCCTGGCAGCGCGCACGGGTCCAGCCCCGGCGGGGGTGCGGTGCCCCCGGGTGCCCCCCCATGCGCGGCGCGTTGGGTATCCCGGTGGAAGACGAGATGAGGAGGACGGGAGGACGCGATTCGATCGCGGTGGGTATGGAGAGTGGTGATGCCACCGGCTTTGTCCGGTTGTCCCAAAATCGTTAAGGTTACAGACACAGACAGGCAAAGGGGGACACACAGATGTGCGCGGATTAAAAAGAACAAAGT
>NC_137675.1:28021825-28029325 GCF_963989245.1 Nansenia antarctica | reverse complement strand
TCAACAACGTTGAAACTTATTTACATTTTTCAGAATAGAAGTCTGAACAATTTGATCGGTTGCCGACTTGTTCCCGGTTTCACCTGCTGCCTTCACAATTTATTCGGAAAGGTGCGTAAGTGCACACTTGAGGGCGAAGGGTAATAATAATAATAATAATAATAATAATACATTAGACTTATATAGCGCTTTTCGAGACACTCAAAGACGCTTTACAAAAGATGAGTAGTAATAAAGACACTCAAAGACGCTTTACAAAAGATGGAGTAGTAATAATAAAAAGAAACAAAAAATAAATAAAAGAAAGTTTCGGTGTCTTTGTAGGACAATCTACTCTGTATACGGCAATTACACCTAGATTTCGGGCGGAGAAGCGGCGAACAAGCAGGGGTAGAACACCTGGGACTAACCTGCCACAAGTGAGACCTCCCCAAGGTCAGGTGGCCCAGAGACTGGGAGGTGGAGGCTCTACAGAACAGCAGTGGGAAGTCGGCGTCTATGATCCTGATAGCTAGTTTCTCACCGAACGGCTCTCGACGTCCTTGACCCAGACAGAGGTAAATAAAGGTCTAGAGGACTGCTCTACACTGACAGCAAAGGATTGTGGGAGTGTGAACATACAGTGGAGAATGAGATGGAGAGACCAAACACCAACCAGCAGCTCTACACAGGAGACCAGCGTGTGTTTACCCCAGTGCCTAGAATGTGATAAAAAAGTGATAGTTTATAGTTTATCACTTTATAGTTTATCACTTTTAAGTGATAAAAGTGCTAGTACACATTTTTTACAATATCTCTTCGGGCTCCTGCGGAAGGAGAAGACTATTCAAATAATGCTTTATACCAGTGGCGGCTGGTGCTAAACATTTTGGGTGGGGCACAGGTTATGGGGGCATGCTCCACGGGGAAGAATATCAACTTTAAAATCTGGATTTACAGTCGATTTTAGCATGAGAATAACAGTGTTTCCCCTAGGTTTGCTGCCCAGGGGGTAAGAACCTGCGACATACCAGCGTCATGTCCAGGGGGTGTACTAACTTGTACATTAAGCCGCCTCACGCTACGGAAACAGGAGATAGGCTCCTTCCCTATGGGCCATTAGGCTCGAGAACCATCGGTTCTCAAGGCTACTTACTTATGTGGTCTTGACTACCTGTCCACTTTCTCACCTGGTTCTTGCTCTCTCTCTCTCTCTCTGGTGTGCCGACACCATCCTGCTCTCTCTCCTTCTCTCCCTCTCTATCCTCCTCTCTCCCTTTTGCTGTCAACCAAAAGGCAAACATAACAACCAGAGTATTTATAATCTAATAAGAGGTATAAATTGATCCATATCAATTTATAACATAATTATAATTGAATTTTGGATTGCTGTGGGCAATGCAGTCAGATAATGTCATTTTGACATTACTCTCTCACCTGGAAAAAAAACATGTCCAACTATACTATACAAAAAAGAAATTTCAAATGCTTCAATCCACTGTCCATGTACTGTAAATATGCCATTCTGGTATTACCAATGAAGCCCAATTCTAGCAGAATAAGAAAGATTGTAAATCTTATTTTGTGTATTGTATATCTAAGTAAAATAATAAAGTGCATCCAGTTAGCTCTTTAGCTGGCATGTGTGCAGCAGACTAGCTCATATAATCACCTCTGAGCTATCTAGCTAGCTTGATAGTTCTTTGACACTATTTACAATGGAATTATAGTCATTGTCAAGTGTCTTGATTGATTGAAAACCTTTATTGTCCCCAATGGGGAAATTTTGTTGTCAAACAGCTCAGTTAGGGCAGAAGACATTCAATACAGAAAACAGAAAACATTCAATAAAATACATAAAACAGTGCAGGCTCAATAAGTAAAAAGTTCCAAGTTCCAAAGTTCCAGCTCCAGGTCTCCCCCACCCTGCAGGGCCTGGTTGTAGAGTCGGAGTGCAGCTGGAACAAAGGACTGTCCAAATCTTTTTGTACTTTGACGGGGGAGAACAAATCTGTGGCTGAACTTGCTCCTCATCCCCGCCAGCTCGCAGTACATCGGGTGGGAGGGATTGGCCAGCATGGCCGCCAGTTTTTTCCCCATCCTCTGTTCTGCCACCACCTCTAGGCTGTCCAGCCCGGTCCCCACCACAGAGCTGGCCTTCTTCACCAGTTTGTTTAGCTTCGCAGCATCCCTGGCACAGATGTTTCCACCCCAGCAGGCCACGGCGAAGTGTCAGTCAGACACTTTCTAGTCACAATAATAACGACCAATTTTAACCAACTTTCTCTGTCAGAACACTCAGCAATTATATTTGCTAACGTTTCAACTTGCTTACTTTCTATCTGAAGACATCACAGACGGCAAAAAGTCTCGCACACAATGTTGTATTTCTGGTTTGGAGACGGAAATTGCAAAACGTCACGTTTGACGTCAGACTTAACAACCGGATATTCAGGGCGCAATTTTTGCGCCCCGGCCGAGAAATAGGAGACAGCCAATTGGAGCGCTGCTACAGCTCACGTGGAAACCAAAAGTATTTGGCCTGCTATAGACTTGCATTCGGCCGCGCCCCCCGACTCCTCCCCCTATGTATTTTAACAGTGAATTTTACACACACACAGATAAAATGTTTATTGTATTGGAGGATTTTTAATGAATGCTGATAGGCGCCGACAGAATATCAGCCGCATTTTGTGAATAAACAATGTTTATTTAAAAAAAAAACTTACAAATCGCAACTAGGAAGTGAAGGTGGGGGCGGCGCCCCAGCGCCCTCTATCGGCCAGCCGCCACTGCTTTATACATGTGTTGATGATTGCTTGAAAGAGGACAACAACCAGTGAAACAGAAAATGTCATTTTGTTTTCATGCATGCAAAACCATTTATTGAAGGATTAATGTGATGAGCGTCAGGCAATGCGTGCAGTCAATAGTGAAGAGAGGCTAATCGTGTCCCCAGAAAAAGTTACTGAAAATCACAAATGTGGAAGAAGATTTCCTGCAAACCTGATTGATCGGACAATCCGCGCAATCACGGTTAACGACCTTACAGAATCAGAATCAGAATCAGAATCAGAATCGCTTACAGGTGTGGCGAATCTGTTTTTGGGGATAACACACTCAAGGCGCTACTAAACTCAACATGGCTAGGCGACAGAGCAATAGAGTAACAGGGTTACCCCCCCCTCCCCCCTCCCCCCCTGAATGGGATGCATGGTCACAGTGTCCCTCCTCCTCCCTTACGCCTCCCTGTCCAAGGCCTTGCGGAGAGCCTCCAGGACCTGGGCCTTGTTGTTCAGGACGTTGTAGGAGGTGAGGTCCGTGATGGCGCGGTAGTCCTCTGCAGAGTAGGTGATGTGTTTGGTGATGTAGGGAGAGGCGCTGCTGCTGACGTCAACCTGCCCCGCCTTCATCTCCTCCTCCCCCTTACGAGCAACGCCTTCAAAGGCAGAAAACACCCCCCCCCCCCGTCAGATTCACCAGAAGACATTAAATGGCTTCTTAGCTATGTTAGAGTTAGGGCTAGGGTTAGGGCTAGGGCTAGGGTTAGAGTTAGGGGTAGGGTTAAGGCTAGGGTTAAGGCTATGGTTAGGGCTAGGGTTAGAGTTAGGGGTAGGGTTAAGGCTAGGGCTAGGGTTAGAGTTAGGGGTAGGGTTAAGGCTAGGGCTAGGGTTAGAGTTAGGGGTAGGGTTAAGGCTAGGGCTAGGGTTAGAGTTAAGGCTAGGGCTAGGGTTAGAGTTAGGGGTAGGGTTAAGGCTAGAGTTAAGGCTAGGGTTAAGGCTAGGGTTAAGGCTAGGGTTAGGGCTAGGGTTAGGGCTAGGGTTAAGGCTAGGGTTAAGGCTAGGGTTAGGGTTAAGGCTAGGGTTAGCTCTTAGCTAGCCCAGCTAGCGTCACAGTGCTTACCAGGGGCCTTGAACTGCTTGTAAGAGACGTTGACGAGTGGGAAGTGAAGCACTATGGGGGCTTTTGGGTTGTCTTCATCCTGGATGACGTAGAGCTCCTTCAGTGGCTCGGCCGCCAGGCGGGCGTGGTCGAAGCGGGGGAAGGGGATCTTGTGGTCGGTGCAGTAAACCTCCGTCTTCTTCAACACCTGGAGGGATAGGACGAGAACCCCGGAGAGAGTTGATTAGTCGATTAGACAAACTGAGTTCTGTTCCGTGGGTTTTCTTGCATCGAGCTGGAGCCTAGTGTCTGTGTAGACTTCTGTGCTGGCTGTGTGTATCTAGCTGTGTGTATCTAAACTGTCAAGTAAACAGTTCAGTTAATTAAAAGGTACAATCTGCAATTTAAACAACAACAAAGAAGGCACGCACACACACACACCCTCACCCCCTCACTCCCCCCCTGCCCCCCACTCCCACCCCCCCACACACACACCCACCCCCCACCCCCCCCTCCCCCCCACCCCCCACCCCCCTCCCCTCCCACCCCACCCCACCCCCACCCCACCCCCAGCCCATCCCAGTTACCTTCAACACGTCCGTGGGGTCCCAGGAGCAGCTGAAGGAGATGAGGACGTCCACGCCCCTCTCTGGCCTGAGCACGGGGGGGCAGCCCGTGTTGATGGCGAAGCCGCTGTCCACCAGCTTCAGCTTGGAGTCAGCCGGGGTCAGTCTGTTTGGGAAGGCGTCCGGGTGTTTATCTGTCCAACGGCCAGAGAGTGATGATTTTATTGCACATTTTAAAATTATTATTAGAGCAGCGGTTCCCAACCTTTTTGTAATCAAGGCCCACTTAATAAAAAATAAAATAAAAACACGGCCCACACAGGCATTTTACGCACGCGTACAAAATACAATTTTAAAACAACTTTTTGATGATTTGCCGGCCCACTTGCAGTACCCTCGTGGCCCACCAGAGGGCCACGGCCCATAGGTTGGGAATCGCTGTATTAGGTATTTCCATGACGAACATGAGATAGATAATAGTTCTACTAAATACCAACGTATGAAAGAGGGAGAGGGCAGGTTTTTAGAAGGTATGTGTATTCATTCTGTACCTTTAAACCACTAATACTGTACCTTTAAACCTTTAGAATTTAGAATTTGCCATTTAGCAGACGCTTTAAATCCAAAGTGACTTACAATTACGAATGACTGGGGTACCCCTGGATTAACTGAGGGCTAAGTGCCTTACTCAAGGGTCGTTTCGAGATTCGGGATTCAAACTCAAAACCTTCCGATCACCAGTCCAACTCTCTATCCACTAGACCACCACTAGGGTAAATACCGTACCTTTCCAGGCGTTGAAGTTGGCGTTGTCACTGTAGTTCCAGTGGAGGAAGAAGCCCCTCATGAAATTGTACATCTCGGTGATGACGGGCCGGACCTTGAAGAAGCTGGTGATCATCTGGCCCGCCTCGGTGACGGGCGTCAGCAGGTACGTGTCCAGGGTGGTCGGCTCGTTGTCCACCTCTTCACAGGAGGAGACGGAGGAGAGTCAGGTGTTTCTTTTTCTTTTTATTATGATATGTTTTTAGGGCATCTCTGCTTTTTAATGGGATAGAGAGAGTAGAGATTGACAGGAAGGATGGGTGAGAGAGAGAGAGAGAGAGAGAGAGAGAGAGGAGGATAGAGACTGTAGATATTGACAGGAAGGATGGGTGAGAGAGAGAGAGAGAGAGAGAGAGGAGGATAGAGACGGTAGAGATTGACAGGAAGGATGGGTGAGAGAGAGAGAGAGAGAGAGAGAGAGAGGAGGAGGATAGAGACAGTAGAGACAGACAGGAAGGATGGGTGAGAGAGGAGGATAGAGACAGTAGAGACTGACAGGAGGGATGGGTGAGAGAGAGAGAGAGAGAGAGAGGAAGATAGAGACAGTAGAGATTAACAGGAAGGATGGGTGAGAGAGAGGAGGGATGACATGCAGGATATGTCGACGGCTGGATTCGAACCGGGGACACATTTTGTCTAAAGTAAGTGAATCATCTATCCGTCAGTCATCGCAAGAAAAAGAAATGTCTATTCTACCACCAGGGGCCATGGGCAGTCACAATTCTGCATTTTTTGTCGTTTTTGTTTGTTTGTTTGTTTGTTTGTTTGGTATACCTATTTCGTCCACGTCCCCTCCTATCCATGCGCTCCAGCTTGGCTTGGCTCCAGTCACCATGCCCCAAAGCTGGGTCAGGTTCAAAGAGAACACGCTGCTGAACAGACCTGGCAACACAGACACACAGGGGGACCCCAGGGGACCCCCACAGCCGCCGTCAACGCTATCGCTTTTTCATGGAAACAGAAGGCTGATTTTGAACAACGGCAGTTGGTTTTGGACGTACTATAACTGGAATTGAGTGAGCACACATACGCAACTATACATACACAAGCACGCACACTCACACACAACTATACATACACACGCACGCACACACGCACACACACACACTCACACACACACCTATACACACACACACACACACACCTACACACACACACACACACACACACACACACACACTCTCTCTCTCTCACCTAAGAGATAGGGAAGACGAGTCTCCGGAAGTTTCTTCACCATGTGACCGATGTAGAATTCGCTCCCAAAGTCCTCGGAACGGACGAACGCCCCGTACTTAGAGATGCCCACCTCATACGGAGTGAACTCACACCACTCTGGAAGGGTTGAAACCACGGTATGTTCAAGGTATGAAACAGGGAGAAACTCAATTTCACATTGATACAAGTTTTGGTTACGGTCATGCAACCCTTGGTTCTCTGAGGGAGATGAGGGAGACCTCTCACTATGTAGGGATATGAGGGAGACCTCTCACTACGTAGGGATATGAGGGAGACTCTCACTATGTAGGGAGATGAGGGAGACCTCTCACTATGTAGGGAGATGAGGGAGACTCTCACTATGTAGGGAGATGAGGGAGACCTCTCACTATGTAGGGATATGAGGGAGACCTCTCACTATGTAGGGATATGAGGGAGACTCTCACTATGTAGGGATATGAGGGAGACTCTCACTATGTAGGGAGATGAGGGAGACTCTCACTATGTAGGGAGATGAGGGAGACTCTCACTATGTAGGGATATGAGGGAGACTCTCACTATGTAGGGAGATAGATAGATAGATAAATACTTTATTTATCCCCGTGGGGAAATTCATTTTGCCACGCCACTCCACTAAAAACCACACATAACAACACAACACAACATAAAGGACAGACAACAACACTGGGCCAGCCATGTACAGTATATAAAAAACAGTGAGATCTGATATAAAAGTGGATTAAAAGGATGGCTATAGTTATTTATATTAAAATACTAAAAAAGTGATGATGGTGATTAAGATAAATAATAAATACAGATTCAGGAGCCTTGACCCCGACTGCTACTTTAGTTGCCATTGAACAGTCTTAGTGCAGCCGGGATAAATGATTTTTTATATCGCTCCGTCCGGGAGCGGATCGTAATGAACCGCCCTCTGCGGCGGCTGCTGGTTTGCCCAGCGAGGACATGATGGAGGGGGTGGTTGGGGTTGTCCCTGATGGACAGCAGCTTACTCCTAGTCCTTCTCTCCACC